>NW_026453627.1:0-371139 GCF_943734755.1 Anopheles moucheti
TTAACTTCGATACACATTGTCCATCCAATCTGAATTTGGTTATTTGGTATGATATTCCACCAGAAGTTACTTTTCATACAAAAACTATTAACTTCGATACACATTGTCCATCCAATCTGAATTTGGTTATTTGGTATGATATTCCACCAGAAGTTACTTTTCATACAAAAACTGTTAACTACGATACACATTGTCCATCCGATCTGAATTTGGTTATTTGGTATGATATTCCACCAGAAGTTACTTTTCATACAAAAACTATTAACTACGATACACATTGTCCATCCGTTCTGAATTTGGTTATTTGGTATGATATTCCACCAGAAGTTACTTTTCATACAAAAACTATTAACTACGATACACATTGTCCATCCGATCTGAATTTGGTTATTTGGTATGATATTCCATCAGAAGTTACTTTTCATACAAAAACTGTTAACTTCGATACACATTGTCCATCCGTTCTGAATTTGGTTATTTGGTATGATATTCCACCAGAAGTTACTTTTCATACAAAAACTGTTAACTTCGATACACATTGTCCATCCGAACTGAATTTGGTTATTTGGTATGATATTCCACCAGAAGTTACTTTTCATACAAAAACTGTTAACTTCGATACACATTGTCCATCCGAACTGAATTTGGTTATTTGGTATGATATTCCATCAGAAGTTACTTTTCATACAAAAACTGTTAACTTCGATACACATTGTCCATCCGTTCTGAATTTGGTTATTTGGTATGATATTCCACCAGAAGTTACTTTTCATACAAAAACTGTTAACTACGATACACATTGTCCATCCGTTCTGAATTTGGTTATTTGGTATGATATTCCACCAGAAGTTACTTTTCATACAAAAACTGTTAACTTCGATACACATTGTCCATCCGTTCTGAATTTGGTTATTTGGTATGATATTCCACCAGAAGTTACTTTTCATACAAAAACTGTTAACTTCGATACACATTGTCCATCCGTTCTGAATTTGGTTATTTGGTACGATATTCCACCAGAAGTTACTTTTCATACAAAAACTGTTAACTACGATACACATTGTCCATCCGTTCTGAATTTGTTTATTTGGTATGATATTCCACCAGAAGTTACTTTTCATACAAAAACTATTAACTACGATACACATTGTCCATCCGTTCTGAATTTGGTTATTTGGTACGATATTCCACCAGAAGTTACTTTTCATACAAAAACTGTTAACTACGATAAACATTGTCCATCCGTTCTGAATTTGGTTATTTGGTACGATATTCCACCAGAAGTTACTTTTCATACAAAAACTGTTAACTTCGATACACATTGTCCATCCGATCTGAATTTGGTTATTTGGTACGATATTCCATCAGAAGTTACTTTTCATACAAAAACTGTTAACTTCGATACACATTGTCCATCCGTTCTGAATTTGGTTATTTGGTATGATATTCCATCAGAAGTTACTTTTCATACAAAAACTGTTAACTTCGATACACATTGTCCATCCGTTCTGAATTTGGTTATTTGGTATGATATTCCATCAGAAGTTACTTTTCATACAAAAACTATTAACTACGATACACATTGTCCATCCGTTCTGAATTTGGTTATTTGGTATGATATTCCACCAGAAGTTACTTTTCATACAAAAACTGTTAACTTCGATACACATTGTCCATCCGAACTGAATTTGGTTATTTGGTATGATATTCCACCAGAAGTTACTTTTCATACAAAAACTGTTAACTTCGATACACATTGTCCATCCGTTCTGAATTTGGTTATTTGGTATGATATTCCACCAGAAGTTACTTTTCATACAAAAACTATTAACTACGATACACATTGTCCATCCGTTCTGAATTTGGTTATTTGGTACGATATTCCACCAGAAGTTACTTTTCATACAAAAACTGTTAACTACGATAAACATTGTCCATCCGTTCTGAATTTGGTTATTTGGTACGATATTCCACCAGAAGTTACTTTTCATACAAAAACTGTTAACTTCGATACACATTGTCCATCCGATCTGAATTTGGTTATTTGGTACGATATTCCATCAGAAGTTACTTTTCATACAAAAACTGTTAACTACGATACACATTGTCCATCCGTTCTGAATTTGGTTATTTGGTATGATATTCCACCAGAAGTTACTTTTCATACAAAAACTATTAACTACGATACACATTGTCCATCCGATCTGAATTTGGTTATTTGGTATGATATTCCATCAGAAGTTACTTTTCATACAAAAACTGTTAACTTCGATACACATTGTCCATCCGTTCTGAATTTGGTTATTTGGTATGATATTCCACCAGAAGTTACTTTTCATACAAAAACTGTTAACTTCGATACACATTGTCCATCCGAACTGAATTTGGTTATTTGGTATGATATTCCACCAGAAGTTACTTTTCATACAAATACTATTAACTTCGATACACATTGTCCATCCGATCTGAATTTGGTTATTTGGTATGATATTCCACCAGAAGTTACTTTTCATACAAAAACTGTTAACTTCGATACACATTGTCCATCCAATCTGAAGTTGGTTATTTGGTATGATATTCCACCAGAAGTTACTTTTCATACAAAAACTATTAACTACGATACACATTGTCCATCCAATCTGAAGTTGGTTATTTGGTATGATATTCCATCAGAAGTTACTTTTAATACAAAAACTGTTAACTACGATACACATTTTCCATCCAATCTGAATTTGATTATTTGGTATGATATTCCACCAGAAGTTACTTTTAATACAAAAACTGTTAACTACGATACACATTGTCCATCCGAACTGAATTTGGTTATTTGGTATGATATTCCACCAGAAGTTACTTTTCATACAAATACTATTAACTTCGATACACATTGTCCATCCGTTCTGAATTTGGTTATTTGGTATGATATTCCATCAGAAGTTACTTTTAATACAAAAACTGTTAACTTCGATACACATTGTCCATTCGATCTGAATTTGGTTATTTGGTATGATATTCCACCAGAAGTTACTTTTCATACAAAAACTACTAACTACGATACACATTGTCCATCCGATCTGAATTTGGTTATTTGGTATGATGTTCCACCAGAAGTTACTTTTCATACAAAAACTGTTAACTTCGATACACATTGTCCATCCGAACTGAATTTGGTTATTTGGTGTGATATTCCACCAGAAGTTACTTTTCATACAAAAACTGTTAACTACGATACACATTTTCCATCCAATCTGAATTTGATTATTTGGTATGATATTCCACCAGAAGTTACTTTTAATACAAAAACTGTTAACTACGATACACATTGTCCATCCGAACTGAATTTGGTTATTTGGTGTGATATTCCACCAGAAGTTACTTTTCATACAAAAACTGTTAACTTCGATACACATTGTCCATCCGAACTGAATTTGGTTATTTGGTGTGATATTCCACCAGAAGTTACTTTTCATACAAAAACTGTTAACTACGATACACATTGTCCATCCGATCTGAATTTGGTTATTTGGTATGATATTCCACCAGAAGTTACTTTTCATACAAAAACTGTTAACTTCGATACACATTGTCCATCCAATCTGAAGTTGGTTATTTGGTATGATATTCCACCAGAAGTTACTTTTCATACAAAAACTATTAACTACGATACACATTGTCCATCCAATCTGAATTTGATTATTTGGTATGATATTCCACCAGAAGTTACTTTTAATACAAAAACTGTTAACTACGATACACATTGTCCATCCGAACTGAATTTGGTTATTTGGTATGATATTCCACCAGAAGTTACTTTTCATACAAAAACTGTTAACTTCGATACACATTGTCCATTCGATCTGAATTTGGTTATTTGGTATGATATTCCACCAGAAGTTACTTTTCATACAAATACTATTAACTTCGATACACATTGTCCATCCGTTCTGAATTTGGTTATTTGGTATGATATTCCATCAGAAGTTACTTTTCATACAAAAACTGTTAACTTCGATACACATTGTCCATTCGATCTGAATTTGGTTATTTGGTATGATATTCCACCAGAAGTTACTTTTAATACAAAAACTGTTAACTACGATACACATTTTCCATCCAATCTGAATTTGATTATTTGGTATGATATTCCACCAGAAGTTACTTTTAATACAAAAACTACTAACTTCGATACACATTGTCCATCTGATCTGAATTTGGTTATTTGGTATGATATTCCACCAGAAGTTACTTTTCATACAAAAACTATTAACTACGATACACATTGTCCATCCGTTCTGAATTTGGTTATTTGGTATGATATTCCACCAGAAGTTACTTTTCATACAAATACTATTAACTTCGATACACATTGTCCATCCGTTCTGAATTTGGTTATTTGGTATGATATTCCATCAGAAGTTACTTTTCATACAAAAACTATTAACTTCGATACACATTGTCCATCCGTTCTGAATTTGGTTATTTGGTATGATATTCCACCAGAAGTTACTTTTCATACAAAAACTATTAACTTCGATACACATTGTCCATCCGTTCTGAATTTGGTTATTTGGTATGATATTCCACCAGAAGTTACTTTTAATACAAAAACTGTTAACTACGATACACATTTTCCATCCAATCTGAATTTGATTATTTGGTATGATATTCCACCAGAAGTTACTTTTAATACAAAAACTACTAACTTCGATACACATTGTCCATCTGATCTGAATTTGGTTATTTGGTATGATATTCCACCAGAAGTTACTTTTCATACAAAAACTATTAACTACGATACACATTGTCCATCCAATCTGAAGTTGGTTATTTGGTATGATATTCCACCAGAAGTTACTTTTCATACAAAAACTATTAACTACGATACACATTGTCCATCCAATCTGAAGTTGGTTATTTGGTATGATATTCCATCAGAAGTTACTTTTAATACAAAAACTATTAACTACGATACACATTTTCCATCCAATCTGAATTTGATTATTTGGTATGATATTCCACCAGAAGTTACTTTTAATACAAAAACTGTTAACTACGATACACATTTTCCATCCAATCTGAATTTGATTATTTGGTATGATATTCCACCAGAAGTTACTTTTAATACAAAAACTGTTAACTACGATACACATTGTCCATCCGAACTGAATTTGGTTATTTGGTGTGATATTCCACCAGAAGTTACTTTTCATACAAAAACTACTAACTACGATACACATTGTCCATCCGTTCTGAATTTGGTTATTTGGTATGATATTCCACCAGAAGTTACTTTTCATACAAAAACTGTTAACTTCGATACACATTGTCCATTCGATCTGAATTTGGTTATTTGGTATGATATTCCACCAGAAGTTACTTTTCATACAAAAACTACTAACTACGATACACATTGTCCATCCGTTCTGAATTTGGTTATTTGGTATGATATTCCACCAGAAGTTACTTTTCATACAAAAACTACTAACTACGATACACATTGTCCATCCAATCTGAATTTGATTATTTGGTATGATATTCCACCAGAAGTTACTTTTAATACAAAAACTGTTAACTACGATACACATTTTCCATCCAATCTGAATTTGATTATTTGGTATGATATTCCACCAGAAGTTACTTTTAATACAAAAACTGTTAACTACGATACACATTGTCCATCCGAACTGAATTTGGTTATTTGGTATGATATTCCACCAGAAGTTACTTTTCATACAAAAACTATTAACTACGATACACATTGTCCATCCAATCTGAAGTTGGTTATTTGGTATGATATTCCACCAGAAGTTACTTTTCATACAAATACTATTAACTTCGATACACATTGTCCATTCGATCTGAATTTGGTTATTTGGTGTGATATTCCACCAGAAGTTACTTTTCATACAAAAACTACTAACTACGATACACATTGTCCATCCGTTCTGAATTTGGTTATTTGGTATGATATTCCACCAGAAGTTACTTTTCATACAAAAACTATTAACTACGATACACATTGTCCATCCAATCTGAAGTTGGTTATTTGGTATGATATTCCACCAGAAGTTACTTTTCATACAAATACTATTAACTTCGATACACATTGTCCATCCGAACTGAATTTGGTTATTTGGTGTGATATTCCACCAGAAGTTACTTTTCATACAAAAACTACTAACTACGATACACATTGTCCATCTGATCTGAATTTGGTTATTTGGTATGATATTCCACCAGAAGTTACTTTTCATACAAAAACTGTTAACTACGATACACATTGTCCATCCAATCTGAAGTTGGTTATTTGGTATGATATTCCACCAGAAGTTACTTTTCATACAAATACTATTAACTTCGATACACATTGTCCATCCAATCTGAATTTGGTTATTTGGTGTGATATTCCACCAGAAGTTACTTTTCATACAAAAACTACTAACTACGATACACATTGTCCATCCAATCTGAAGTTGGTTATTTGGTGTGATATTCCACCAGAAGTTACTTTTCATACAAAAACTACTAACTACGATACACATTGTCCATCCAATCTGAATTTGATTATTTGGTATGATATTCCACCAGAAGTTACTTTTAATACAAAAACTGTTAACTACGATACACATTTTCCATCCAATCTGAATTTGATTATTTGGTATGATATTCCACCAGAAGTTACTTTTAATACAAAAACTGTTAACTACGATACACATTGTCCATCCGAACTGAATTTGGTTATTTGGTATGATATTCCACCAGAAGTTACTTTTCATACAAAAACTATTAACTACGATACACATTGTCCATCCAATCTGAAGTTGGTTATTTGGTATGATATTCCACCAGAAGTTACTTTTCATACAAATACTATTAACTTCGATACACATTGTCCATTCGATCTGAATTTGGTTATTTGGTGTGATATTCCATCAGAAGTTACTTTTCATACAAAAACTACTAACTACGATACACATTGTCCATCCGTTCTGAATTTGGTTATTTGGTATGATATTCCACCAGAAGTTACTTTTCATACAAAAACTATTAACTACGATACACATTGTCCATCCAATCTGAAGTTGGTTATTTGGTATGATATTCCACCAGAAGTTACTTTTCATACAAATACTATTAACTTCGATACACATTGTCCATTCGATCTGAATTTGGTTATTTGGTGTGATATTCCACCAGAAGTTACTTTTCATACAAAAACTACTAACTACGATACACATTGTCCATCTGATCTGAATTTGGTTATTTGGTATGATATTCCACCAGAAGTTACTTTTCATACAAAAACTGTTAACTACGATACACATTGTCCATCCAATCTGAAGTTGGTTATTTGGTATGATATTCCACCAGAAGTTACTTTTCATACAAATACTATTAACTTCGATACACATTGTCCATCCAATCTGAATTTGGTTATTTGGTGTGATATTCCACCAGAAGTTACTTTTCATACAAAAACTACTAACTACGATACACATTGTCCATCCGTTCTGAATTTGGTTATTTGGTATGATATTCCACCAGAAGTTACTTTTCATACAAAAACTGTTAACTACGATACACATTGTCCATTCGATTTGAATTTGGTTATTTGGTATGATATTCAACCAGAAGTTACTTTTCATACAAAAACTGTTAACTTCGATACACATTGTCCATCCGATCTGAATTTGGTTATTTGGTATGATATTCCACCAGAAGTTACTTTTCATACAAAAACTGTTAACTTCGATACACATTGTCCATTCGATCTGAATTTGGTTATTTGGTATGATATTCCATCAGAAGTTACTTTTCATACAAAAACTGTTAACTACGATACACATTGTCCATCTGATCTGAATTTGGTTATTTGGTATGATATTCCACCAGAAGTTACTTTTCATACAAAAACTATTAACTTCGATACACATTGTCCATCCGTTCTGAATTTGGTTATTTGGTATGATATTCCACCAGAAGTTACTTTTCATACAAAAACTGTTAACTTCGATACACATTGTCCATCCAATCTGAATTTGGTTATTTGGTATGATATTCCACCAGAAGTTACTTTTAATACAAAAACTGTTAACTACGATACACATTGTCCATCCGAACTGAATTTGGTTATTTGGTATGATATTCCACCAGAAGTTACTTTTCATACAAAAACTGTTAACTACGATACACATTGTCCATTCGATTTGAATTTGGTTATTTGGTATGATATTCAACCAGAAGTTACTTTTCATACAAAAACTACTAACTACGATACACATTGTCCATCCGATCTGAATTTGGTTATTTGGTATGATATTCCACCAGAAGTTACTTTTCATACAAAAACTGTTAACTACGATACACATTGTCCATCCAATCTGAATTTGGTTATTTGGTATGATATTCCACCAGAAGTTACTTTTAATACAAAAACTGTTAACTACGATACACATTGTCCATCCGAACTGAATTTGGTTATTTGGTATGATATTCCACCAGAAGTTACTTTTCATACAAAAACTGTTAACTACGATACACATTGTCCATTCGATTTGAATTTGGTTATTTGGTATGATATTCAACCAGAAGTTACTTTTCATACAAAAACTGTTAACTTCGATACACATTGTCCATCCGATCTGAATTTGGTTATTTGGTATGATATTCCACCAGAAGTTACTTTTCATACAAAAACTATTAACTTCGATACACATTGTCCATCCGTTCTGAATTTGGTTATTTGGTATGATATTCCACCAGAAGTTACTTTTCATACAAAAACTGTTAACTTCGATACACATTGTCCATCCAATCTGAATTTGGTTATTTGGTATGATATTCCACCAGAAGTTACTTTTAATACAAAAACTGTTAACTACGATACACATTGTCCATCCGAACTGAATTTGGTTATTTGGTATGATATTCCACCAGAAGTTACTTTTCATACAAAAACTGTTAACTACGATACACATTGTCCATTCGATTTGAATTTGGTTATTTGGTATGATATTCCACCAGAAGTTACTTTTCATACAAAAACTGTTAACTACGATACACATTGTCCATCTGATCTGAATTTGGTTATTTGGTATGATATTCCACCAGAAGTTACTTTTCATACAAAAACTATTAACTTCGATACACATTGTCCATCCGTTCTGAATTTGGTTATTTGGTATGATATTCCACCAGAAGTTACTTTTCATACAAAAACTGTTAACTTCGATACACATTGTCCATCCAATCTGAATTTGGTTATTTGGTATGATATTCCACCAGAAGTTACTTTTAATACAAAAACTGTTAACTACGATACACATTGTCCATCCGAACTGAATTTGGTTATTTGGTATGATATTCCACCAGAAGTTACTTTTCATACAAAAACTGTTAACTACGATACACATTGTCCATTCGATTTGAATTTGGTTATTTGGTATGATATTCAACCAGAAGTTACTTTTCATACAAAAACTGTTAACTTCGATACACATTGTCCATCCGATCTGAATTTGGTTATTTGGTATGATATTCCACCAGAAGTTACTTTTCATACAAAAACTGTTAACTTCGATACACATTGTCCATTCGATCTGAATTTGGTTATTTGGTATGATATTCCATCAGAAGTTACTTTTCATACAAAAACTGTTAACTACGATACACATTGTCCATCTGATCTGAATTTGGTTATTTGGTATGATATTCCACCAGAAGTTACTTTTCATACAAAAACTACTAACTACGATACACATTGTCCATCCGATCTGAATTTGGTTATTTGGTATGATATTCCACCAGAAGTTACTTTTCATACAAAAACTGTTAACTACGATACACATTGTCCATCCAATCTGAATTTGGTTATTTGGTATGATATTCCACCAGAAGTTACTTTTAATACAAAAACTGTTAACTACGATACACATTGTCCATCCGAACTGAATTTGGTTATTTGGTATGATATTCCACCAGAAGTTACTTTTCATACAAAAACTGTTAACTACGATACACATTGTCCATTCGATTTGAATTTGGTTATTTGGTATGATATTCAACCAGAAGTTACTTTTCATACAAAAACTGTTAACTTCGATACACATTGTCCATCCGATCTGAATTTGGTTATTTGGTATGATATTCCACCAGAAGTTACTTTTCATACAAAAACTGTTAACTTCGATACACATTGTCCATTCGATCTGAATTTGGTTATTTGGTATGATATTCCATCAGAAGTTACTTTTCATACAAAAACTGTTAACTACGATACACATTGTCCATCTGATCTGAATTTGGTTATTTGGTATGATATTCCACCAGAAGTTACTTTTCATACAAAAACTATTAACTTCGATACACATTGTCCATCCGTTCTGAATTTGGTTATTTGGTATGATATTCCACCAGAAGTTA
Organism: Anopheles moucheti; assembly: GCF_943734755.1. Classification (NCBI taxonomy): domain Eukaryota; kingdom Metazoa; phylum Arthropoda; class Insecta; order Diptera; family Culicidae; genus Anopheles; species Anopheles moucheti. The sequence goes on from NW_026453627.1 coordinate 10,423, forward strand.
CTTTTCATACAAAAACTGTTAACTTCGATACACATTGTCCATCCGAACTGAATTTGGTTATTTGGTATGATATTCCACCAGAAGTTACTTTTCATACAAAAACTGTTAACTACGATACACATTGTCCATTCGATCTGAATTTGGTTATTTGGTATGATATTCCACCAGAAGTTACTTTTCATACAAAAACTGTTAACTACGATACACATTGTCCATTCGATCTGATTTTGGTTATTTGGTATGATATTCCACCAGAAGTTACTTTTCATACAAAAACTGTTAACTTCGATACACATTGTCCATCCAATCTGAATTTGGTTATATGGTATGATATTCCACCAGAAGTTACTTTTCATACAAAAACTGTTAACTACGATACACATTGTCCATTCGATCTGAATTTGGTTATTTGGTATGATATTCCACCAGAAGTTACTTTTCATACAAAAACTGTTAACTTCGATACACATTGTCCATCCAATCTGAATTTGGTTATATGGTATGATATTCCACCAGAAGTTACTTTTCATACAAAAACTGTTAACTACGATACACATTGTCCATTCGATCTGAATTTGGTTATTTGGTATGATATTCCACCAGAAGTTACTTTTCATACAAAAACTGTTAACTACGATACACATTGTCCATTCGATCTGAATTTGGTTATTTGGTATGATATTCCACCAGAAGTTACTTTTCATACAAAAACTGTTAACTACGATACACATTGTCCATTCGATCTGAATTTGGTTATTTGGTATGATATTCCACCAGAAGTTACTTTTCATACAAAAACTGTTAACTACGATACACATTGTCCATTCGATCTGAATTTGGTTATTTGGTATGATATTCCACCAGAAGTTACTTTTCATACAAAAACTGTTAACTACGATACACATTGTCCATTCGATCTGAATTTGGTTATTTGGTATGATATTCCACCAGAAGTTACTTTTCATACAAAAACTATTAACTTCGATACACATTGTCCATCCGTTCTGAATTTGGTTATTTGGTATGATATTCCACCAGAAGTTACTTTTCATACAAAAACTGTTAACTTCGATACACATTGTCCATCCGAACTGAATTTGGTTATTTGGTATGATATTCCACCAGAAGTTACTTTTCATACAAAAACTGTTAACTACGATACACATTGTCCATTCGATTTGAATTTGGTTATTTGGTATGATATTCAACCAGAAGTTACTTTTCATACAAAAACTGTTAACTTCGATACACATTGTCCATCCGATCTGAATTTGGTTATTTGGTATGATATTCCACCAGAAGTTACTTTTCATACAAAAACTGTTAACTTCGATACACATTGTCCATTCGATCTGAATTTGGTTATATGGTATGATATTCCATCAGAAGTTACTTTTCATACAAAAACTGTTAACTACGATACACATTGTCCATCTGATCTGAATTTGGTTATTTGGTATGATATTCCACCAGAAGTTACTTTTCATACAAAAACTATTAACTTCGATACACATTGTCCATCCGTTCTGAATTTGGTTATTTGGTATGATATTCCACCAGAAGTTACTTTTCATACAAAAACTGTTAACTTCGATACACATTGTCCATTCGATCTGAATTTGGTTATTTGGTATGATATTCCACCAGAAGTTACTTTTCATACAAAAACTGTTAACTACGATACACATTGTCCATTCGATCTGAATTTGGTTATTTGGTATGATATTCCACCAGAAGTTACTTTTCATACAAAAACTGTTAACTACGATACACATTGTCCATTCGATCTGAATTTGGTTATTTGGTATGATATTCCACCAGAAGTTACTTTTCATACAAAAACTGTTAACTACGATACACATTGTCCATTCGATCTGAATTTGGTTATTTGGTATGATATTCCACCAGAAGTTACTTTTCATACAAAAACTGTTAACTTCGATACACATTGTCCATCCAATCTGAATTTGGTTATATGGTATGATATTCCACCAGAAGTTACTTTTCATACAAAAACTGTTAACTACGATACACATTGTCCATCCGATCTGAATTTGGTTATTTGGTATGATATTCCACTAGAAGTTACTTTTCATACAAAAACTGTTAACTACGATACACATTGTCCATCCGAACTGAATTTGGTTATTTGGTATGATATTCCACCAGAAGTTACTTTTCATACAAAAACTACTAACTTCGATACACATTGTCCATCCGAACTGAATTTGGTTATTTGGTATGATATTCCACCAGAAGTTACTTTTCATACAAAAACTGTTAACTTCGATACACATTGTCCATTCGATCTGAATTTGGTTATTTGGTATGATATTCCACCAGAAGTTACTTTTCATACAAAAACTGTTAACTACGATACACATTGTCCATTCGATCTGAATTTGGTTATTTGGTATGATATTCCACCAGAAGTTACTTTTCATACAAAAACTGTTAACTACGATACACATTGTCCATTCGATCTGAATTTGGTTATTTGGTATGATATTCCACCAGAAGTTACTTTTCATACAAAAACTGTTAACTACGATACACATTGTCCATTCGATCTGAATTTGGTTATTTGGTATGATATTCCACCAGAAGTTACTTTTCATACAAAAACTGTTAACTTCGATACACATTGTCCATTCGATCTGAATTTGGTTATTTGGTATGATATTCCACCAGAAGTTACTTTTCATACAAAAACTGTTAACTACGATACACATTGTCCATTCGATCTGAATTTGGTTATTTGGTATGATATTCCACCAGAAGTTACTTTTCATACAAAAACTGTTAACTTCGATACACATTGTCCATCCAATCTGAATTTGGTTATATGGTATGATATTCCACTAGAAGTTACTTTTCATACAAAAACTGTTAACTACGATACACATTGTCCATCCGAACTGAATTTGGTTATTTGGTATGATATTCCACCAGAAGTTACTTTTCATACAAAAACTACTAACTTCGATACACATTGTCCATCCGAACTGAATTTGGTTATTTGGTATGATATTCCACCAGAAGTTACTTTTCATACAAAAACTGTTAACTACGATACACATTGTCCATCCGATCTGAATTTGGTTATTTGGTATGATATTCCACCAGAAGTTACTTTTCATACAAAAACTATTAACTTCGATACACATTGTCCATCCGTTCTGAATTTGGTTATTTGGTATGATATTCCACCAGAAGTTACTTTTCATACAAAAACTATTAACTTCGAAACACATTGTCCATCCGTTCTGAATTTGGTTATTTGGTATGATATTCCATCAGAAGTTACTTTTCATACAAAAACTGTTAACTTCGATACACATTGTCCATCCGTTCTGAATTTGGTTATTTGGTATGATATTCCACCAGAAGTTACTTTTCATACAAAAACTGTTAACTTCGATACACATTGTCCATTCGATCTGAATTTGGTTATTTGGTATGATATTCCACCAGAAGTTACTTTTCATACAAAAACTACTAACTTCGATACACATTGTCCATCCGATCTGAATTTGGTTATTTGGTATGATATTCCATCAGAAGTTACTTTTCATACAAAAACTGTTAACTACGATACACATTGTCCATTCGATCTGAATTTGGTTATTTGGTATGATATTCCACCAGAAGTTACTTTTCATACAAAAACTGTTAACTACGATACACATTGTCCATTCGATCTGAATTTGGTTATTTGGTATGATATTCCACCAGAAGTTACTTTTCATACAAAAACTGTTAACTTCGATACACATTGTCCATCCGTTCTGAATTTGGTTATTTGGTATGATATTCCATCAGAAGTTACTTTTCATACAAAAACTGTTAACTACGATACACATTGTCCATCCGTTCTGAATTTGGTAATTTGGTATGATATTCCATCAGAAGTTACTTTTCATACAAAAACTGTTAACTACGATACACATTGTCCATTCGATCTGAATTTGGTTATTTGGTATGATATTCCACCAGAAGTTACTTTTCATACAAAAACTGTTAACTACGATACACATTGTCCATCCGATCCGAATTTGGTTATTTGGTATGATATTCCACCAGAAGTTACTTTTCATACAAAAACTGTTAACTACGATACACATTGTCCATCCGTTCTGAATTTGGTTATTTGGTATGATATTCTACCAGAAGTTACTTTTCATACAAAAACTGTTAACTACGATACACATTGTCCATTCGATCTGAATTTGGTTATTTGGTATGATATTCCACCAGAAGTTACTTTTCATACAAAAACTGTTAACTTCGATACACATTGTCCATTCGATCTGAATTTGGTTATTTGGTATGATATTCCATCAGAAGTTACTTTTCATACAAAAACTGTTAACTTCGATACACATTGTCCATTCGATCTGAATTTGGTTATTTGGTATGATATTCCATCAGAAGTTACTTTTCATACAAAAACTGTTAACTTCGATACACATTGTCCATTCGATCTGAATTTGGTTATTTGGTATGATATTCCACCAGAAGTTACTTTTCATACAAAAACTGTTAACTTCGATACACATTGTCCATCTGATCTGAATTTGGTTATTTGGTATGATATTCCACCAGAAGTTACTTTTCATACAAAAACTGTTAACTTCGATACACATTGTCCATTCGATCTGAATTTGGTTATTTGGTATGATATTCCATCAGAAGTTACTTTTCATACAAAAACTGTTAACTACGATACACATTGTCCATTCGATCTGAATTTGGTTATTTGGTATGATATTCCATCAGAAGTTACTTTTCATACAAAAACTGTTAACTACGATACACATTGTCCATTCGATCTGAATTTGGTTATTTGGTATGATATTCCACCAGAAGTTACTTTTCATACAAAAACTGTTAACTACGATACACATTGTCCATTCGATCTGAATTTGGTTATTTGGTATGATATTCCATCAGAAGTTACTTTTCATACAAAAACTGTTAACTTCGATACACATTGTCCATCTGATCTGAATTTGGTTATTTGGTATGATATTCCACCAGAAGTTACTTTTCATACAAAAACTGTTAACTACGATACACATTGTCCATTCGATCTGAATTTGGTTATTTGGTATGATATTCCACCAGAAGTTACTTTTCATACAAAAACTGTTAACTACGATACACATTGTCCATTCGATCTGAATTTGGTTATTTGGTATGATATTCCACCAGAAGTTACTTTTCATACAAAAACTGTTAACTTCGATACACATTGTCCATCTGATCTGAATTTGGTTATTTGGTATGATATTCCACCAGAAGTTACTTTTCATACAAAAACTGTTAACTACGATACACATTGTCCATTCGATCTGAATTTGGTTATTTGGTATGATATTCCACCAGAAGTTACTTTTCATACAAAAACTGTTAACTACGATACACATTGTCCATCCGTTCTGAATTTGGTTATTTGGTATGATGTTCCACCAGAAGTTACTTTTCATACAAAAACTGTTAACTTCGATACACATTGTCCATTCGATCTGAATTTGGTTATCTGGTATGATATTCCACCAGAAGTTACTTTTCATACAAAAACTGTTAACTACGATACACATTGTCCATTCGATCTGAATTTGGTTATTTGGTATGATATTCCATCAGAAGTTACTTTTCATACAAAAACTGTTAACTACGATACACATTGTCCATTCGATCTGAATTTGGTTATTTGGTATGATATTCCACCAGAAGTTACTTTTCATACAAAAACTGTTAACTACGATACACATTGTCCATTCGATCTGAATTTGGTTATTTGGTATGATATTCCACCAGAAGTTACTTTTCATACAAAAACTGTTAACTACGATACACATTGTCCATTCGATCTGAATTTGGTTATCTGGTATGATATTCCACCAGAAGTTACTTTTCATACAAAAACTGTTAACTACGATACACATTGTCCATTCGATCTGAATTTGGTTATTTGGTATGATATTCCACCAGAAGTTACTTTTCATACAAAAACTGTTAACTTCGATACACATTGTCCATCTGTTCTGAATTTGGTTATTTGGTATGATGTTCCACCAGAAGTTACTTTTCATACAAAAACTGTTAACTACGATACACATTGTCCATCCGTTCTGAATTTGGTTATTTGGTATGATATTCCATCAGAAGTTACTTTTCATACAAAAACTGTTAACTACGATACACATTGTCCATCCGTTCTGAATTTGGTTATTTGGTATGATGTTCCACCAGAAGTTACTTTTCATACAAAAACTGTTAACTTCGATACACATTGTCCATTCGATCTGAATTTGGTTATCTGGTATGATATTCCACCAGAAGTTACTTTTCATACAAAAACTGTTAACTACGATACACATTGTCCATTCGATCTGAATTTGGTTATTTGGTATGATATTCCATCAGAAGTTACTTTTCATACAAAAACTGTTAACTACGATACACATTGTCCATCCGTTCTAAATTTGGTTATTTGGTATGATGTTCCACCAGAAGTTACTTTTCATACAAAAACTGTTAACTACGATACACATTGTCCATTCGATCTGAATTTGGTTATTTGGTATGATATTCCACCAGAAGTTACTTTTCATACAAAAACTACTAACTTCGATACACATTGTCCATCCGTTCTAAATTTGGTTATTTGGTATGATATTCCACCAGAAGTTACTTTTCATACAAAAACTGTTAACTTCGATACACATTGTCCATCCAATCTGAATTTGGTTATTTGGTATGATGTTCCACCAGAAGTTACTTTTCATACAAAAACTACTAAATTCGATACACATTGTCCATCTGGTCTGAATTTGGTTATTTGGTATGATATTCCACCAGAAGTTACTTTTCATACAAAAACTGTTAACTTCGGTACACATTGTCCATCCGTTCTGAATTTGGTTATTTGGTATGATATTCCACCAGAAGTTACTTTTCATACAAAAACTGTTAACTTCGATACACATTGTCCATTCGATCTGAATTTGGTTATCTGGTATGATATTCCACCAGAAGTTACTTTTCATACAAAAACTACTAACTTCGATACACATTGTCCATCCGATCTGAATTTGGTTATTTGGTATGATATTCCATCAGAAGTTACTTTTCATACAAAAACTATTAACTACGATACACATTGTCCATCCGAACTGAATTTGGTTATTTGGTATGATATTCCACCAGAAGTTACTTTTCATACAAAAACTATTAACTACGATACACATTGTCGATCCGATCTGAATTTGGTTATTTGGTATGATGTTCCACCAGAAGTTACTTTTCATACAAAAACTACTAAATTCGATACACATTGTCCATCTGGTCTGAATTTGGTTATTTGGTATGATATTCCACCAGAAGTTACTTTTCATACAAAAACTGTTAACTTCGGTACACATTGTCCATCCGTTCTGAATTTGGTTATTTGGTATGATATTCCACCAGAAGTTACTTTTCATACAAAAACTGTTAACTTCGGTACACATTGTCCATCCGTTCTGAATTTGGTTATTTGGTATGATATTCCACCAGAAGTTACTTTTCATACAAAAACTGTTAACTTCGGTACACATTGTCCATCCGTTCTGAATTTGGTTATTTGGTATGATATTCCACCAGAAGTTACTTTTCATACAAAAACTATTAACTTCGATACACATTGTCCATCCGAACTGAATTTGGTTATTTGGTATGATGTTCCATCAGAAGTTACTTTTCATACAAAAACTATTAACTACGATACACATTGTCCATCCGATCTGAATTTGGTTATTTGGTATGATGTTCCACCAGAAGTTACTTTTCATACAAAAACTGTTAACTACGATACACATTGTCCATCCGTTCTGAATTTGGTTATTTGGTATGATATTCCACCAGAAGTTACTTTTCATACAAAAACTATTAACTTCGATACACATTGTCCATCCGAACTGAATTTGGTTATTTGGTATGATATTCAACCAGAAGTTACTTTTCATACAAAAACTGTTAACTTCGATACACATTGTCCATCCGTTCTGAATTTGGTTATTTGGTATGATATTCCACCAGAAGTTACTTTTCATACAAAAACTATTAACTTCGATACACATTGTCCATCCGAACTGAATTTGGTTATTTGGTATGATATTCCACCAGAAGTTACTTTTCATACAAAAACTGTTAACTTCGATACACATTGTCCATCCGATCTGAATTTGGTTATTTGGTATGATATTCCACCAGAAGTTACTTTTCATACAAAAACTGTTAACTACGATACACATTGTCCATCCAATCTGAATTTGGTTATTTGGTATGATATTCCACCAGAAGTTACTTTTCATACAAAAACTGTTAACTTCGATACACATTGTCCATCCGATCTGAATTTGGTTATTTGGTATGATATTCCACCAGAAGTTACTTTTCATACAAAAACTGTTAACTTCGATACACATTGTCCATCCGATCTGAATTTGGTTATTTGGTATGATATTCCACCAGAAGTTACTTTTTATACAAAAACTGTTAACTTCGATACACATTGTCCATCCGAACTGAATTTGGTTATTTGGTATGATATTCCACCAGAAGTTACTTTTCATACAAAAACTGTTAACTTCGATACACATTGTCCATCCGGTCTGAATTTGGTTATTTGGTATGATATTCCACCAGAAGTTACTTTTCATACAAAAACTGTTAACTTCGATACACATTGTCCATCCGAACTGAATTTGGTTATTTGGTATGATATTCCACCAGAAGTTACTTTTCATACAAAAACTGTTAACTACGATACACATTGTCCATCCGTTCTGAATTTGGTTATTTGGTATGATATTCCACCAGAAGTTACTTTTCATACAAAAACTGTTAACTTCGAGACACATTGTCCATCCGAACTGAATTTGGTTATTTGGTATGATATTCCACCAGAAGTTACTTTTCATACAAAAACTGTTAACTTCGATACACATTGTCCATCCGGTCTGAATTTGGTTATTTGGTATGATATTCCACCAGAAGTTACTTTTCATACAAAAACTGTTAACTACGATACACATTGTCCATCCGTTCTGAATTTGGTTATTTGGTATGATATTCCACCAGAAGTTACTTTTCATACAAAAACTGTTAACTACGATACACATTGTCCATCCGATCTGAATTTGGTTATTTGGTATGATATTCCACCAGAAGTTACTTTTTATACAAAAACTGTTAACTTCGATACACATTGTCCATCCGAACTGAATTTGGTTATTTGGTATGATATTCCACCAGAAGTTACTTTTCATACAAAAACTGTTAACTTCGATACACATTGTCCATCCGGTCTGAATTTGGTTATTTGGTATGATATTCCACCAGAAGTTACTTTTCATACAAAAACTGTTAACTTCGATACACATTGTCCATCCGAACTGAATTTGGTTATTTGGTATGATATTCCACCAGAAGTTACTTTTCATACAAAAACTGTTAACTACGATACACATTGTCCATCCGATCTGAATTTGGTTATTTGGTATGATATTCCACCAGAAGTTACTTTTTATACAAAAACTGTTAACTTCGATACACATTGTCCATCCGAACTGAATTTGGTTATTTGGTATGATATTCCACCAGAAGTTACTTTTCATACAAAAACTGTTAACTTCGATACACATTGTCCATCCGGTCTGAATTTGGTTATTTGGTATGATATTCCACCAGAAGTTACTTTTCATACAAAAACTGTTAACTACGATACACATTGTCCATCCGTTCTGAATTTGGTTATTTGGTATGATATTCCACCAGAAGTTACTTTTCATACAAAAACTGTTAACTACGATACACATTGTCCATCCGTTCTGAATTTGGTTATTTGGTATGATATTCCACCAGAAGTTACTTTTCATACAAAAACTGTTAACTTCGAGACACATTGTCCATCCGAACTGAATTTGGTTATTTGGTATGATATTCCACCAGAAGTTACTTTTCATACAAAAACTGTTAACTTCGATACACATTGTCCATCCGATCTGAATTTGGTTATTTGGTATGATATTCCACCAGAAGTTACTTTTCATACAAAAACTGTTAACTACGATACACATTGTCCATCCGGTCTGAATTTGGTTATTTGGTATGATATTCCACCAGAAGTTACTTTTCATACAAAAACTGTTAACTTCGATACACATTGTCCATCCGTTCTGAATTTGGTTATTTGGTATGATATTCCACCAGAAGTTACTTTTCATACAAAAACTGTTAACTCCGATACACATTGTCCATCCAATCTGAATTTGGTTATTTGGTATGATATTCCACCAGAAGTTACTTTTCATACAAAAACTGTTAACTTCGAGACACATTGTCCATCCGAACTGAATTTGGTTATTTGGTATGATATTCCACCAGAAGTTACTTTTCATACAAAAACTGTTAACTTCGATACACATTGTCCATCCGAACTGAATTTGGTTATTTGGTATGATATTCCACCAGAAGTTACTTTTCATACAAAAACTGTTAACTTCGAGACACATTGTCCATCCGAACTGAATTTGGTTATTTGGTATGATATTCCACCAGAAGTTACTTTTCATACAAAAACTGTTAACTACGATACACATTGTCCATCTGATCTGAATTTGGTTATTTGGTATGATATTCCACCAGAAGTTACTTTTCATACAAAAACTGTTAACTTCGATACACATTGTCCATCCGTTCTGAATTTGGTTATTTGGTATGATATTCCACCAGAAGTTACTTTTCATACAAAAACTGTTAACTTCGATACACATTGTCCATCCGTTCTGAATTTGGTTATTTGGTATGATATTCCACCAGAAGTTACTTTTCATACAAAAACTGTTAACTACGATACACATTGTCCATCCGTTCTGAATTTGGTTATTTGGTATGATATTCCACCAGAAGTTACTTTTCATACAAAAACTGTTAACTACGATACACATTGTCCATCCGTTCTGAATTTGGTTATTTGGTATGATATTCCACCAGAAGTTACTTTTCATACAAAAACTGTTAACTACGATACACATTGTCCATCCGTTCTGAATTTGGTTATTTGGTATGATATTCCACCAGAAGTTACTTTTCATACAAAAACTGTTAACTACGATACACATTGTCCATCTGATCTGAATTTGGTTATTTGGTATGATATTCCACCAGAAGTTACTTTTCATACAAAAACTGTTAACTACGATACACATTGTCCATCCGATCTGAATTTGGTTATTTGGTATGATATTCCACCAGAAGTTACTTTTCATACAAAAACTGTTAACTACGATACACATTGTCCATTCGATCTGAATTTGGTTATTTGGTATGATATTCCACCAGAAGTTACTTTTCATACAAAAACTGTTAACTTCGATACACATTGTCCATCCGTTCTGAATTTGGTTATTTGGTATGATATTCCACCAGAAGTTACTTTTCATACAAAAACTGTTAACTACGATACACATTGTCCATCCAATCTGAATTTGGTTATTTGGTATGATATTCCACCAGAAGTTACTTTTCATACAAAAACTGTTAACTTCGATACACATTGTCCATCCGTTCTGAATTTGGTTATTTGGTATGATATTCCACCAGAAGTTACTTTTCATACAAAAACTGTTAACTCCGATACACATTGTCCATCCAATCTGAATTTGGTTATTTGGTATGATATTCCACCAGAAGTTACTTTTCATACAAAAATTGTTAACTACGATACACATTGTCCATCCGTTCTGAATTTGGTTATTTGGTATGATATTCCACCAGAAGTTACTTTTCATACAAAAACTGTTAACTACGATACACATTGTCCATCCGATCTGAATTTGGTTATTTGGTATGATATTCCACCAGAAGTTACTTTTCATACAAAAACTATTAACTACGATACACATTGTCCATCCGAATTGAATTTGGTTATTTGGTATGATATTCCACCAGAAGTTACTTTTCATACAAAAACTGTAAACTACGATACACATTGTCCATCCGATCTGAATTTGGTTATTTGGTATGATATTCCACCAGAAGTTACTTTTCATACAAAAACTGTTAACTTCGAGACACATTGTCCATCCGATCTGATTTTGGTTATTTGGTATGATATTCCACCAGAAGTTACTTTTCATACAAAAACTATTAACTTCGATACACATTGTCCATCCGTTCTGAATTTGGTTATTTGCTATGATATTCCACCAGAAGTTACTTTTCATACAAAAACTGTTACCTTCGATACACATTGTCCATCCGATCTGAATTTGGTTATTTGGTATGATATTCCACCAGAAGTTACTTTTCATACAAAAACTGTAAACTACGATACACATTGTCCATCCGATCTGAATTTGGTTATTTGGTATGATATTCCACCAGAAGTTACTTTTCATACAAAAACTGTTAACTTCGAGACACATTGTCCATCCGAACTGAATTTGGTTATTTGGTATGATATTCCACCAGAAGTTACTTTTCATACAAAAACTGTAAACTACGATACACATTGTCCATCCGATCTGAATTTGGTTATTTGGTATGATATTCCACCAGAAGTTACTTTTCATACAAAAACTGTTACCTTCGATACACATTGTCCATCCGTTCTGAATTTGGTTATTTGGTATGATATTCCACCAGAAGTTACTTTTCATACAAAAACTGTAAACTACGATACACATTGTCCATCCGATCTGAATTTGGTTATTTGGTATGATATTCCACCAGAAGTTACTTTTCATACAAAAACTGTTAACTTCGAGACACATTGTCCATCCGAACTGAATTTGGTTATTTGGTATGATATTCCACCAGAAGTTACTTTTCATACAAAAACTGTAAACTACGATACACATTGTCCATCCGATCTGAATTTGGTTATTTGGTATGATATTCCACCAGAAGTTACTTTTCATACAAAAACTGTTACCTTCGATACACATTGTCCATCCGATCTGAATTTGGTTATTTGGTATGATATTCCACCAGAAGTTACTTTTCATACAAAAACTGTTAACTTCGATACACATTGTCCATCCGTTCTGAATTTGGTTATTTGGTATGATATTCCACCAGAAGTTACTTTTCATACAAAAACTGTTACCTTCGATACACATTGTCCATCCGATCTGAATTTGGTTATTTGGTATGATATTCCACCAGAAGTTACTTTTCATACAAAAACTGTTAACTTCGATACACATTGTCCATCCGTTCTGAATTTGGTTATTTGGTATGATATTCCACCAGAAGTTACTTTTCATACAAAAACTATTAACTTCGATACACATTGTCCATCCGTTCTGAATTTGGTTATTTGGTATGATATTCCACCAGAAGTTACTTTTCATACAAAAACTGTAAACTACGATACACATTGTCCATCCGATCTGAATTTGGTTATTTGGTATGATATTCCATCAGAAGTTACTTTTCATACAAAAACTATTAACTTCGATACACATTGTCCATCCGTTCTGAATTTGGTTATTTGGTATGATATTCCACCAGAAGTTACTTTTCATACAAAAACTGTACTATACGATACACATTGTCCATCCAATCTGAATTTGGTTATTTGGTATGATATTCCACCAGAAGTTACTTTTCATACAAAAACTGTTAACTACGATACACATTGTCCATCCGTTCTGAATTTGGTTATATGGTATGATATTCCACCAGAAGTTACTTTTCATACAAAAACTATTAACTACGATACACATTGTCCATCCGTTCTGAATTTGGTTATTTTGTATGATATTCCACCAGAAGTTACTTTTCATACAAAAACTATTAACTTCGATACACATTGTCCATCCGTTCTGAATTTGGTTATTTGGTATGATATTCCACCAGAAGTTACTTTTCATACAAAAACTATTAACTTCGATACACATTGTCCATCCGTTCTGAATTTGGTTATTTGGTATGATATTCCACCAGAAGTTACTTTTCATACAAAAACTGTACTATACGATACACATTGTCCATCCAATCTGAATTTGGTTATTTGGTATGATATTCCACCAGAAGTTACTTTTCATACAAAAACTGTTAACTACGATACACATTGTCCATCCGTTCTGAATTTGGTTATATGGTATGATATTCCACCAGAAGTTACTTTTCATACAAAAACTATTAACTACGATACACATTGTCCATCCGTTCTGAATTTGGTTATTTTGTATGATATTCCACCAGAAGTTACTTTTCATACAAAAACTATTAACTTCGATACACATTGTCCATCCGTTCTGAATTTGGTTATTTGGTATGATATTCCACCAGAAGTTACTTTTCATACAAAAACTATTAACTTCGATACACATTGTCCATCCGTTCTGAATTTGGTTATTTGGTATGATATTCCACCAGAAGTTACTTTTCATACAAAAACTGTAAACTACGATACACATTGTCCATCCAATCTGAAGTTGGTTATTTGGTATGATATTCCACCAGAAGTTACTTTTCATACAAAAACTGTTAACCACGATACACATTGTCCATTCGATCTGAATTTGGTTATTTGGTATGATATTCCACCAGAACTTACTTTTCATACAAAAACTATTAACTACGACACACATTGTCCATTCGATCTGAATTTGGTTATTTGGTATGATATTCCACCAGAAGTTACTTTTCATACAAAAACTATTAACTTCGATACACATTGTCCATCCGTTCTGAATTTGGTTATTTGGTATGATATTCCACCAGAAGTTACTTTTCATACAAAAACTATTAACTTCGATACACATTGTCCATCCGTTCTGAATTTGGTTATTTGGTATGATATTCCACCAGAAGTTACTTTTCATACAAAAACTGTAAACTACGATACACATTGTCCATCCAATCTGAAGTTGGTTATTTGGTATGATATTCCACCAGAAGTTACTTTTCATACAAAAACTGTTAACCACGATACACATTGTCCATTCGATCTGAATTTGGTTATTTGGTATGATATTCCACCAGAACTTACTTTTCATACAAAAACTATTAACTACGACACACATTGTCCATTCGATCTGAATTTGGTTATTTGGTATGATATTCCACCAGAAGTTACTTTTCATACAAAAACTATTAACTTCGATACACATTGTCCATCCGTTCTGAATTTGGTTATTTGGTATGATATTCCACCAGAAGTTACTTTTCATACAAAAACTATTAACTTCGATACACATTGTCCATCCGTTCTGAATTTGGTTATTTGGTATGATATTCCACCAGAAGTTACTTTTCATACAAAAACTGTAAACTACGATACACATTGTCCATCCAATCTGAAGTTGGTTATTTGGTATGATATTCCACCAGAAGTTACTTTTCATACAAAAACTGTTAACCACGATACACATTGTCCATTCGATCTGAATTTGGTTATTTGGTATGATATTCCACCAGAACTTACTTTTCATACAAAAACTATTAACTACGACACACATTGTCCATTCGATCTGAATTTGGTTATTTGGTATGATATTCCACCAGAAGTTACTTTTCATACAAAAACTATTAACTTCGATACACATTGTCCATCCGTTCTGAATTTGGTTATTTGGTATGATATTCCACCAGAAGTTACTTTTCATACAAAAACTGTTAACTTCGATACACATTGTCCATTCGATCTGAATTTGGTTATTTGGTATGATATTCCACCAGAAGTTACTTTTCATACAAAAACTATTAACTTCGATACACATTGTCCATCCGTTCTGAATTTGGTTATATGGTATGATATTCCACCAGAAGTTACTTTTCATACAAAAACTATTAACTACGATACACATTGTCCATCCGTTCTGAATTTGGTTATTTTGTATGATATTCCACCAGAAGTTACTTTTCATACAAAAACTATTAACTTCGATACACATTGTCCATCCGTTCTGAATTTGGTTATTTGGTATGATATTCCACCAGAAGTTACTTTTCATACAAAAACTATTAACTTCGATACACATTGTCCATCCGTTCTGAATTTGGTTATTTGGTATGATATTCCACCAGAAGTTACTTTTCATACAAAAACTGTAAACTACGATACACATTGTCCATCCAATCTGAAGTTGGTTATTTGGTATGATATTCCACCAGAAGTTACTTTTCATACAAAAACTGTTAACCACGATACACATTGTCCATTCGATCTGAATTTGGTTATTTGGTATGATATTCCACCAGAACTTACTTTTCATACAAAAACTATTAACTACGACACACATTGTCCATTCGATCTGAATTTGGTTATTTGGTATGATATTCCACCAGAAGTTACTTTTCATACAAAAACTATTAACTTCGATACACATTGTCCATCCGTTCTGAATTTGGTTATTTGGTATGATATTCCACCAGAAGTTACTTTTCATACAAAAACTATTAACTTCGATACACATTGTCCATCCGTTCTGAATTTGGTTATTTGGTATGATATTCCACCAGAAGTTACTTTTCATACAAAAACTATTAACTTCGATACACATTGTCCATCCGTTCTGAATTTGGTTATTTGGTATGATATTCCACCAGAAGTTACTTTTCATACAAAAACTATTAACTACGATACACATTGTCCATTCGATCTGAATTTGGTTATTTGGTATGATATTCCACCAGAAGTTACTTTTCATACAAAAACTGTTAACCACGATACACATTGTCCATTCGATCTGAATTTGGTTATTTGGTATGATATTCCACCAGAACTTACTTTTCATACAAAAACTATTAACTACGACACACATTGTCCATCCAATCTGAAGTTGGTTATTTGGTACGATATTCCACCAGAAGTTACTTTTCATACAAAAACTGTTAACTACGATACACATTGTCCATTCGATCTGAATTTGGTTATTTGGTATGATATTCCACCAGAACTTACTTTTCATACAAAAACTGTACTATACGATACACATTGTCCATCCAATCTGAATTTGGTTATTTGGTATGATATTCCACCAGAAGTTACTTTTCATACAAAAACTATTAACTACGATACACATTGTCCATCCGTTCTGAATTTGGTTATATGGTATGATATTCCACCAGAAGTTACTTTTCATACAAAAACTATTAACTACGATACACATTGTCCATCCGTTCTGAATTTGGTTATTTTGTATGATATTCCACCAGAAGTTACTTTTCATACAAAAACTATTAACTTCGATACACATTGTCCATCCGTTCTGAATTTGGTTATTTGGTATGATATTCCACCAGAAGTTACTTTTCATACAAAAACTATTAACTTCGATACACATTGTCCATCCGTTCTGAATTTGGTTATTTGGTATGATATTCCACCAGAAGTTACTTTTCATACAAAAACTATTAACTACGATACACATTGTCCATTCGATCTGAATTTGGTTATTTGGTATGATATTCCACCAGAAGTTACTTTTCATACAAAAACTGTTAACCACGATACACATTGTCCATTCGATCTGAATTTGGTTATTTGGTATGATATTCCACCAGAACTTACTTTTCATACAAAAACTATTAACTACGACACACATTGTCCATCCAATCTGAAGTTGGTTATTTGGTACGATATTCCACCAGAAGTTACTTTTCATACAAAAACTGTTAACTACGATACACATTGTCCATTCGATCTGAATTTGGTTATTTGGTATGATATTCCACCAGAACTTACTTTTCATACAAAAACTGTTAACTACGATACACATTGTCCATTCGATCTGAATTTGGTTATTTGGTATGATATTCCACCAGAAGTTACTTTTCATACAAAAACTGTTACCTTCGATACACATTGTCCATTCGATCTGAATTTGGTTATTTGGTATGATATTCCACCAGAAGTTACTTTTCATACAAAAACTATTAACTTCGATACACATTGTCCATCCGTTCTGAATTTGGTTATTTGGTATGATATTCCACCAGAAGTTACTTTTCATACAAAAACTATTAACTTCGATACACATTGTCCATCCAATCTGAATTTGGTTATTTGGTATGATATTCCACCAGAAGTTACTTTTCATACAAAAACTGTTAACTACGATACACATTGTCCATTCGATCTGAATTTGGTTATTTGGTATGATATTCCACCAGAAGTTACTTTTCATACAAAAACTATTAACTTCGATACACATTGTCCATCCAATCTGAATTTGGTTATTTGGTATGATATTCCACCAGAACTTACTTTTCATACAAAAACTGTTAACTACGATACACATTGTCCATTCGATCTGAATTTGGTTATTTGGTATGATATTCCACCAGAAGTTACTTTTCATACAAAAACTATTAACTTCGATACACATTGTCCATCCAATCTGAATTTGGTTATTTGGTATGATATTCCACCAGAAGTTACTTTTCATACAAAAACTATTAACTTCGATACACATTGTCCATCCGTTCTGAATTTGGTTATTTGGTATGATATTCCACCAGAAGTTACTTTTCATACAAAAACTATTAACTTCGATACACATTGTCCATCCAATCTGAATTTGGTTATTTGGTATGATATTCCACCAGAAGTTACTTTTCATACAAAAACTATTAACTTCGATACACATTGTCCATCCGTTCTGAATTTGGTTATTTGGTATGATATTCCACCAGAAGTTACTTTTCATACAAAAACTATTAACTTCGATACACATTGTCCATCCGTTCTGAATTTGGTTATTTGGTATGATATTCCACCAGAAGTTACTTTCCATACAAAAACTGTTAACTACGATACACATTGTCCATCCGTTCTGAATTTGGTTATTTGGTATGATATTCCACCAGAAGTTACTTTTCATACAAAAACTGTACTATACGATACACATTGTCCATTCGATCTGAATTTGGTTATTTGGTATGATATTCCACCAGAAGTTACTTTTCATACAAAAACTATTAACTTCGATACACATTGTCCATCCGTTCTGAATTTGGTTATTTGGTATGATATTCCACCAGAAGTTACTTTTCATACAAAAACTATTAACTTCGATACACATTGTCCATCCGTTCTGAATTTGGTTATTTGGTATGATATTCCACCAGAAGTTACTTTCCATACAAAAACTGTTAACTACGATACACATTGTCCATCCGTTCTGAATTTGGTTATTTGGTATGATATTCCACCAGAAGTTACTTTTCATACAAAAACTATTAACTTCGATACACATTGTCCATCCAATCTGAAGTTGGTTATTTGGTACGATATTCCACCAGAACTTACTTTTCATACAAAAACTGTTAACTACGATACACATTGTCCAATCGATCTGAATTTGGTTATTTGGTATGATATTCCACCAGAAGTTACTTTTCATACAAAAACTGTTAACTACGATACACATTGTCCATCCGTTCTGAATTGGGTTATTTGGTATGATATTCCACTAGAAGTTACTTTTCATACAAAAACTATCAACTTCGATACACATTGTCCATTCGATCTGAATTTGGTTATTTGGTATGATATTCCACCAGAAGTTACTTTTCATACAAAAACTATTAACTTCGATACACATTGTCCATCCAATCTGAAGTTGGTTATTTGGTACGATATTCCACCAGAACTTACTTTTCATACAAAAACTGTTAACTACGATACACATTGTCCATTCGATCTGAATTTGGTTATTTGGTATGATATTCCACCAGAAGTTACTTTTCATACAAAAACTGTTACCTTCGATACACATTGTCCATTCGATCTGAATTTGGTTATTTGGTATGATATTCCACCAGAAGTTACTTTTCATACAAAAACTATTAACTTCGATACACATTGTCCATCCGTTCTGAATTTGGTTATTTGGTATGATATTCCACCAGAAGTTACTTTTCATACAAAAACTATTAACTTCGATACACATTGTCCATCCAATCTGAATTTGGTTATTTGGTATGATATTCCACCAGAAGTTACTTTTCATACAAAAACTGTTAACTACGATACACATTGTCCATTCGATCTGAATTTGGTTATTTGGTATGATATTCCACCAGAAGTTACTTTTCATACAAAAACTATTAACTTCGATACACATTGTCCATCCGTTCTGAATTTGGTTATTTGGTATGATATTCCACCAGAAGTTACTTTTCATACAAAAACTATTAACTTCGATACACATTGTCCATCCAATCTGAATTTGGTTATTTGGTATGATATTCCACCAGAAGTTACTTTTCATACAAAAACTATTAACTTCGATACACATTGTCCATCCGTTCTGAATTTGGTTATTTGGTATGATATTCCACCAGAAGTTACTTTTCATACAAAAACTATTAACTTCGATACACATTGTCCATCCAATCTGAATTTGGTTATTTGGTATGATATTCCACCAGAAGTTACTTTTCATACAAAAACTGTTAACTACGATACACATTGTCCATCCGTTCTGAATTTGGTTATATGGTATGATATTCCACCAGAAGTTACTTTTCATACAAAAACTATTAACTACGATACACATTGTCCATCCGTTCTGAATTTGGTTATTTTGTATGATATTCCACCAGAAGTTACTTTTCATACAAAAACTATTAACTTCGATACACATTGTCCATCCGTTCTGAATTTGGTTATTTGGTATGATATTCCACCAGAAGTTACTTTTCATACAAAAACTATTAACTTCGATACACATTGTCCATCCAATCTGAATTTGGTTATTTGGTATGATATTCCACCAGAAGTTACTTTCCATACAAAAACTGTTAACTACGATACACATTGTCCATCCGTTCTGAATTTGGTTATTTGGTATGATATTCCACCAGAAGTTACTTTTCATACAAAAACTGTTACCTTCGATACACATTGTCCATTCGATCTGAATTTGGTTATTTGGTATGATATTCCACCAGAAGTTACTTTTCATACAAAAACTATTAACTTCGATACACATTGTCCATCCAATCTGAAGTTGGTTATTTGGTACGATATTCCACCAGAAGTTACTTTTCATACAAAAACTATTAACTTCGATACACATTGTCCATTCGATCTGAATTTGGTTATTTGGTATGATATTCCACCAGAAGTTACTTTTCATACAAAAACTATTAACTTCGATACACATTGTCCATCCAATCTGAAGTTGGTTATTTGGTACGATATTCCACCAGAACTTACTTTTCATACAAAAACTGTTAACTACGATACACATTGTCCATTCGATCTGAATTTGGTTATTTGGTATGATATTCCACCAGAAGTTACTTTTCATACAAAAACTGTTACCTTCGATACACATTGTCCATTCGATCTGAATTTGGTTATTTGGTATGATATTCCACCAGAAGTTACTTTTCATACAAAAACTATTAACTTCGATACACATTGTCCATCCGTTCTGAATTTGGTTATTTGGTATGATATTCCACCAGAAGTTACTTTTCATACAAAAACTATTAACTTCGATACACATTGTCCATCCAATCTGAATTTGGTTATTTGGTATGATATTCCACCAGAAGTTACTTTTCATACAAAAACTGTTAACTACGATACACATTGTCCATTCGATCTGAATTTGGTTATTTGGTATGATATTCCACCAGAAGTTACTTTTCATACAAAAACTATTAACTTCGATACACATTGTCCATCCGTTCTGAATTTGGTTATTTGGTATGATATTCCACCAGAAGTTACTTTTCATACAAAAACTATTAACTTCGATACACATTGTCCATCCAATCTGAATTTGGTTATTTGGTATGATATTCCACCAGAAGTTACTTTTCATACAAAAACTATTAACTTCGATACACATTGTCCATCCAATCTGAATTTGGTTATTTGGTATGATATTCCACCAGAAGTTACTTTTCATACAAAAACTATTAACTTCGATACACATTGTCCATCCGTTCTGAATTTGGTTATTTGGTATGATATTCCACCAGAAGTTACTTTTCATACAAAAACTATTAACTTCGATACACATTGTCCATCCAATCTGAATTTGGTTATTTGGTATGATATTCCACCAGAAGTTACTTTTCATACAAAAACTATTAACTTCGATACACATTGTCCATCCGTTCTGAATTTGGTTATTTGGTATGATATTCCACCAGAAGTTACTTTTCATACAAAAACTGTTACCTTCGATACACATTGTCCATCCGATCTGATTTTGGTTATTTGGTATGATATTCCACCAGAAGTTACTTTTCATACAAAAACTATTAACTTCGATACACATTGTCCATCCGTTCTGAATTTGGTTATTTGGTATGATATTCCACCAGAAGTTACTTTTCATACAAAAACTATTAACTACGACACACATTGTCCATCCAATCTGAAGTTGGTTATTTGGTACGATATTCCACCAGAAGTTACTTTCCATACAAAAACTGTTAACTACGATACACATTGTCCATCCGTTCTGAATTTGGTTATTTGGTATGATATTCCACCAGAAGTTACTTTTCATACAAAAACTATTAACTACGACACACATTGTCCATCCGAACTGAATTTGGTTATTTGGTATGATATTCCACCAGAAGTTACTTTTCATACAAAAACTGTAAACTACGATACACATTGTCCATCCGTTCTGAATTTGGTTATTTGGTATGATATTCCACCAGAAGTTACTTTTCATACAAAAACTATTAACTACGATACACATTGTCCTTTCGATCTGAATTTGGTTATTTGGTATGATATTCCACCAGAAGTTACTTTTCATACAAAAACTGTAAACTACGATACACATTGTCCATCCGTTCTGAATTTGGTTATTTGGTATGATATTCCACCAGAAGTTACTTTTCATACAAAAACTGTTACCTTCGATACACATTGTCCATCCGATCTGATTTTGGTTATTTGGTATGATATTCCACCAGAAGTTACTTTTCATACAAAAACTATTAACTACGATACACATTGTCCATTCGATCTGAAGTTGGTTATTTGGTACGATATTCCACCAGAAGTTACTTTTCATACAAAAACTGTTAACTACGATACACATTGTCCATTCGATCTGAATTTGGTTATTTGGTATGATATTCCACCAGAAGTTACTTTTCATACAAAAACTGTAAACTACGATACACATTGTCCATCCGATCTGAATTTGGTTATTTGGTATGATATTCCACCAGAAGTTACTTTTCATACAAAAACTGTTACCTTCGATACACATTGTCCATCCGATCTGATTTTGGTTATTTGGTATGATATTCCACCAGAAGTTACTTTTCATACAAAAACTATTAACTTCGATACACATTGTCCATCCGTTCTGAATTTGGTTATTTGGTATGATATTCCACCAGAAGTTACTTTTCATACAAAAACTATTAACTTCGATACACATTGTCCATCCGTTCTGAATTTGGTTATTTGGTATGATATTCCACCAGAAGTTACTTTCCATACAAAAACTGTTAACTACGATACACATTGTCCATCCGTTCTGAATTTGGTTATTTGGTATGATATTCCACCAGAAGTTACTTTTCATACAAAAACTATTAACTACGACACACATTGTCCATCCAATCTGAAGTTGGTTATTTGGTACGATATTCCACCAGAAGTTACTTTCCATACAAAAACTGTTAACTACGATACACATTGTCCATCCGTTCTGAATTTGGTTATTTGGTATGATATTCCACCAGAACTTACTTTTCATACAAAAACTGTTAACTACGATACACATTGTCCATTCGATCTGAATTTGGTTATTTGGTATGATATTCCACCAGAAGTTACTTTTCATACAAAAACTGTAAACTACGATACACATTGTCCATCCGATCTGAATTTGGTTATTTGGTATGATATTCCACCAGAAGTTACTTTTCATACAAAAACTGTTACCTTCGATACACATTGTCCATCCGATCTGATTTTGGTTATTTGGTATGATATTCCACCAGAAGTTACTTTTCATACAAAAACTATTAACTTCGATACACATTGTCCATCCGTTCTGAATTTGGTTATTTGGTATGATATTCCACCAGAAGTTACTTTTCATACAAAAACTATTAACTTCGATACACATTGTCCATCCGTTCTGAATTTGGTTATTTGGTATGATATTCCACCAGAAGTTACTTTCCATACAAAAACTGTTAACTACGATACACATTGTCCATCCGTTCTGAATTTGGTTATTTGGTATGATATTCCACCAGAAGTTACTTTTCATACAAAAACTATTAACTACGACACACATTGTCCATCCAATCTGAAGTTGGTTATTTGGTACGATATTCCACCAGAAGTTACTTTCCATACAAAAACTGTTAACTACGATACACATTGTCCATCCGTTCTGAATTTGGTTATTTGGTATGATATTCCACCAGAAGTTACTTTTCATACAAAAACTATTAACTACGACACACATTGTCCATCCGAACTGAATTTGGTTATTTGGTATGATATTCCACCAGAAGTTACTTTTCATACAAAAACTGTAAACTACGATACACATTGTCCATCCGTTCTGAATTTGGTTATTTGGTATGATATTCCACCAGAAGTTACTTTTCATACAAAAACTATTAACTACGATACACATTGTCCTTTCGATCTGAATTTGGTTATTTGGTATGATATTCCACCAGAAGTTACTTTTCATACAAAAACTGTAAACTACGATACACATTGTCCATCCGATCTGAATTTGGTTATTTGGTATGATATTCCACCAGAAGTTACTTTTCATACAAAAACTGTTACCTTCGATACACATTGTCCATCCGATCTGATTTTGGTTATTTGGTATGATATTCCACCAGAAGTTACTTTTCATACAAAAACTATTAACTTCGATACACATTGTCCATCCGTTCTGAATTTGGTTATTTGGTATGATATTCCACCAGAAGTTACTTTTCATACAAAAACTGTTAACTACGATACACATTGTCCATCCGTTCTGAATTTGGTTATTTGGTATGATATTCCACCAGAAGTTACTTTTCATACAAAAACTATTAACTACGACACACATTGTCCATCCGAACTGAATTTGGTTATTTGGTATGATATTCCACCAGAAGTTACTTTCCATACAAAAACTGTTAACTACGATACACATTGTCCATCCGTTCTGAATTTGGTTATTTGGTATGATATTCCACCAGAACTTACTTTTCATACAAAAACTGTTAACTACGATACACATTGTCCATTCGATCTGAATTTGGTTATTTGGTATGATATTCCACCAGAAGTTACTTTTCATACAAAAACTGTAAACTACGATACACATTGTCCATCCGATCTGAATTTGGTTATTTGGTATGATATTCCACCAGAAGTTACTTTTCATACAAAAACTGTTACCTTCGATACACATTGTCCATCCGATCTGATTTTGGTTATTTGGTATGATATTCCACCAGAAGTTACTTTTCATACAAAAACTATTAACTTCGATACACATTGTCCATCCGTTCTGAATTTGGTTATTTGGTATGATATTCCACCAGAAGTTACTTTTCATACAAAAACTATTAACTTCGATACACATTGTCCATCCGTTCTGAATTTGGTTATTTGGTATGATATTCCACCAGAAGTTACTTTCCATACAAAAACTGTTAACTACGATACACATTGTCCATCCGTTCTGAATTTGGTTATTTGGTATGATATTCCACCAGAAGTTACTTTTCATACAAAAACTATTAACTACGACACACATTGTCCATCCAATCTGAAGTTGGTTATTTGGTACGATATTCCACCAGAAGTTACTTTCCATACAAAAACTGTTAACTACGATACACATTGTCCATCCGTTCTGAATTTGGTTATTTGGTATGATATTCCACCAGAAGTTACTTTTCATACAAAAACTATTAACTACGACACACATTGTCCATCCGAACTGAATTTGGTTATTTGGTATGATATTCCACCAGAAGTTACTTTTCATACAAAAACTGTAAACTACGATACACATTGTCCATCCGTTCTGAATTTGGTTATTTGGTATGATATTCCACCAGAAGTTACTTTTCATACAAAAACTATTAACTACGATACACATTGTCCTTTCGATCTGAATTTGGTTATTTGGTATGATATTCCACCAGAAGTTACTTTTCATACAAAAACTGTAAACTACGATACACATTGTCCATCCGTTCTGAATTTGGTTATTTGGTATGATATTCCACCAGAAGTTACTTTTCATACAAAAACTGTTACCTTCGATACACATTGTCCATCCGATCTGATTTTGGTTATTTGGTATGATATTCCACCAGAAGTTACTTTTCATACAAAAACTATTAACTACGATACACATTGTCCATTCGATCTGAAGTTGGTTATTTGGTACGATATTCCACCAGAAGTTACTTTTCATACAAAAACTGTTAACTACGATACACATTGTCCATTCGATCTGAATTTGGTTATTTGGTATGATATTCCACCAGAACTTACTTTTCATACAAAAACTGTTAACTACGATACACATTGTCCATTCGATCTGAATTTGGTTATTTGGTATGATATTCCACCAGAAGTTACTTTTCATACAAAAACTGTAAACTACGATACACATTGTCCATCCGATCTGAATTTGGTTATTTGGTATGATATTCCACCAGAAGTTACTTTTCATACAAAAACTGTTACCTTCGATACACATTGTCCATCCGATCTGATTTTGGTTATTTGGTATGATATTCCACCAGAAGTTACTTTTCATACAAAAACTATTAACTTCGATACACATTGTCCATCCGTTCTGAATTTGGTTATTTGGTATGATATTCCACCAGAAGTTACTTTTCATACAAAAACTATTAACTTCGATACACATTGTCCATCCGTTCTGAATTTGGTTATTTGGTATGATATTCCACCAGAAGTTACTTTCCATACAAAAACTGTTAACTACGATACACATTGTCCATCCGTTCTGAATTTGGTTATTTGGTATGATATTCCACCAGAAGTTACTTTTCATACAAAAACTATTAACTACGACACACATTGTCCATCCAATCTGAAGTTGGTTATTTGGTATGATATTCCACCAGAAGTTACTTTCCATACAAAAACTGTTAACTACGATACACATTGTCCATCCGTTCTGAATTTGGTTATTTGGTACGATATTCCACCAGAAGTTACTTTTCATACAAAAACTATTAACTTCGATACACATTGTCCATTCGATCTGAATTTGGTTATTTGGTATGATATTCCACCAGAAGTTACTTTCCATACAAAAACTGTTAACTACGATACACATTGTCCATCCGTTCTGAATTTGGTTATTTGGTATGATATTCCACCAGAAGTTACTTTTCATACAAAAACTATTAACTTCGATACACATTGTCCATTCGATCTGAATTTGGTTATTTGGTATGATATTCCACCAGAAGTTACTTTTCATACAAAAACTGTTAACTACGATACACATTGTCCATCCGTTCTGAATTTGGTTATTTGGTACGATATTCCACCAGAAGTTACTTTTCATACAAAAACTATTAACTTCGATACACATTGTCCATCCGTTCTGAAGTTGGTTATTTGGTATGATATTCCACCAGAAGTTACTTTCCATACAAAAACTGTTAACTACGATACACATTGTCCATCCGTTCTGAATTTGGTTATTTGGTATGATATTCCACCAGAAGTTACTTTTCATACAAAAACTATTAACTACGACACACATTGTCCATCCGAACTGAATTTGGTTATTTGGTATGATATTCCACCAGAAGTTACTTTTCATACAAAAACTGTAAACTACGATACACATTGTCCATCCGTTCTGAATTTGGTTATTTGGTATGATATTCCACCAGAAGTTACTTTTCATACAAAAACTATTAACTTCGATACACATTGTCCATCCGTTCTGAATTTGGTTATTTGGTATGATATTCCACTAGAAGTTACTTTTCATACAAAAACTATCAACTTCGATACACATTGTCCATTCGATCTGAATTTGGTTATTTGGTATGATATTCCACCAGAAGTTACTTTTCATACAAAAACTATTAACTTCGATACACATTGTCCATCCGTTCTGAATTTGGTTATTTGGTATGATATTCCACCAGAAGTTACTTTTCATACAAAAACTATTAACTTCGATACACATTGTCCATCCGTTCTGAATTTGGTTATTTGGTATGATATTCCACCAGAAGTTACTTTCCATACAAAAACTGTTAACTACGATACACATTGTCCATCCGTTCTGAATTTGGTTATTTGGTATGATATTCCACCAGAAGTTACTTTTCATACAAAAACTATTAACTTCGATACACATTGTCCATCCGTTCTGAATTTGGTTATTTGGTATGATGTTCCATCAGAAGTTACTTTTCATACAAAAACTATTAACTACGATACACATTGTCCATCCGAAGTGAATTTGGTTATTTGGTATGATATTCCACCAGAAGTTACTTTTCATACAAAAACTGTTAACTTCGATACACATTGTCCATCCGTTTTGAATTTGGTTATTTGGTATGATATTCCACCAGAAGTTACTTTTCATACAAAAACTGTTAACTACGATACACATTGTCCATCCGTTCTGAATTTGGTTATTTGGTATGATATTCCACCAGAAGTTACTTTTCATACAAAAACTATTAACTTCGATACACATTGTCCATCCGTTCTGAATTTGGTTATTTGGTATGATATTCCACTAGAAGTTACTTTTCATACAAAAACTGTTAACTTCGATACACATTGTCCATCTGATCTGAATTTGGTTATTTGGTATGATATTCCACCAGAAGTTACTTTTCATACAAAAACTGTTAACTTCGATACACATTGTCCATCCGATCTGAATTTGGTTATTTGGTATGATATTCCATCAGAAGTTACTTTTCATACAAAAACTGTTAACTCCGATACACATTGTCCATCTGATCTGAATTTGGTTATTTGGTATGATATTCCATCAGAAGTTACTTTTCATACAAAAACTGTTAACTTCGATACACATTGTCCATCCGATCTGAATTTGGTTATTTGGTATGATATTCCATCAGAAGTTACTTTTCATACAAAAACTGTTAACTTCGATACACATTGTCCTTTCGATCTGAATTTGGTTATTTGGTATGATATTCCACCAGAAGTTACTTTTCATACAAAAACTGTTAACTTCGATACACATTGTCCATCCGATCTGAATTTGGTTATTTGGTATGATGTTCCATCAGAAGTTACTTTTCATACAAAAACTGTTAACTTCGATACACATTGTCCATCTGATCTGAATTTGGTTATTTGGTATGATATTCCACCAGAAGTTACTTTTCATACAAAAACTGTTAACTCCGATACACATTGTCCTTTCGATCTGAATTTGGTTATTTGGTATGATATTCCACCAGAAGTTACTTTTCATACAAAAACTATTAACTTCGATACACATTGTCCATCCGATCTGAATTTGGTTATTTGGTATGATATTCCACCAGAAGTTACTTTTCATACAAAAACTGTTAACTACGATACACATTGTCCATCTGATCTGAATTTGGTTATTTGGTATGATATTCCACCAGAAGTTACTTTTCATACAAAAACTATTAACTTCGATACACATTGTCCATCTGATCTGAATTTGGTTATTTGGTATGATATTCCACCAGAAGTTACTTTTCATACAAAAACTGTTAACTTCGATACACATTGTCCATCCGATCTGAATTTGGTTATTTGGTATGATGTTCCATCAGAAGTTACTTTTCATACAAAAACTGTTAACTTCGATACACATTGTCCATCTGATCTGAATTTGGTTATTTGGTATGATATTCCACCAGAAGTTACTTTTCATACAAAAACTGTTAACTCCGATACACATTGTCCTTTCGATCTGAATTTGGTTATTTGGTATGATATTCCACCAGAAGTTACTTTTCATACAAAAACTATTAACTTCGATACACATTGTCCATCTGATCTGAATTTGGTTATTTGGTATGATATTCCACCAGAAGTTACTTTTCATACAAAAACTGTTAACTACGATACACATTGTCCATCTGATCTGAATTTGGTTATTTGGTATGATATTCCACCAGAAGTTACTTTTCATACAAAAACTGTTAACTTCGATACACATTGTCCATCCGTTTTGAATTTGGTTATTTGGTATGATATTCCACCAGAAGTTACTTTTCATACAAAAACTGTTAACTTCGATACACATTGTCCATCCGATCTGAATTTGGTTATTTGGTATGATGTTCCATCAGAAGTTACTTTTCATACAAAAACTATTAACTTCGATACACATTGTCCATCCGTTCTGAATTTGGTTATTTGGTATGATATTCCACCAGAAGTTACTTTTCATACAAAAACTATTAACTTCGATACACATTGTCCATCTGATCTGAATTTGGTTATTTGGTATGATATTCCACCAGAAGTTACTTTTCATACAAAAACTGTTAACTACGATACACATTGTCCATCCGATCTGAATTTGGTTATTTGGTATGATGTTCCATCAGAAGTTACTTTTCATACAAAAACTGTTAACTTCGATACACATTGTCCATCTGATCTGAATTTGGTTATTTGGTATGATGTTCCACCAGAAGTTACTTTTCATACAAAAACTGTTAACTACGATACACATTGTCCATCTGATCTGAATTTGGTTATTTGGTATGATATTCCACCAGAAGTTACTTTTCATACAAAAACTATTAACTACGATACACATTGTCCATCCGTTTTGAATTTGGTTATTTGGTATGATATTCCACCAGAAGTTACTTTTCATACAAAAACTATTAACTTCGATACACATTGTCCATTCGATCTGAATTTGGTTATTTGGTATGATGTTCCACCAGAAGTTACTTTTCATACAAAAACTATTAACTACGATACACATTGTCCATCCGTTTTGAATTTGGTTATTTGGTATGATATTCCACCAGAAGTTACTTTTCATACAAAAACTGTTAACTTCGATACACATTGTCCATCCGATCTGAATTTGGTTATTTGGTATGATGTTCCACCAGAAGTTACTTTTCATACAAAAACTGTTAACTACGATACACATTGTCCATCTGATCTGAATTTGGTTATTTGGTATGATATTCCACCAGAAGTTACTTTTCATACAAAAACTGTTAACTTCGATACACATTGTCCATCCGTTTTGAATTTGGTTATTTGGTATGATATTCCACCAGAAGTTACTTTTCATACAAAAACTGTTAACTTCGATACACATTGTCCATCCGATCTGAATTTGGTTATTTGGTATGATGTTCCATCAGAAGTTACTTTTCATACAAAAACTATTAACTTCGATACACATTGTCCATCCGTTCTGAATTTGGTTATTTGGTATGATATTCCACCAGAAGTTACTTTTCATACAAAAACTATTAACTTCGATACACATTGTCCATCTGATCTGAATTTGGTTATTTGGTATGATATTCCACCAGAAGTTACTTTTCATACAAAAACTGTTAACTTCGATACACATTGTCCATCTGATCTGAATTTGGTTATTTGGTATGATGTTCCACCAGAAGTTACTTTTCATACAAAAACTGTTAACTACGATACACATTGTCCATCTGATCTGAATTTGGTTATTTGGTATGATATTCCACCAGAAGTTACTTTTCATACAAAAACTGTTAACTTCGATACACATTGTCCATCCGTTTTGAATTTGGTTATTTGGTATGATATTCCACCAGAAGTTACTTTTCATACAAAAACTGTTAACTTCGATACACATTGTCCATCCGATCTGAATTTGGTTATTTGGTATGATGTTCCACCAGAAGTTACTTTTCATACAAAAACTATTAACTACGATACACATTGTCCATCCGATCTGAATTTGGTTATTTGGTATGATATTCCATCAGAAGTTACTTTTCATACAAAAACTGTTAACTCCGATACACATTGTCCTTTCGATCTGAATTTGGTTATTTGGTATGATATTCCACCAGAAGTTACTTTTCATACAAAAACTATTAACTTCGATACACATTGTCCATCCGAACTGAATTTGGTTATTTGGTATGATATTCCACCAGAAGTTACTTTTCATACAAAAACTATTAACTTCGATACACATTGTCCATCCGAATTGAATTTGGTTATTTGGTATGATATTCCACCAGAAGTTACTTTTCATACAAAAACTATTAACTTCGATACACATTGTCCATCCGTTCTGAATTTGGTTATTTGGTATGATATTCCATCAGAAGTTACTTTTCATACAAAAACTGTTAACTCCGATACACATTGTCCTTTCGATCTGAATTTGGTTATTTGGTATGATATTCCACCAGAAGTTACTTTTCATACAAAAACTGCTAACTTCGATACACATTGTCCATCCGAACTGAATTTGGTTATTTGGTATGATATTCCATCAGAAGTTACTTTTCATACAAAAACTGTTAACTCCGATACACATTGTCCTTTCGATCTGAATTTGGTTATTTGGTATGATATTCCACCAGAAGTTACTTTTCATACAAAAACTATTAACTACGATACACATTGTCCATCCGTTCTGAATTTGGTTATTTGGTATGATGTTCCATCAGAAGTTACTTTTCATACAAAAACTATTAACTTCGATACACATTGTCCATCCGAACTGAATTTGGTTATTTGGTATGATATTCCATCAGAAGTTACTTTTCATACAAAAACTGTTAACTTTTTCATCCATCGTTCATCCGACTCTTACTTTGTACTTTGATGTGTTTTTCCACTAGAAGTGACTTTGTCATACAAAAACTCTTGACTTTTTCGTCCATCGTTCAACCGACTCGAACTTTGTACTTTGATGTGTTTTTCCACCAGAAGTGACTTTGTCATACAAAAACTCTTGACTTTTTCGTCCATCGTTCATCCAACTCGAACTTTGTACTTTGATGTGTTTTTCCACTAGTAGTGGCTTTGTCATACAAAAACTCTTAACTTTTTCGTCCATCGTTCATCCAACTCGAACTTTGTACTTTGATGTGTTTTTCCACTAGGAGTGACTTTGTCATACAAAAACTCTTGACTTTTTCATCCATCGTTCATTCGATTCGAACTTTGTACTTTGATGTGTTTTTCCACTAGGAGTGACTTTGTCATACAAAAACTCTTGACTTTTTCATCCATCGTTCATTCGATTCGAACTTTGTACTTTGATGTGTTTTTCCACTAGGAGTGACTTTGTCATACAAAAACTCTTGACTTTTCCGTCCATCGTTCATCCGACTCGAACTTTGTACTTTGATGTGTTTTTCCACTAGGAGTGACTTTGTCATACAAAAACTCTTGACTTTTTCATCCATCGTTCATTCGATTCGAACTTTGTACTTTGATGTGTTTTTCCACTAGGAGTGACTTTGTCATAC
This sequence comes from Anopheles moucheti, assembly GCF_943734755.1. Taxonomy (NCBI): domain Eukaryota; kingdom Metazoa; phylum Arthropoda; class Insecta; order Diptera; family Culicidae; genus Anopheles; species Anopheles moucheti. The sequence continues at coordinate 43,936 of NW_026453627.1, forward strand.
AAAAACTCTTGACTTTTTCATCCATCGTTCATTCGATTCGAACTTTGTACTTTGATGTGTTTTTCCACTAGTAGTGACTTTGTCAAACAAAAACTCTTGACTTTTTCATCCATCGTTCATTCGATTCGAACTTTGTACTTTAATGTGTTTTTCCACTAGGAGTGACTTTGTCATACAAAAACTCTTGACTTTTTCGTCCAACGTTCATCCGATTCGAACTTTGTACTTTGATGTGTTTTTCCACTAGTAGTGACTTTGTCATACAAAAACTCTTGACTTTTTCGTTCATCGTTCATTCGACTCTAACTTCGTACTTTGATGTGTTTTTCCACTAGAAGTGTCTTTGTCATACAAAAACTCTTGACTTTTTCGTCCATCGTTCATCCGACTTGAACTTTGTACTTTGATGTGTTTTTCCACTAGTAGTGACTTTGTCATACAAAAACTCTTGACTTTTTCGTCCATCGTTCACCCGACTCGCACTTTGTACTTTGATGTGCTTTTCCACTAGAAGTGACTTTGTCATACAAAAACTCTTGACTTTTTCGTCCATCGTTCATCCGATTCGAACTTTGTACTTTGATGTGTTTTTCCACTAGGAGTGACTTTGTCATACAAAAACTCTTGACTTTTTCGTCCATCGTTCATTCGATTCGAACTTTGTACTTTGATGTGTTTTTCCACTAGTAGTGACTTTGTCATACAAAAACTCTTGACTTTTTCGTCCAACGTTCATCCGATTCGAACTTTGTACTTTGATGTGTTTTTCCACTAGTAGTGACTTTGTCATACAAAAACTCTTGACTTTTTCGTCCATCGTTCATTCGATTCGAACTTTGTACTTTGATGTGTTTTTCCACTAGTAGTGACTTTGTCATACAAAAACTCTTGACTTTTTCGTCCATCGTTCATCCGACTTGAACTTTGTACTTTGATGTGTTTTTCCACTAGTAGTGACTTTGTCATACAAAAACTCTTGACTTTTTCGTCCATCGTTCATTCGATTCGAACTTTGTACTTTGATGTGTTTTTCCACTAGTAGTGACTTTGTCATACAAAAACTCTTGACTTTTTCGTCCATCGTTCACCCGACTCGCACTTTGTACTTTGATGTGCTTTTCCACTAGAAGTGACTTTGTCATACAAAAACTCTTGACTTTTTCGTCCATCGTTCACCCGACTCGCACTTTGTACTTTGATGTGCTTTTCCACTAGAAGTGACTTTGCCATACAAAAACTCTTGACTTTTTCGTCCATCGTTCATCCGATTCGAACTTTGTACTTTGATGTGTTTTTCCACTAGTAGTGACTTTGTCATACAAAAACTCTTGACTTTTTCGTCCATCGTTCATCCGATTCGAACTTTGTACTTTGATGTGTTTTTCCACTAGGAGTGACTTTGTCATACAAAAACTCTTGACTTTTTCGTCCAACGTTCATCCGATTCGAACTTTGTACTTTGATGTGTTTTTCCACTAGTAGTGACTTTGTCATACAAAAACTCTTGACTTTTTCGTTCATCGTTCATTCGACTCTAACTTCGTACTTTGATGTGTTTTTCCACTAGAAGTGTCTTTGTCATACAAAAACTCTTGACTTTTTCGTCCATCGTTCATTCGATTCGAACTTTGTACTTTGATGTGTTTTTCCACTAGAAGTGACTTTGTCATACAAAAACTCTTGACTTTTTCGTCCATCGTTCACCCGACTCGCACTTTGTACTTTGATGTGCTTTTCCACTAGAAGTGACTTTGCCATACAAAAACTCTTGACTTTTTCGTCCATCGTTCATCCGATTCGAACTTTGTACTTTGATGTGTTTTTCCACTTAGAGTGACTTTGTCATACAAAAACTCTTGACTTTTTCGTTCATCGTTCATTCAACTCTTGACTTTTTCGTCCATCGTTTATCCGACTCGAACTTTGTACTTTGATGTGTTTTTCCACTAGTAGTGACTTTGTCATACAAAAACTCTTGACTTTTTCGTCCATCGTTCATTCGATTCGAACTTTGTACTTTGATGTGTTTTTCCACTAGTAGTGTTTTTGTCATACAAAAACTCTTGACTTTTTCGTCCATCGTTCATCCGATTCGAACTTTGTACTTTGATGTGTTTTTCCATTAGGAGTGACTTTGTCATACAAAAACTCTTGACTTTTTCGTCCATCGTTCATTCGATTTGAACTTTGTACTTTGATGTGTTTTTCCACTAGGAGTGACTTTGTCATACAAAAACTCTTGACTTTTTCATCCATCGTTCATTCGATTCGAACTTTGTACTTTGATGTGTTTTTCCACTAGGAGTGACTTTGTCATACAAAAACTCTTGACTTTTTCGTCCATCGTTCATTCGATTCGAACTTTGTACTTTGATGTGTTTTTCCACTAGTAGTGACTTTGTCAAACAAAAACTCTTGACTTTTTCATCCATCGTTCATTCGATTCGAACTTTGTACTTTGATCTGTTTTTCCACTAGAAGTGACTTTGTCATACAAAAACTCTTGACTTTTTCGTCCATCGTTCATTCGATTCGAACTTTGTACTTTGATGTGTTTTTCCACTAGGAGTGACTTTGTCATACAAAAACTATTGACTTTTTCATCCATCGTTCATTCGATTCGAACTTTGTACTTTGATGAGTTTTTCCACCAGTAGTGACTTTGTCATTCAAAAACTCTTGACTTTTATGTCCATCGTTCATTCGATTCGAACTTTGTACTTTGATGTGTTTTTCCACTAGGAGTGACTTTGTCATACAAAAACTCTTGACTTTTTCGTCCATCGTTCATCCGATTCGAACTTTGTACTTTGATGTGTTTTTCCACTAGGAGTGACTTTGTCATACAAAAACTCTTGACTTTTTCATCCATCGTTCATTCAACTCTTGACTTTGTCATCCATCGTTCATTCGACTCGAACTTTGTACTTTGATGTGTTTTTCCATTAGGAGTGACTTTGACATACAAAAACTCTTGACTTTTTCGTTCATCGTTCATTCAACTCTTGACTTTGTCATCCATCGTTCATTCGACTCGAACTTTGTACTTTGATGTGTTTTTCCATTAGGAGTGACTTTGACATACAAAAACTCTTGACTTTTTCGTTCATCGTTCATTCAACTCTTGACTTTTTCGTCCATCGTTTATCCGACTCGAACTTTGTACTTTGATGTGTTTTTCCACTAGTAGTGACTTTGTCATACAAAAACTCTTGACTTTTTCGTCCATCGTTCATCCGATTCGAACTTTGTACTTTGATGTGTTTTTCCATTAGGAGTGACTTTGTCATACAAAAACTCTTGACTTTTTCGTCCATCGTTCATTCGATTTGAACTTTGTACTTTGATGTGTTTTTCCACTAGGAGTGACTTTGTCATACAAAAACTCTTGACTTTTTCATCCATCGTTCATTCGATTCGAACTTTGTACTTTGATGTGTTTTTCCACTAGTACTGACTTTGTCATACAAAAACTCTTGACTTTTTCATCCATCGTTCATTCGATTCGAACTTTGTACTTTGATGTGTTTTTCCACTAGAAGTGACTTTGTCAAACAAAAACTCTTGACTTTTTCATCCATCGTTCATTCGATTCGAACTTTGTACTTTGATCTGTTTTTCCACTAGAAGTGACTTTGTCATACAAAAACTCTTGACTTTTTCGTCCATCGTTCATTCGATTCGAACTTTGTACTTTGATGTGTTTTTCCACTAGGAGTGACTTTGTCATACAAAAACTCTTGACTTTTTCATCCATCGTTCATTCGATTCGAACTTTGTACTTTGATGAGTTTTTCCACCAGTAGTGACTTTGTCATTCAAAAACTCTTGACTTTTATGTCCATCGTTCATTCGATTCGAACTTTGTACTTTGATGTGTTTTTCCACTAGGAGTGACTTTGTCATACAAAAACTCTTGACTTTTTCGTCCATCGTTCATCCGATTCGAACTTTGTACTTTGATGTGTTTTTCCACTAGGAGTGACTTTGTCATACAAAAACTCTTGACTTTTTCATCCATCGTTCATTCAATTCGAACTTTGTACTTTGATGTGTTTTTCCACTAGAAGTGACTTTGTCATACAAAAACTTTTGACTTTTTCGTCCATCGTTCATCCGACTCGAACTTTGTACTTTGATGTGATGTTCCACTAGGAGTGACTTTGTCATACAAAAACTCTTGACTTTTTCGTCCATCGTTCATCCGACTCGAACTTTGTACTTTGATGTGTTTTTCCACTAGTAGTGACTTTGTCATACAAAAACTCTTGACTTTTTCGTCCATCGTTCATCCATTTCGAACTTTGTACTTTGATGTGTTTTTCCACTAGGAGTGACTTTGTCATACAAAAACTCTTGACTTTTTCATCCATCGTTCATTCGACTCGATCTTTGTACTTTGATGTGTTTTTCCATTAGGAGTGACTTGGTCATACAAAAACTCTTGACTTTTTCATCCATCGTTCATTCGATTCGAACTTTGTACTTTGATGTGTTTTTCCACCAGTAGTGACTTTGTCATACAAAAACTCTTGACTTTTTCGTCCATCGTTCATTCGATTCGAACTTTGTACTTTGATGTGTTTTTCCACCAGTAGTGACTTTGTCATACAAAAACTCTTGACTTTTTCGTCCATCGTTCATCCGATTCGAACTTTGTACTTTGATGTGTTTTTCCACTAGGAGTGACTTTGTCATACAAAAACTCTTGACTTTTTCGTCCATCGTTCATTCGATTCGAACTTTGTACTTTGATGTGTTTTTCCACCAGTAGTGACTTTGTCATACAAAAACTCTTGACTTTTTCGTCCATCGTTCATTCGATTCGAACTTTGTACTTTGATGTGTTTTTCCACTAGTAGTGACTTTGTCATACAAAAACTCTTGACTTTTTCATCCATCGTTCATTCGACTCGATCTTTGTACTTTGATGTGTTTTTCCACTAGGAGTGACTTTGTCATACAAAAACTCTTGACTTTTTCGTCCATCGTTCATTCGATTCGAACTTTGTACTTTGATGTGTTTTTCCACCAGTAGTGACTTTGTCATACAAAAACTCTTGACTTTTTCATCCATCGTTCATTCGACTCGATCTTTGTACTTTGATGTGTTTTTCCACTAGGAGTGACTTTGTCATACAAAAACTCTTGACTTTTTCGTCCATCGTTCATTCGATTCGAACTTTGTACTTTGATGTGTTTTTCCACCAGTAGTGACTTTGTCATACAAAAACTCTTGACTTTTTCGTCCATCGTTCATTCGATTCGAACTTTGTACTTTGATGTGTTTTTCCACTAGGAGTGACTTTGTCATACAAAAACTCTTGACTTTTTCGTCCATCGTTCATCCGATTCGAACTTTGTACTTTGATGTGTTTTTCCACTAGTACTGACTTTGTCATACAAAAACTCTTGACTTTTTCATCCATCGTTCATTCGATTCGAACTTTGTACTTTGATGTGTTTTTCCATTAGGAGTGACTTGGTCATACAAAAACTCTTGACTTTTTCATCCATCGTTCATTCGATTCGAACTTTGTACTTTGATGTGTTTTTCCATTAGGAGTGACTTTGTCATACAAAAACTCTTGACTTTTTCGTCCATCGTTCATTCGATTCGAACTTTGTACTTTGATGTGTTTTTCCACCAGTAGTGACTTTGTCATACAAAAACTCTTGACTTTTTCGTCCATCGTTCATTCGATTCGAACTTTGTACTTTGATGTGTTTTTCCACTAGGAGTGACTTTGTCATACAAAAACTCTTGACTTTTTCGTCCATCGTTCATCCGATTCGAACTTTGTACTTTGATGTGTTTTTCCACTAGTACTGACTTTGTCATACAAAAACTCTTGACTTTTTCATCCATCGTTCATTCGATTCGAACTTTGTACTTTGATGTGTTTTTCCATTAGGAGTGACTTGGTCATACAAAAACTCTTGACTTTTTCATCCATCGTTCATTCGATTCGAACTTTGTACTTTGATGTGTTTTTCCATTAGGAGTGACTTTGTCATACAAAAACTCTTGACTTTTTCGTCCATCGTTCATTCGATTCGAACTTTGTACTTTGATGTGTTTTTCCACCAGTAGTGACTTTGTCATACAAAAACTCTTGACTTTTTCGTCCATCGTTCATTCGATTCGAACTTTGTACTTTGATGTGTTTTTCCACTAGGAGTGACTTTGTCATACAAAAACTCTTGACTTTTTCGTCCATCGTTCATCCGATTCGAACTTTGTACTTTGATGTGTTTTTCCACTAGTACTGACTTTGTCATACAAAAACTCTTGACTTTTTCATCCATCGTTCATTCGACTCGATCTTTGTACTTTGATGTGTTTTTCCATTAGGAGTGACTTGGTCATACAAAAACTCTTGACTTTTTCATCCATCGTTCATTCGATTCGAACTTTGTACTTTGATGTGTTTTTCCATTAGGAGTGACTTGGTCATACAAAAACTCTTGACTTTTTCATCCATCGTTCATTCGATTCGAACTTTGTACTTTGATGTGTTTTTCCACCAGTAGTGACTTTGTCATACAAAAACTCTTGACTTTTTCGTCCATCGTTTATTCGATTCGAACTTTGTACTTTGATGTGTTTTTCCACTAGGAGTGACTTTGTCATACAAAAACTCTTGACTTTTTCGTCCATCGTTCATCCGATTCGAACTTTGTACTTTGATGTGTTTTTCCACTAGTACTGACTTTGTCATACAAAAACTCTTGACTTTTTCATCCATCGTTCATTCGATTCGAACTTTGTACTTTGATGTGTTTTTCCACCAGTAGTGACTTTGTCAAACAAAATTTCTTGACTTTTTCATCCATCGTTCATTCGATTCGAACTTTGTACTTTGATCTGTTTTTCCACTAGAAGTGACTTTGTCATACAAAAACTCTTGACTTTTTCGTCCATCGTTCATTCGATTCGAACTTTGTACTTTGATGTGTTTTTCCACTAGTAGTGACTTTGTCATACAAAAACTCTTGACTTTTTCGTCCATCGTTCATTCGATTCGAACTTTGTACTTTGATGTGTTTTTCCACTAGTAGTGACTTTGTCATACAAAAACTCTTGACTTTTTCATCCATCGTTCATTCGATTCGAACTTTGTACTTTGATGAGTTTTTCCATTAGGAGTGACTTTGTCATACAAAAACTCTTGACTTTTTCATCCATCGTTCATTCGACTCGATCTTTGTACTTTGATGTGTTTTTCCACTAGGAGTGACTTTGTCATACAAAAACTCTTGACTTTTTCATCTATCGTTCATTCGATTCGAACTTTGTACTTTGATGAGTTTTTCCACCAGTAGTGACTTTGTCATACAAAAACTCTTGACTTTTTCGTCCATCGTTCATCCGACTCGAACTTTGTACTTTGATGTGTTTTTCCACTAGTAGTGACTTTGTCATACAAAAACTCTTGACTTTTTCGTCCATCGTTCATTAGATTCGAACTTTGTACTTTGATGTGTTTTTCCACTAGGAGTGACTTTGTCATACAAAAACTCTTGACTTTTTCGTCCATCGTTCATTCGATTCGAACTTTGTACTTTGATGTGTTTTTCCACTAGTAGTGACTTTGTCATACAAAAACTCTTGACTTTTTCGTCCATCGTTCATCCAACTCGAACTTTGTACTTTGATGTGTTTTTCCAGTAGGAGTGACTTTGTCATACAAAAACTCTTGACTTTTTCGTCCATCGTTCACTCGATTCGAACTTTGTACTTTGATGTGATGTTCCACTAGGAGTGACTTTGTCATACAAAAACTCTTGACTTTTTCGTCCATCGTTCATCCAACTCGAACTTTGTACTTTGATGTGATGTTCCACTAGGAGTGACTTTGTCATACAAAAACTCTTGACTTTTTCGTCCATCGTTCATTTGATTCGAACTTTGTACTTTGATGTGTTTTCCACTAGGAGTGACTTTGTCATACAAAAACTCTTGACTTTTTCGTCCATCGTTCATTCGATTCGAACTTTGTACTTTGATGTGTTTTTCCACCAGTAGTGACTTTGTCATACAAAAACTCTTGACTTTTTCATCCATCGTTCATCCGACTCGAACTTTGTACTTTGATGTGTTTTTCCACTAGGAGTGACTTTGTCATACAAAAACTCTTGACTTTTTCGTCTATCGTTCATTCGACTCGAACTTTGTACTTTGATGTGTTTTTCTACCAGTAGTGACTTTGTCATACAAAAACTCTTGACTTTTTCGTCCATCGTTCATTCGACTTGAACTTTGTACTTTGATGTGTTTTTCCACGAGTAGTGACTTTGTCATTCAAAAACTTATGACTTTTTCATCCATCGTTCATTCGACTCGAACTTTGTACTTTGATGTGTTTTTCCACTAGTAGTGACTTTATCATACAAAAACTCTTGACTTTTTCGTCCATCGTTCATCCAACTCGAACTTTGTACTTTGATGTGTTTTTCCACTAGTTGTGACTTTGTCATACAAAAACTCTTGACTTTTTCGTCCTTCGTTCATTCGATTCGAACTTTGTACTTTGATGTGTTTTTCCACTAGTAGTGACTTTGTCATACAAAAACTCTTGACTTTTTCGTCCTTCGTTCATTCGATTCGAACTTTGTACTTTGATGTGTTTTTCCACTAGTAGTGACTTTGTCATACAAAAACTCTTGACTTTTTCGTCTACCGTTCATTCGATTCGAACTTTGTACTTTAATGTGTTTTTCCACTAGGAGTGACTTTGTCATACAAAAACTCTTGACTTTCTCATCCATCGTTCATCCGATTCGAACTTTGTACTTTAATGTGTTTTTCCACCAGTAGTGACTTTGTCATACAAAAACTCTTGACTTTTTCGTCTACCGTTCATTCGATTCGAACTTTGTACTTTGATGTGTTTTTCCACTAGGAGTGACTTTGTCATACAAAAACTCTTGACTTTTTCGTCCATCGTTCATCCGATTCGAACTTTGTACTTTGATGTGTTTTTCCACCAGTAGTGACTTTGTCATACAAAAACTCTTGACTTTTTCGTCTACCGTTCATTCGATTCGAACTTTGTACTTTAATGTGTTTTTCCACTAGGAGTGACTTTGTCATACAAAAACTCTTGACTTTCTCATCCATCGTTCATCCGACTTGAACTTTGTACTTTAATGTGTTTTTCCACCAGTAGTGACTTTGTCATACAAAAACTCTTGACTTTTTCGTCTACCGTTCATTCGATTCGAACTTTGTACTTTAATGTGTTTTTCCACTAGGAGTGACTTTGTCATACAAAAACTCTTGACTTTCTCATCCATCGTTCATCCGACTTGAACTTTGTACTTTAATGTGTTTTTCCACCAGTAGTGACTTTGTCATACAAAAACTCTTGACTTTTTCGTCTACCGTTCATTCGATTCGAACTTTGTACTTTAATGTGTTTTTCCACTAGGAGTGACTTTGTCATACAAAAACTCTTGACTTTTTCGTCTACCGTTCATTCGATTCGAACTTTGTACTTTGATGTGTTTTTCCACTAGGAGTGACTTTGTCATACAAAAACTCTTGACTTTCTCGTCCATCGTTCATCCAACTTGAACTTTGTACTTTGATGTGTTTTTCCACTAGGAGTGACTTTGTCATACAAAAACTCTTGACTTTTTCGTCCATCGTTCATCCGATTCGAACTTTGTACTTTGATGTGTTTTTCCACCAGTAGTGACTTTGTCATACAAAAACTCTTGACTTTTTCGTCTACCGTTCATTCGATTCGAACTTTGTACTTTAATGTGTTTTTACACTAGGAGTGACTTTGTCATACAAAAACTCTTGACTTTCTCATCCATCGTTCATCCGACTTGAACTTTGTACTTTAATGTGTTTTTCCACTAGGAGTGACTTTGTCATACAAAAACTCTTGACTTTCTCGTCCATCGTTCATCCAACTTGAACTTTGTACTTTGATGTGTTTTTCCACTAGGAGTGACTTTGTCATACAAAAACTCTTGACTTTTTCGTCCATCGTTCATCCGATTCGAACTTTGTACTTTAATGTGTTTTTCCACCAGTAGTGACTTTGTCATACAAAAACTCTTGACTTTTTCGTCTACCGTTCATTCGATTCGAACTTTGTACTTTAATGTGTTTTTCCACTAGGAGTGACTTTGTCATACAAAAACTCTTGACTTTCTCATCCATCGTTCATCCGATTCGAACTTTGTACTTTAATGTGTTTTTCCACCAGTAGTGACTTTGTCATACAAAAACTCTTGACTTTTTCGTCTACCGTTCATTCGATTCGAACTTTGTACTTTGATGTGTTTTTCCACTAGGAGTGACTTTGTCATACAAAAACTCTTGACTTTTTCGTCCATCGTTCATCCGATTCGAACTTTGTACTTTGATGTGTTTTTCCACCAGTAGTGACTTTGTCATACAAAAACTCTTGACTTTTTCGTCTATCGTTCATTCGACTCGAACTTTGTACTTTGATGTGTTTTTCCACTTGGAGTGACTTTGTCATACAAAAACTCTTGACTTTTTCGTCTACCGTTCATTCGATTCGAACTTTGTACTTTAATGTGTTTTTCCACTAGGAGTGACTTTGTCATACAAAAACTCTTGACTTTCTCATCCATCGTTCATCCGATTCGAACTTTGTACTTTAATGTGTTTTTCCACCAGTAGTGACTTTGTCATACAAAAACTCTTGACTTTTTCGTCTACCGTTCATTCGATTCGAACTTTGTACTTTGATGTGTTTTTCCACTAGGAGTGACTTTGTCATACAAAAACTCTTGACTTTTTCGTCCATCGTTCATCCGATTCGAACTTTGTACTTTGATGTGTTTTTCCACCAGTAGTGACTTTGTCATACAAAAACTCTTGACTTTTTCGTCTATCGTTCATTCGACTCGAACTTTGTACTTTGATGTGTTTTTCCACCAGTAGTGACTTTGTCATACAAAAACTCTTGACTTTTTCGTCTACCGTTCATTCGATTCGAACTTTGTACTTTAATGTGTTTTTCCACTAGGAGTGACTTTGTCATACAAAAACTCTTGACTTTCTCATCCATCGTTCATCCGACTTGAACTTTGTACTTTAATGTGTTTTTCCACCAGTAGTGACTTTGTCATACAAAAACTCTTGACTTTTTCGTCCATCGTTCATCCGATTCGAACTTTGTACTTTAATGTGTTTTTCCACTAGGAGTGACTTTGTCATACAAAAACTCTTGACTTTTTCGTCTACCGTTCATTCGATTCGAACTTTGTACTTTGATGTGTTTTTCCACCAGTAGTGACTTTGTCATACAAAAACTCTTGACTTTTTCGTCTACCGTTCATTCGATTCGAACTTTGTACTTTGATGTGTTTTTCCACCAGTAGTGACTTTGTCATACAAAAACTCTTGACTTTTTCGTCTACCGTTCATTCGATTCGAACTTTGTACTTTAATGTGTTTTTCCACTAGGAGTGACTTTGTCATACAAAAACTCTTGACTTTCTCATCCATCGTTCATCCGACTTGAACTTTGTACTTTAATGTGTTTTTCCACCAGTAGTGACTTTGTCATACAAAAACTCTTGACTTTTTCGTCCATCGTTCATCCGATTCGAACTTTGTACTTTAATGTGTTTTTCCACTAGGAGTGACTTTGTCATACAAAAACTCTTGACTTTTTCGTCTACCGTTCATTCGATTCGAACTTTGTACTTTAATGTGTTTTTCCACTAGGAGTGACTTTGTCATACAAAAACTCTTGACTTTCTCATCCATCGTTCATCCGACTTGAACTTTGTACTTTAATGTGTTTTTCCACCAGTAGTGACTTTGTCATACAAAAACTCTTGACTTTTTCGTCCATCGTTCATCCGATTCGAACTTTGTACTTTAATGTGTTTTTCCACTAGGAGTGACTTTGTCATACAAAAACTCTTGACTTTCTCATCCATCGTTCATCCGACTTGAACTTTGTACTTTAATGTGTTTTTCCACCAGTAGTGACTTTGTCATACAAAAACTCTTGACTTTTTCGTCCATCGTTCATCCGACTTGAACTTTGTACTTTAATGTGTTTTTCCACTAGGAGTGACTTTGTCATACAAAAACTCTTGACTTTTTCGTCCATCGTTCATCCGATTCGAACTTTGTACTTTAATGTGTTTTTCCACCAGTAGTGACTTTGTCATACAAAAACTCTTGACTTTTTCGTCTACCGTTCATTCGATTCGAACTTTGTACTTTGATGTGTTTTTCCACCAGTAGTGACTTTGTCATACAAAAACTCTTGACTTTTTCGTCTACCGTTCATTCGATTCGAACTTTGTACTTTAATGTGTTTTTCCACTAGGAGTGACTTTGTCATACAAAAACTCTTGACTTTTTCGTCCATCGTTCATCCGACTTGAACTTTGTACTTTAATGTGTTTTTCCACTAGGAGTGACTTTGTCATACAAAAACTCTTGACTTTTTCGTCTACCGTTCATTCGATTCGAACTTTGTACTTTGATGTGTTTTTCCACTAGGAGTGACTTTGTCATACAAAAACTCTTGACTTTTTCGTCTACCGTTCATTCGATTCGAACTTTGTACTTTAATGTGTTTTTCCACTAGGAGTGACTTTGTCATACAAAAACTCTTGACTTTTTCGTCTACCGTTCATTCGATTCGAACTTTGTACTTTGATGTGTTTTTCCACCAGTAGTGACTTTGTCATACAAAAACTCTTGACTTTTTCGTCTACCGTTCATTCGATTCGAACTTTGTACTTTAATGTGTTTTTCCACTAGGAGTGACTTTGTCATACAAAAACTCTTGACTTTCTCATCCATCGTTCATCCGACTTGAACTTTGTACTTTAATGTGTTTTTCCACCAGTAGTGACTTTGTCATACAAAAACTCTTGACTTTTTCGTCCATCGTTCATCCGATTCGAACTTTGTACTTTAATGTGTTTTTCCACTAGGAGTGACTTTGTCATACAAAAACTCTTGACTTTTTCGTCTACCGTTCATTCGATTCGAACTTTGTACTTTGATGTGTTTTTCCACCAGTAGTGACTTTGTCATACAAAAACTCTTGACTTTTTCGTCCATCGTTCATCCGATTCGAACTTTGTACTTTGATGTGTTTTTCCACCAGTAGTGACTTTGTCATACAAAAACTCTTGACTTTTTCGTCTACCGTTCATTCGATTCGAACTTTGTACTTTGATGTGTTTTACCACTAGGAGTGACTTTGTCATACAAAAACTCTTGACTTTCTCATCCATCGTTCATCCGACTTGAACTTTGTACTTTAATGTGTTTTTCCACCAGTAGTGACTTTGTCATACAAAAACTCTTGACTTTTTCGTCCATCGTTCATCCGATTCGAACTTTGTACTTTAATGTGTTTTTCCACTAGGAGTGACTTTGTCATACAAAAACTCTTGACTTTCTCATCCATCGTTCATCCGACTTGAACTTTGTACTTTAATGTGTTTTTCCACCAGTAGTGACTTTGTCATACAAAAACTCTTGACTTTTTCGTCCATCGTTCATCCGATTCGAACTTTGTACTTTAATGTGTTTTTCCACTAGGAGTGACTTTGTCATACAAAAACTCTTGACTTTTTCGTCTACCGTTCATTCGATTCGAACTTTGTACTTTAATGTGTTTTTCCACTAGGAGTGACTTTGTCATACAAAAACTCTTGACTTTCTCATCCATCGTTCATCCGACTTGAACTTTGTACTTTAATGTGTTTTTCCACCAGTAGTGACTTTGTCATACAAAAACTCTTGACTTTTTCGTCCATCGTTCATCCGATTCGAACTTTGTACTTTAATGTGTTTTTCCACTAGGAGTGACTTTGTCATACAAAAACTCTTGACTTTTTCGTCTACCGTTCATTCGATTCGAACTTTGTACTTTGATGTGTTTTTCCACCAGTAGTGACTTTGTCATACAAAAACTCTTGACTTTTTCGTCCATCGTTCATCCGATTCGAACTTTGTACTTTAATGTGTTTTTCCACTAGGAGTGACTTTGTCATACAAAAACTCTTGACTTTCTCATCCATCGTTCATCCGACTTGAACTTTGTACTTTAATGTGTTTTTCCACCAGTAGTGACTTTGTCATACAAAAACTCTTGACTTTTTCGTCCATCGTTCATCCGATTCGAACTTTGTACTTTAATGTGTTTTTCCACTAGGAGTGACTTTGTCATACAAAAACTCTTGACTTTCTCATCCATCGTTCATCCGACTTGAACTTTGTACTTTAATGTGTTTTTCCACCAGTAGTGACTTTGTCATACAAAAACTCTTGACTTTTTCGTCTACCGTTCATTCGATTCGAACTTTGTACTTTGATGTGTTTTTCCACTAGGAGTGACTTTGTCATACAAAAACTCTTGACTTTCTCGTCCATCGTTCATCCAACTTGAACTTTGTACTTTGATGTGTTTTTCCACTAGGAGTGACTTTGTCATACAAAAACTCTTGACTTTTTCGTCCATCGTTCATCCGATTCGAACTTTGTACTTTGATGTGTTTTTCCACCAGTAGTGACTTTGTCATACAAAAACTCTTGACTTTTTCGTCTACCGTTCATTCGATTCGAACTTTGTACTTTAATGTGTTTTTCCACTAGGAGTGACTTTGTCATACAAAAACTCTTGACTTTCTCATCCATCGTTCATCCGACTTGAACTTTGTACTTTAATGTGTTTTTCCACCAGTAGTGACTTTGTCATACAAAAACTCTTGACTTTTTCGTCTACCGTTCATTCGATTCGAACTTTGTACTTTAATGTGTTTTTCCACTAGGAGTGACTTTGTCATACAAAAACTCTTGACTTTCTCATCCATCGTTCATCCGATTCGAACTTTGTACTTTAATGTGTTTTTCCACCAGTAGTGACTTTGTCATACAAAAACTCTTGACTTTTTCGTCTACCGTTCATTCGATTCGAACTTTGTACTTTGATGTGTTTTTCCACTAGGAGTGACTTTGTCATACAAAAACTCTTGACTTTTTCGTCCATCGTTCATCCGATTCGAACTTTGTACTTTGATGTGTTTTTCTACTAGTAGTGACTTTGTCATACAAAAACTCTTGACTTTTTCGTCCATCGTTCAGTCGACTCGAACTTTGTACTTTGATGTGTTTTTCCACTAGTAGTGACTTTGTCATACAAAAACTCTTGACTTTTTCGTCCATCGTTCATTCGACTCAAACTTTGTACTTTGATGTGTTTTTCCACTTCTAGTGACTTTGTCATACAAAAACTCTTGACTTTTTCGTCCATCGTTCATTCGATTCGAACTTTGTACTTTGATGTGTTTTTCCACCAGAAGTGACTTTGTCATACAAAAACTCTTGACGTTTTCGTCCATCGTTCATTCGACTCGAACTTGGTACTTTAATGTGTTTTTCCACTAGGAGTGACTTTGTCATACAAAAACTCTTGACTTTTTCGTCCATCGTTCAGTCGACTCGAACTTTGTACTTTGATGTGTTTTTCCACTAGTAGTGACTTTGTCATACAAAAACTCTTGACGTTTTCGTCCATCGTTCATTCGACTCGAACTTGGTACTTTAATGTGTTTTTCCACTAGGAGTGACTTTGTCATTCAAAAACTCTTGACTTTTTCGTCCATCGTTCATTCGATTCGAACTTTGTACTTTGATGTGTTTTTCCACTAGTAGTGAGTTTGTCATACAAAAACTTTTGACTTTTTCATCCATCGTTCAGTCGACTCGAACTTTGTACTTTGATGTGTTTTTCCACTAGTAGTGACTTTGTCATACAAAAACTCTTGACTTTTTCGTCCATCGTTCATTGGATTCGAACTTTGTACTTTGATGTGTTTTTCCACTTGGAGTGACTTTGTCATACAAAAACTCTTGACTTTTTCGTCCATCGTTCATTCGATTCGAACTTTGTACTTTGATGTGATGTTCCACTAGGAGTGACTTCGTCATACAAAAACTCTTGACTTTTTCGTCCATCGTTCATCCGACTCGAACTTTGTACTTTGATGTGTTTTTCCACTAGGAGTGACTTTGTCATACAAAAACTCTTGACTTTCTCGTCCATCGTTCATTTGACTCGAACTCTGTACTTCGATGTGTTTTTCCACTAGGAGTGACTTTGTCATACAAAAACTCTTGACGTTTTCGTCCATCGTTCATTCGACTCGAACTTGGTACTTTAATGTGTTTTTCCACTAGGAGTGACTTTGTCATTCAAAAACTCTTGACTTTTTCGTCAATCGTTCATTCGATTCGAACTTTGTACTTTGATGTGTTTTTCCACTAGTAGTGACTTTGTCATACAAAAACTCTTGACTTTTTCGTCCATCGTTCATTCGATTCGAACTTTGTACTTTGATGTGTTTTTCCACCAGTAGTGACTTTGTCATACAAAAACTCTTGACTTTTTCATCCATCGTTCATCCAACTCGAACTTTGTACTTTGATGTGTTTTTCCACTAGGAGTGACTTTGTCATACAAAAACTCTAAACTTTTTCGTCCATCGTTCAGTCGACTCGAACTTTGTACTTTGATGTGTTTTTCCACCAGTAGTGACTTTGTCATACAAAAACTCTTGACTTTTTCATTAATCGTTCATCCAACTCGAACTTTGTACTTTGATGTGTTTTTCCACTAGGAGTGACTTTGTCATACAAAAACTCTTGACTTTTTCGTCCATCGTTAATCCCATTCGAACTTTGTACTTTGATGTGTTTTTCCACCAGTAGTGACTTTGTCATACAAAAACTCTTGACTTTTTCATCCATCGTTCATCCAACTCGAACTTTGTACTTTGATGTGTTTTTCCACCAGTAGTGACTTTGTCATACAAAAACTCTTGACTTCTTCGTCCATCGTTCATTCGATTCGAACTTTGTACTTTGATGTGTTTTTCCACTAGTAGTGACTTTGTCATACAAAAACTCTTGACTTTTTCGTCCATCGTTTATTCGATTCGAACTTTGTACTTTGATGTGTTTTTCCACTAGGAGTGCCTTTGTCATTCAAAAACTCTTGACTTCTTCGTCCATCGTTCATTCGATTCGAACTTTGTACTTTGATGTGTTTTTCCACTAGGAGTGACTTTGTCATACAAAAACTCTTGACTTTTTCGTCCTTCGTTCATTCGACTCGAACTTTGTACTTTGATGTGTTTTTCCACGAGTAGTGACTTTGTCATACAAAAACTCTTGACTTTTTCGTCCATCGTTCATTCGACTCGAACTTTGTACTTTGATGTGTTTTTCCACTAGTAGTGACTTTTTCATACAAAAACTCTTGACTTTTTCGTCCATCGTTCATCCGACTCGAACTTTGTACTTTGATGTGTTTTTCCACTAGGAGTGACTTTGTCATACAAAAACTCTTGACTTTTTCGTCCATCGTTCATCCGACTCGAACTTTGTACTTTGATGTGTTTTTCCACTAGAAGTGACTTTGTCATACAAAAACTATTGACTTTTTCATCCATCGTTTATTCGATTCGAACTTTGTACTTTTGATGTGTTGTTCCTGAAAAGTGTATTTCATCCGTACTTGGTACTTTTGATGCGTTGTTCCTGAAAAGTGTATTTCATCTGAACTTGGTACTTTTGATGTGTTGTTCCTGAAAAGTGTATTTCATCTGAACTTGGTACTTTTGATGTGTTGTTCCTGAAAAGTGTATTTCATCCGTACTTGGTACTTTTGATGTGTTGTTCCTGAAAAGTGTATTCCATCCGTACTTGGTACTTTTGATGTGTTGTTCCTGAGGAGTGTATTCCATCCGTACTTGGTACTTTTGATGTGTTGTTCCTGAAAAGTGTATTTCATCCGTACTTGGTACTTTTGATGTGTTGTTCCTGAGGAGTGTATTCCATCCGTACTTGGTACTTTTGATGTGTTGTTCCTGAAAAGTGTAATTCATCCGTACTTGGTACTTTTGGTTTGTTGTTCCTGAAAAGTGTATTCCATCCGTACTTGGTACTTTTAATGTGTTGTTCCTGTAAAGTGTATTCCATCCGTACTTGGTACTTTTGATGTGTTGTTCCTGTAAAGTGTATTTCATCCGTACTTGGTACTTTTGATGTGTTGTTCCTGAAAAGTGTATTTCATCCGTACTTGGTACTTTTGATGTGTTGTTCCTGAAAAGTGTATTCCATCCGTACTTGGTACTTTTGATGTGTTGTTCCTGAAAAGTGTATTCCATCCGTACTTGGTACTTTTGATGTGTTGTTCCTGAAAAGTGTATTTCATCCGTACTTGGTACTTTTGATGTGTTGTTCCTGAAAAGTGTATTTCATCCGTACTTGGTACTTTTGATGTGTTGTTCCTGAAAAGTGTATTTCATCCGTACTTGGTACTTTTGATGTGTTGTTCCTGAAAAGTGTATTCCATCCGTACTTGGTACTTTTGATGTGTTGTTCCTGAAAAGTGTATTCCATCCGTACTTGGTACTTTTGATGCGTTGTTCCTGAAAAGTGTATTCCATCCATACTTGGTACTTTTGATGTGTTGTTCCTGTAAAGTGTATTTCATCCGTACTTGGTACTTTTGATGTGTTGTTCCTGAAAAGTGTATTTCAGCCGTACTTGGTACTTTTGATGTGTTGTTCCTGAGGAGTGTATTCCATCCGTACTTGGTACTTTTGATGTGTTGTTCCTGAAAAGTGCTTTTCATCCGTACTTGGTACTTTTGATGCGTTGTTCCTGAAAAGTGTATTCCATCCGTACTTGGTACTTTTGATGTGTTGTTCCTGAAAAGTGTATTTCATCCGTACTTGGTACTTTTGATGCGTTGTTCCTGAAAAGTGTATTCCATCCGTACTTGGTACTTTTGATGTGTTGTTCCTGAGGAGTGTATTTCATCCGAACTTGGTACTTTTGATTTGTTTTTCCTGAAAAGTGTATTTCATCCGAACTTGGTACTTTTGATGTGTTGTTCCTGAAAAGTGTATTTCATCCGTACTTGGTACTTTTGATGTGTTGTTCCTGAAAAGTGTATTCCATCCGTACTTGGTACTTTTGATGTGTTGTTCCTGAGGAGTGTATTCCATCCGTACTTGGTACTTTTGATGTGTTGTTCCTGAAAAGTGTATTTCATCCGTACTTGGTACTTTTGATGTGTTGTTCCTGAGGAGTGTATTCCATCCGTACTTGGTACTTTTGATGTGTTGTTCCTGAAAAGTGTAATTCATCCGTACTTGGTACTTTTGGTTTGTTGTTCCTGAAAAGTGTATTCCATCCGTACTTGGTACTTTTAATGTGTTGTTCCTGTAAAGTGTATTCCATCCGTACTTGGTACTTTTGATGTGTTGTTCCTGTAAAGTGTATTTCATCCGTACTTGGTACTTTTGATGTGTTGTTCCTGAAAAGTGTATTTCATCCGTACTTGGTACTTTTGATGTGTTGTTCCTGAAAAGTGTATTTCATCCGTACTTGGTACTTTTGATGTGTTGTTCCTGTAAAGTGTATTTCATCCGTACTTGGTACTTTTGATGTGTTGTTCCTGAAAAGTGTATTTCAGCCGTACTTGGTACTTTTGATGTGTTGTTCCTGAAAAGTGTATTCCATCCGTACTTGGTACTTTTGATGCGTTGTTCCTGAAAAGTGTATTCCATCCGTACTTGGTACTTTTGATGTGTTGTTCCTGAGGAGTGTATTCCATCCGTACTTGGTACTTTTGATGTGTTGTTCCTGAAAAGTGCTTTTCATCCGTACTTGGTACTTTTGATGCGTTGTTCCTGAAAAGTGTATTCCATCCGTACTTGGTACTTTTGATGTGTTGTTCCTGAAAAGTGTATTTCATCCGTACTTGGTACTTTTGATGCGTTGTTCCTGAAAAGTGTATTTCATCCGTACTTGGTACTTTTGATGTGTTGTTCCTGAAAAGTGTATTCCATCCGTACTTGGTACTTTTGATGTGTTGTTCCTGAAAAGTGTATTTCAGCCGTACTTGGTACTTTTGATGTGTTGTTCCTGAAAAGTGTATTCCATCCGTACTTGGTACTTTTGATGCGTTGTTCCTGAAAAGTGTATTCCATCCGTACTTGGTACTTTTGATGTGTTGTTCCTGAGGAGTGTATTCCATCCGTACTTGGTACTTTTGATGTGTTGTTCCTGAAAAGTGTATTTCATCCGTACTTGGTACTTTTGATGTGTTGTTCCTGTAAAGTGTATTTCATCCGTACTTGGTACTTTTGATGTGTTGTTCCTGAAAAGTGTATTTCAGCCGTACTTGGTACTTTTGATGTGTTGTTCCTGAAAAGTGTATTCCATCCGTACTTGGTACTTTTGATGCGTTGTTCCTGAAAAGTGTATTTCATCCGTACTTGGTACTTTTGATGCGTTGTTCCTGAAAAGTGTATTTCATCCGTACTTGGTACTTTTGATGTGTTGTTCCTGTAAAGTGTATTTCATCCGTACTTGGTACTTTTGATGTGTTGTTCCTGAAAAGTGTATTTCAGCCGTACTTGGTACTTTTGATGTGTTGTTCCTGAAAAGTGTATTCCATCCGTACTTGGTACTTTTGATGCGTTGTTCCTGAAAAGTGTATTCCATCCGTACTTGGTACTTTTGATGTGTTGTTCCTGAGGAGTGTATTCCATCCGTACTTGGTACTTTTGATGTGTTGTTCCTGAAAAGTGCTTTTCATCCGTACTTGGTACTTTTGATGCGTTGTTCCTGAAAAGTGTATTCCATCCGTACTTGGTACTTTTGATGTGTTGTTCCTGAAAAGTGTATTTCATCCGTACTTGGTACTTTTGATGTGTTGTTCCTGAAAAGTGTAATTCATCCGTACTTGGTACTTTTGGTTTGTTGTTCCTGAAAAGTGTATTCCATCCGTACTTGGTACTTTTAATGTGTTGTTCCTGTAAAGTGTATTCCATCCGTACTTGGTACTTTTGATGCGTTGTTCCTGAAAAGTGTATTTCATCCGTACTTGGTACTTTTGATGCGTTGTTCCTGAAAAGTGTATTTCATCCGTACTTGGTACTTTTGATGTGTTGTTCCTGTAAAGTGTATTTCATCCGTACTTGGTACTTTTGATGTGTTGTTCCTGAAAAGTGTATTTCAGCCGTACTTGGTACTTTTGATGTGTTGTTCCTGAAAAGTGTATTCCATCCGTACTTGGTACTTTTGATGCGTTGTTCCTGAAAAGTGTATTCCATCCGTACTTGGTACTTTTGATGTGTTGTTCCTGAGGAGTGTATTCCATCCGTACTTGGTACTTTTGATGTGTTGTTCCTGAAAAGTGCTTTTCATCCGTACTTGGTACTTTTGATGCGTTGTTCCTGAAAAGTGTATTCCATCCGTACTTGGTACTTTTGATGTGTTGTTCCTGAAAAGTGTATTTCATCCGTACTTGGTACTTTTGATGTGTTGTTCCTGAAAAGTGTAATTCATCCGTACTTGGTACTTTTGGTTTGTTGTTCCTGAAAAGTGTATTCCATCCGTACTTGGTACTTTTAATGTGTTGTTCCTGTAAAGTGTATTCCATCCGTACTTGGTACTTTTGATGTGTTGTTCCTGTAAAGTGTATTTCATCCGTACTTGGTACTTTTGATGTGTTGTTCCTGAAAAGTGTATTTCATCCGTACTTGGTACTTTTGATGTGTTGTTCCTGAAAAGTGTATTTCATCCGTACTTGGTACTTTTGATGTGTTGTTCCTGTAAAGTGTATTTCATCCGTACTTGGTACTTTTGATGTGTTGTTCCTGAAAAGTGTATTTCAGCCGTACTTGGTACTTTTGATGTGTTGTTCCTGAAAAGTGTATTCCATCCGTACTTGGTACTTTTGATGCGTTGTTCCTGAAAAGTGTATTCCATCCGTACTTGGTACTTTTGATGTGTTGTTCCTGAGGAGTGTATTCCATCCGTACTTGGTACTTTTGATGTGTTGTTCCTGAAAAGTGCTTTTCATCCGTACTTGGTACTTTTGATGCGTTGTTCCTGAAAAGTGTATTCCATCCGTACTTGGTACTTTTGATGTGTTGTTCCTGAAAAGTGTATTTCATCCGTACTTGGTACTTTTGATGTGTTGTTCCTGAAAAGTGTATTTCATCCGTACTTGGTACTTTTGATGTGTTGTTCCTGTAAAGTGTATTTCATCCGTACTTGGTACTTTTGATGTGTTGTTCCTGAAAAGTGTATTTCAGCCGTACTTGGTACTTTTGATGTGTTGTTCCTGAAAAGTGTATTCCATCCGTACTTGGTACTTTTGATGTGTTGTTCCTGAAAAGTGTAATCCATCCGTACTTGGTACTTTTGATGTGTTGTTCCTGAAAAGTGTATTTCATCCGTACTTGGTACTTTTGATGCGTTGTTCCTGAAAAGTGTATTTCATCCGTACTTGGTACTTTTGATGTGTTGTTCCTGAGGAGTGTATTCCATCCGTACTTGGTACTTTTGATGTGTTGTTCCTGAAAAGTGTAATTCATCCGTACTTGGTACTTTTGGTTTGTTGTTCCTGAAAAGTGTATTCCATCCGTACTTGGTACTTTTAATGTGTTGTTCCTGTAAAGTGTATTCCATCCGTACTTGGTACTTTTGATGTGTTGTTCCTGTAAAGTGTATTTCATCCGTACTTGGTACTTTTGATGTGTTGTTCCTGAAAAGTGTATTTCATCCGTACTTGGTACTTTTGATGTGTTGTTCCTGAAAAGTGTATTTCATCCGTACTTGGTACTTTTGATGTGTTGTTCCTGTAAAGTGTATTTCATCCGTACTTGGTACTTTTGATGTGTTGTTCCTGAAAAGTGTATTTCAGCCGTACTTGGTACTTTTGATGTGTTGTTCCTGAAAAGTGTATTCCATCCGTACTTGGTACTTTTGATGCGTTGTTCCTGAAAAGTGTATTCCATCCGTACTTGGTACTTTTGATGTGTTGTTCCTGAGGAGTGTATTCCATCCGTACTTGGTACTTTTGATGTGTTGTTCCTGAAAAGTGCTTTTCATCCGTACTTGGTACTTTTGATGCGTTGTTCCTGAAAAGTGTATTCCATCCGTACTTGGTACTTTTGATGTGTTGTTCCTGAAAAGTGTATTTCATCCGTACTTGGTACTTTTGATGTGTTGTTCCTGAAAAGTGTATTTCATCCGTACTTGGTACTTTTGATGTGTTGTTCCTGTAAAGTGTATTTCATCCGTACTTGGTACTTTTGATGTGTTGTTCCTGAAAAGTGTATTTCAGCCGTACTTGGTACTTTTGATGTGTTGTTCCTGAAAAGTGTATTCCATCCGTACTTGGTACTTTTGATGCGTTGTTCCTGAAAAGTGTATTCCATCCGTACTTGGTACTTTTGATGTGTTGTTCCTGAGGAGTGTATTCCATCCGTACTTGGTACTTTTGATGTGTTGTTCCTGAAAAGTGTATTTCATCCGTACTTGGTACTTTTGATGTGTTGTTCCTGTAAAGTGTATTTCATCCGTACTTGGTACTTTTGATGTGTTGTTCCTGAAAAGTGTATTTCAGCCGTACTTGGTACTTTTGATGTGTTGTTCCTGAAAAGTGTATTCCATCCGTACTTGGTACTTTTGATGCGTTGTTCCTGAAAAGTGTATTTCATCCGTACTTGGTACTTTTGATGCGTTGTTCCTGAAAAGTGTATTTCATCCGTACTTGGTACTTTTGATGTGTTGTTCCTGTAAAGTGTATTTCATCCGTACTTGGTACTTTTGATGTGTTGTTCCTGAAAAGTGTATTTCAGCCGTACTTGGTACTTTTGATGTGTTGTTCCTGAAAAGTGTATTCCATCCGTACTTGGTACTTTTGATGCGTTGTTCCTGAAAAGTGTATTCCATCCGTACTTGGTACTTTTGATGTGTTGTTCCTGAGGAGTGTATTCCATCCGTACTTGGTACTTTTGATGTGTTGTTCCTGAAAAGTGCTTTTCATCCGTACTTGGTACTTTTGATGCGTTGTTCCTGAAAAGTGTATTCCATCCGTACTTGGTACTTTTGATGTGTTGTTCCTGAAAAGTGTATTTCATCCGTACTTGGTACTTTTGATGCGTTGTTCCTGAAAAGTGTATTCCATCCGTACTTGGTACTTTTGATGTGTTGTTCCTGAGGAGTGTATTTCATCCGAACTTGGTACTTTTGATTTGTTTTTCCTGAAAAGTGTATTTCATCCGAACTTGGTACTTTTGATGTGTTGTTCCTGAAAAGTGTATTTCATCCGTACTTGGTACTTTTGATGTGTTGTTCCTGAAAAGTGTATTCCATCCGTACTTGGTACTTTTGATGCGTTGTTCCCGAAAAGTGTATTTCATCCGTACTTGGTACTTTTGATGCGTTGTTCCCGAAAAGTGTATTTCATCCGTACTTGGTACTTTTGATGTGTTGTTCCTGAAAAGTGTATTCCATCCGTACTTGGTACTTTTGATGCGTTGTTCCTGAAAAGTGTATTCCATCCGTACTTGGTACTTTTGATGTGTTGTTCCTGAGGAGTGTATTCCATCCGTACTTGGTACTTTTGATGTGTTGTTCCTGAAAAGTGCTTTTCATCCGTACTTGGTACTTTTGATGCGTTGTTCCTGAAAAGTGTATTCCATCCGTACTTGGTACTTTTGATGTGTTGTTCCTGAAAAG
This sequence comes from Anopheles moucheti, assembly GCF_943734755.1. Lineage (NCBI taxonomy): Eukaryota > Metazoa > Arthropoda > Insecta > Diptera > Culicidae > Anopheles > Anopheles moucheti. Next base: position 68,519 of record NW_026453627.1, read on the forward strand.
TGTATTTCATCCGTACTTGGTACTTTTGATGCGTTGTTCCTGAAAAGTGTATTTCATCCGTACTTGGTACTTTTGATGTGTTGTTCCTGTAAAGTGTATTTCATCCGTACTTGGTACTTTTGATGTGTTGTTCCTGAAAAGTGTATTTCAGCCGTACTTGGTACTTTTGATGTGTTGTTCCTGAAAAGTGTATTCCATCCGTACTTGGTACTTTTGATGCGTTGTTCCTGAAAAGTGTATTTCATCCGTACTTGGTACTTTTGATGCGTTGTTCCTGAAAAGTGTATTTCATCCGTACTTGGTACTTTTGATGTGTTGTTCCTGTAAAGTGTATTTCATCCGTACTTGGTACTTTTGATGTGTTGTTCCTGAAAAGTGTATTTCAGCCGTACTTGGTACTTTTGATGTGTTGTTCCTGAAAAGTGTATTCCATCCGTACTTGGTACTTTTGATGCGTTGTTCCTGAAAAGTGTATTCCATCCGTACTTGGTACTTTTGATGTGTTGTTCCTGAGGAGTGTATTCCATCCGTACTTGGTACTTTTGATGTGTTGTTCCTGAAAAGTGCTTTTCATCCGTACTTGGTACTTTTGATGCGTTGTTCCTGAAAAGTGTATTCCATCCGTACTTGGTACTTTTGATGTGTTGTTCCTGAAAAGTGTATTTCATCCGTACTTGGTACTTTTGATGCGTTGTTCCTGAAAAGTGTATTCCATCCGTACTTGGTACTTTTGATGTGTTGTTCCTGAGGAGTGTATTTCATCCGAACTTGGTACTTTTGATTTGTTTTTCCTGAAAAGTGTATTTCATCCGAACTTGGTACTTTTGATGTGTTGTTCCTGAAAAGTGTATTTCATCCGTACTTGGTACTTTTGATGTGTTGTTCCTGAAAAGTGTATTCCATCCGTACTTGGTACTTTTGATGCGTTGTTCCCGAAAAGTGTATTTCATCCGTACTTGGTACTTTTGATGCGTTGTTCCCGAAAAGTGTATTTCATCCGTACTTGGTACTTTTTATGTGTTGTTCCTGAAAAGTGTATTTCATCCGTACTTGGTACTTTAGATGCGTTGTTTCTGAAAAGTGTATTCCATCCGTACTTGGTACTTTTGATGTGTTGTTCCTGAAAAGTGTATTTCATCCGTACTTGGTACTTTTGATGCGTTGTTCCTGAAAAGTGTATTCCATCCGTACTTGGTACTTTTGATGCGTTGTTCCTGAAAAGTGTATTTCATCCGTACTTGGTACTTTTGATGTGTTGTTCCTGAAAAGTGTATTCCATCCGTACTTGGTACTTTTGATGTGTTGTTCCTGAAAAGTGTATTTCATCCGTACTTGGTACTTTTGATGCGTTGTTCCTGAAAAGTGTATTCCATCCGTACTTGGTACTTTTGATGCGTTGTTCCTGAAAAGTGTATTTCATCCGTACTTGGTACTTTTGATGTGTTGTTCCTGAAAAGTGTATTCCATCCGTACTTGGTACTTTTGATGTGTTGTTCCTGAAAAGTGTATTCCATCCGTACTTGGTACTTTTGATGTGTTGTTCCTGAAAAGTGTATTTCATCCGTACTTGGTACTTTTGATGCGTTGTTCCTGAAAAGTGTATTTCATCCGTACTTGGTACTTTTGATGTGTTGTTCCTGAAGAGTGTATTTCATCCATACTTGGTACTTTTGATGTGTTGTTCCTGAAAAGTGTATTCCATCCGTACTTGGTACTTTTGATGTGTTGTTCCTGAAAAGTGTATTCCATCCGTACTTGGTACTTTTGATGCGTTGTTCCTGAAAAGTGTATTCCATCCGTACTTGGTACTTTTGATGCGTTGTTTCTGAAAAGTGTATTTCATCCGTACTTGGTACTTTTGATGTGTTGTTCCTGAAAAGTGTATTTCATCCATACTTGGTACTTTTGATGTGTTGTTCCTGAAAAGTGTATTCCATCCGTACTTGGTACTTTTGATGTGTTGTTCCTGAAAAGTGTATTCCATCCGTACTTGGTACTTTTGATGCGTTGTTCCTGAAAAGTGTATTCCATCCGTACTTGGTACTTTTGATGCGTTGTTTCTGAAAAGTGTATTTCATCCGTACTTGGTACTTTTGATGTGTTGTTCCTGAAAAGTGTATTTCATCCGTACTTGGTACTTTTGATGTGTTGTTCCTGAAAAGTGTATTTCATCCGTACTTGGTACTTTTGATGTGTTGTTCCTGAAAAGTGTATTCCATCCGTACTTGGTACTTTTGATGTGTTGTTCCTGAAAAGTGTATTTCATCCGTACTTGGTACTTTTGATGTGTTGTTCCTGAAAAGTGTATTCCATCCGTACTTGGTACTTTTGATGTGTTGTTCCTGAAAAGTGTATTTCATCCGTACTTGGTACTTTTGATGCGTTGTTCCTGAAAAGTGTATTCCATCCGTACTTGGTACTTTTGATGCGTTGTTTCTGAAAAGTGTATTTCATCCGTACTTGGTACTTTTGATGTGTTGTTCCTGAAAAGTGTATTTCATCCGTACTTGGTACTTTTGATGTGTTGTTCCTGAAAAGTGTATTTCATCCGTACTTGGTACTTTTGATGTGTTGTTCCTGAAAAGTGTATTCCATCCGTACTTGGTACTTTTGATGTGTTGTTCCTGAAAAGTGTATTTCATCCGTACTTGGTACTTTTGATGTGTTGTTCCTGAAAAGTGTATTCCATCCGTACTTGGTACTTTTGATGTGTTGTTCCTGAAAAGTGTATTCCATCCGTACTTGGTACTTTTGATGCGTTGTTCCTGAAAAGTGTATTCCATCCGTACTTGGTACTTTTGATGCGTTGTTTCTGAAAAGTGTATTTCATCCGTACTTGGTACTTTTGATGTGTTGTTCCTGAAAAGTGTATTTCATCCGTACTTGGTACTTTTGATGTGTTGTTCCTGAAAAGTGTATTCCATCCGTACTTGGTACTTTTGATGTGTTGTTCCTGAAAAGTGTATTTCATCCGTACTTGGTACTTTTGATGTGTTGTTCCTGAAAAGTGTATTCCATCCGTACTTGGTACTTTTGATGTGTTGTTCCTGAAAAGTGTATTTCATCCGTACTTGGTACTTTTGATGCGTTGTTCCTGAAAAGTGTATTCCATCCGTACTTGGTACTTTTGATGTGTTGTTCCTGAAAAGTGTATTCCATCCGTACTTGGTACTTTTGATGCGTTGTTCCTGAAAAGTGTATTTCATCCGTACTTGGTACTTTTGATGTGTTGTTCCTGAAAAGTGTATTTCATCCGTACTTGGTACTTTTGATGTGTTGTTCCTGAAAAGTGTATTTCATCCGTACTTGGTACTTTTGATGTGTTGTTCCTGAAAAGTGTATTCCATCCGTACTTGGTACTTTTGATGTGTTGTTCCTGAAAAGTGTATTTCATCCGTACTTGGTACTTTTGATGTGTTGTTCCTGAAAAGTGTATTCCATCCGTACTTGGTACTTTTGATGTGTTGTTCCTGAAAAGTGTATTCCATCCGTACTTGGTACTTTTGATGCGTTGTTCCTGAAAAGTGTATTCCATCCGTACTTGGTACTTTTGATGTGTTGTTCCTGAAAAGTGTATTTCATCCGTACTTGGTACTTTTGATGTGTTGTTCCTGAAAAGTGTATTTCATCCGTACTTGGTACTTTTGATGTGTTGTTCCTGAAAAGTGTATTTCATCCGTACTTGGTACTTTTGATGTGTTGTTCCTGAAAAGTGTATTCCATCCGTACTTGGTACTTTTGATGCGTTGTTCCTGAAAAGTGTATTCCATCCGTACTTGGTACTTTTGATGTGTTGTTCCTGAAAAGTGTATTCCATCCGTACTTGGTACTTTTGATGCGTTGTTCCTGAAAAGTGTATTCCATCCGTACTTGGTACTTTTGATGCGTTGTTTCTGAAAAGTGTATTTCATCCGTACTTGGTACTTTTGATGTGTTGTTCCTGAAAAGTGTATTTCATCCGTACTTGGTACTTTTGATGTGTTGTTCCTGAAAAGTGTATTTCATCCGTACTTGGTACTTTTGATGTGTTGTTCCTGAAAAGTGTATTCCATCCGTACTTGGTACTTTTGATGTGTTGTTCCTGAAAAGTGTATTTCATCCGTACTTGGTACTTTTGATGTGTTGTTCCTGAAAAGTGTATTCCATCCGTACTTGGTACTTTTGATGTGTTGTTCCTGAAAAGTGTATTTCATCCGTACTTGGTACTTTTGATGCGTTGTTCCTGAAAAGTGTATTCCATCCGTACTTGGTACTTTTGATGCGTTGTTTCTGAAAAGTGTATTTCATCCGTACTTGGTACTTTTGATGTGTTGTTCCTGAAAAGTGTATTTCATCCGTACTTGGTACTTTTGATGTGTTGTTCCTGAAAAGTGTATTTCATCCGTACTTGGTACTTTTGATGTGTTGTTCCTGAAAAGTGTATTCCATCCGTACTTGGTACTTTTGATGTGTTGTTCCTGAAAAGTGTATTTCATCCGTACTTGGTACTTTTGATGTGTTGTTCCTGAAAAGTGTATTCCATCCGTACTTGGTACTTTTGATGTGTTGTTCCTGAAAAGTGTATTCCATCCGTACTTGGTACTTTTGATGCGTTGTTCCTGAAAAGTGTATTCCATCCGTACTTGGTACTTTTGATGCGTTGTTTCTGAAAAGTGTATTTCATCCGTACTTGGTACTTTTGATGTGTTGTTCCTGAAAAGTGTATTTCATCCGTACTTGGTACTTTTGATGTGTTGTTCCTGAAAAGTGTATTCCATCCGTACTTGGTACTTTTGATGTGTTGTTCCTGAAAAGTGTATTTCATCCGTACTTGGTACTTTTGATGTGTTGTTCCTGAAAAGTGTATTCCATCCGTACTTGGTACTTTTGATGTGTTGTTCCTGAAAAGTGTATTTCATCCGTACTTGGTACTTTTGATGCGTTGTTCCTGAAAAGTGTATTCCATCCGTACTTGGTACTTTTGATGTGTTGTTCCTGAAAAGTGTATTCCATCCGTACTTGGTACTTTTGATGCGTTGTTCCTGAAAAGTGTATTTCATCCGTACTTGGTACTTTTGATGTGTTGTTCCTGAAAAGTGTATTTCATCCGTACTTGGTACTTTTGATGTGTTGTTCCTGAAAAGTGTATTTCATCCGTACTTGGTACTTTTGATGTGTTGTTCCTGAAAAGTGTATTCCATCCGTACTTGGTACTTTTGATGTGTTGTTCCTGAAAAGTGTATTTCATCCGTACTTGGTACTTTTGATGTGTTGTTCCTGAAAAGTGTATTCCATCCGTACTTGGTACTTTTGATGTGTTGTTCCTGAAAAGTGTATTCCATCCGTACTTGGTACTTTTGATGCGTTGTTCCTGAAAAGTGTATTCCATCCGTACTTGGTACTTTTGATGTGTTGTTCCTGAAAAGTGTATTTCATCCGTACTTGGTACTTTTGATGTGTTGTTCCTGAAAAGTGTATTTCATCCGTACTTGGTACTTTTGATGTGTTGTTCCTGAAAAGTGTATTCCATCCGTACTTGGTACTTTTGATGTGTTGTTCCTGAAAAGTGTATTTCATCCGTACTTGGTACTTTTGATGTGTTGTTCCTGAAAAGTGTATTCCATCCGTACTTGGTACTTTTGATGTGTTGTTCCTGAAAAGTGTATTTCATCCGTACTTGGTACTTTTGATGCGTTGTTCCTGAAAAGTGTATTCCATCCGTACTTGGTACTTTTGATGTGTTGTTCCTGAAAAGTGTATTCCATCCGTACTTGGTACTTTTGATGCGTTGTTCCTGAAAAGTGTATTTCATCCGTACTTGGTACTTTTGATGTGTTGTTCCTGAAAAGTGTATTTCATCCGTACCTGGTACTTTTGATGTGTTGTTCCTGAGGAGTGTATTTCATCCGTACTTGGTACTTTTGATGTGTTGTTCCTGAAAAGTTTATTTCATCCGTACTTGGTACTTTTGATGTGTTGTTCCTGAAAAGTGTATTCCATCCGTACTTGGTACTTTTGATGTGTTGTTCCTGAAAAGTGTATTCCATCCGTACTTGGTACTTTTGATGTGTTGTTCCTGAAAAGTGTATTCCATCCGTACTTGGTACTTTTGATGTGTTGTTCCTGAAAAGTGTATTCCATCCGTACTTGGTACTTTTGATGCGTTGTTCCTGAAAAGTGTATTCCATCCGTACTTGGTACTTTTGATGCGTTGTTCCTGAAAAGTGTATTCCATCCGTACTTGGTACTTTTGATGTGTTGTTCCTGAAAAGTGTATTTCATCCGTACTTCGTACTTTTGATGCGTTGTTCCTGAAAAGTGTATTTCATCCGTACTTGGTACTTTTGATGCGTTGTTCCTGTAAAGTGTATTCCATCCGTACTTGGTACTTTTGATGTGTTGTTCCTGAAAAGTGTATTTCATCCGTACTTGGTACTTTTGATGTGTTGTTCCTGAAAAGTGTATTTCATCCGTACTTGGTACTTTTGATGCGTTGTTCCTGAAAAGTGTATTTCATCCGTACTTGGTACTTTTGATGTGTTGTTCCTGAAAAGTGTATTCCATCAGTACTTGCTACTTTTGATGTGTTGTTCCTGAAAAGTGTATTCCATCCGTACTTGGTACTTTTGATGTGTTGTTCCTGAAAAGTGTATTTCATCCGTACTTGGTACTTTTGATGTGTTGTTCCTGAAAAGTGTATTTCATCCGTACTTGGTACTTTTGATGCGTTGTTCCTGAAAAGTGTATTTCATCCGTACTTGGTACTTTTGATGTGTTGTTCCTGAAAAGTGTATTCCATCCGTACTTGGTACTTTTGATGTGTTGTTCCTGAAAAGTGTATTTCATCCGTACTTGGTACTTTTGATGTGTTGTTCCTGAGGAGTGTATTTCATCCGTACTTGGTACTTTTGATGTGTTGTTCCTGAAAAGTGTATTTCATCCGTACTTGGTACTTTTGATGTGTTGTTCCTGAAAAGTGTATTCCATCAGTACTTGCTACTTTTGATGTGTTGTTCCTGAAAAGTGTATTCCATCCGTACTTGGTACTTTTGATGTGTTGTTCCTGAAAAGTGTATTTCATCCGTACTTGGTACTTTTGATGTGTTGTTCCTGAAAAGTGTATTCCATCCGTACTTGGTACTTTTGATGTGTTGTTCCTGAAAAGTGTATTTCATCCGTACTTGGTACTTTTGATGTGTTGTTCCTGTAAAGTGTATTTCATCCGTACTTGGTACTTTTGATGTGTTGTTCCTGAAAAGTGTATTTCATCCGTACTTGGTACTTTTGATGTGTTGTTCCTGTAAAGTGTATTTCATCCGTACTTGGTACTTTTGATGCGTTGTTCCTGAAAAGTGTATTCCATCCGTACTTGGTACTTTTGATGTGTTGTTCCTGAAAAGTGTATTCCATCCGTACTTGGTACTTTTGATGCGTTGTTCCTGAAAAGTGTATTTCATCCGTACTTGGTACTTTTGATGTGTTGTTCCTGAAAAGTGTATTCCATCCGTACTTGGTACTTTTGATGTGTTGTTCCTGAAAAGTGTATTCCATCCGTACTTGGTACTTTTGATGCGTTGTTCCTGAAAAGTGTATTCCATCCGTACTTGGTACTTTTGATGCGTTGTTTCTGAAAAGTGTATTTCATCCGTACTTGGTACTTTTGATGTGTTGTTCCTGAAAAGTGTATTTCATCCGTACTTGGTACTTTTGATGTGTTGTTCCTGAAAAGTGTATTTCATCCGTACTTGGTACTTTTGATGTGTTGTTCCTGAAAAGTGTATTCCATCCGTACTTGGTACTTTTGATGTGTTGTTCCTGAAAAGTGTATTTCATCCGTACTTGGTACTTTTGATGTGTTGTTCCTGAAAAGTGTATTCCATCCGTACTTGGTACTTTTGATGTGTTGTTCCTGAAAAGTGTATTTCATCCGTACTTGGTACTTTTGATGTGTTGTTCCTGAAAAGTGTATTCCATCCGTACTTGGTACTTTTGATGCGTTGTTCCTGAAAAGTGTATTTCATCCGTACTTGGTACTTTTGATGCGTTGTTCCTGTAAAGTGTATTCCATCCGTACTTGGTACTTTTGATGTGTTGTTCCTGAAAAGTGTATTCCATCCGTACTTGGTACTTTTGATGTGTTGTTCCTGAAAAGTGTATTTCATCCGTACTTGGTACTTTTGATGCGTTGTTCCTGAAAAGTGTATTTCATCCGTACTTGGTACTTTTGATGTGTTGTTCCTGAAAAGTGTATTCCATCCGTACTTGGTACTTTTGATGTGTTGTTCCTGAAAAGTGTATTCCATCCGTACTTGGTACTTTTGATGTGTTGTTCCTGAAAAGTGTATTCCATCCGTACTTGGTACTTTTGATGTGTTGTTCCTGAAAAGTGTATTCCATCCGTACTTGGTACTTTTGATGCGTTGTTCCTGAAAAGTGTATTCCATCCGTACTTGGTACTTTTGATGCGTTGTTCCTGAAAAGTGTATTCCATCCGTACTTGGTACTTTTGATGTGTTGTTCCTGAAAAGTGTATTTCATCCGTACTTGGTACTTTTGATGTGTTGTTCCTGAAAAGTGTATTCCATCCGTACTTGGTACTTTTGATGTGTTGTTCCTGAAAAGTGTATTTCATCCGTACTTGGTACTTTTGATGTGTTGTTCCTGAAAAGTGTATTCCATCCGTACTTGGTACTTTTGATGTGTTGTTCCTGAAAAGTGTATTTCATCCGTACTTGGTACTTTTGATGCGTTGTTCCTGAAAAGTGTATTCCATCCGTACTTGGTACTTTTGATGTGTTGTTCCTGAAAAGTGTATTCCATCCGTACTTGGTACTTTTGATGCGTTGTTCCTGAAAAGTGTATTTCATCCGTACTTGGTACTTTTGATGTGTTGTTCCTGAAAAGTTTATTTCATCCGTACTTGGTACTTTTGATGCGTTGTTCCTGTAAAGTGTATTCCATCCGTACTTGGTACTTTTGATGTGTTGTTCCTGAAAAGTGTATTCCATCCGTACTTGGTACTTTTGATGTGTTGTTCCTGAAAAGTGTATTCCATCCGTACTTGGTACTTTTGATGTGTTGTTCCTGAAAAGTGTATTCCATCCGTACTTGGTACTTTTGATGTGTTGTTCCTGAAAAGTGTATTCCATCCGTACTTGGTACTTTTGATGTGTTGTTCCTGAAAAGTGTATTCCATCCGTACTTGGTACTTTTGATGCGTTGTTCCTGAAAAGTGTATTCCATCCGTACTTGGTACTTTTGATGTGTTGTTCCTGAAAAGTGTATTCCATCCGTACTTGGTACTTTTGATGCGTTGTTCCTGAAAAGTGTATTCCATCCATACTTGGTACTTTTGATGCGTTGTTCCTGAAAAGTGTATTCCATCCGTACTTGGTACTTTTGATGTGTTGTTCCTGAAAAGTGTATTTCATCCGTACTTGGTACTTTTGATGTGTTGTTCCTGAAAAGTGTATTTCATCCGTACTTGGTACTTTTGATGTGTTGTTCCTGAAAAGTGTATTTCATCCGTACTTGGTACTTTTGATGTGTTGTTCCTGAAAAGTGTATTCCATCCGTACTTGGTACTTTTGATGTGTTGTTCCTGAAAAGTGTATTTCATCCGTACTTGGTACTTTTGATGTGTTGTTCCTGAAAAGTGTATTTCATCCGTACTTGGTACTTTTGATGCGTTGTTCCTGAAAAGTGTATTCCATCCGTACTTGGTACTTTTGATGCGTTGTTCCTGAAAAGTGTATTCCATCCGTACTTGGTACTTTTGATGTGTTGTTCCTGAAAAGTGTATTCCATCCGTACTTGGTACTTTTGATGCGTTGTTCCTGAAAAGTGTATTCCATCCGTACTTGGTACTTTTGATGCGTTGTTCCTGAAAAGTGTATTCCATCCGTACTTGGTACTTTTGATGTGTTGTTCCTGAAAAGTGTATTCCATCCGTACTTGGTACTTTTGATGTGTTGTTCCTGAAAAGTGTATTCCATCCGTACTTGGTACTTTTGATGTGTTGTTCCTGAAAAGTGTATTCCATCCGTACTTGGTACTTTTGATGTGTTGTTCCTGAAAAGTGTATTTCATCCGTACTTGGTACTTTTGATGTGTTGTTCCTGAAAAGTGTATTTCATCCGTACTTGGTACTTTTGATGTGTTGTTTCTAAAAAGTGTATTCCATCCGTACTTGGTACTTTTGATGCGTTGTTCCTGAAAAGTGTATTTCATCCGTACTTGGTACTTTTGATGCGTTGTTCCTGAAAAGTGTATTCCATCCGTACTTGGTACTTTTGATGTGTTGTTCCTGAAAAGTGTATTTCATCCGTACATGGTACTTTTGATGTGTTGTTCCTGAAAAGTGTATTTCATCCGTACTTGGTACTTTTGATGTGTTGTTCCTGAAAAGTGTATTCCATCCGTACTTGGTACTTTTGATGTGTTGTTCCTGAAAAGTGTATTTCATCCGTACTTGGTACTTTTGATGTGTTGTTCCTGAAAAGTGTATTTCATCCGTACTTGGTACTTTTGATGTGTTGTTCCTGAAAAGTGTATTCCATCCGTACTTGGTACTTTTGATGCGTTGTTCCTGAAAAGTGTATTTCATCCGTACTTGGTACTTTTGATGCGTTGTTCCTGAAAAGTGTATTCCATCCGTACTTGGTACTTTTGATGTGTTGTTCCTGAAAAGTGTATTCCATCCGTACTTGGTACTTTTGATGCGTTGTTCCTGAAAAGTGTATTCCATCCGTACTTGGTACTTTTGATGCGTTGTTCCTGAAAAGTGTATTCCATCCGTACTTGGTACTTTTGATGTGTTGTTCCTGAAAAGTGTATTCCATCCGTACTTGGTACTTTTGATGTGTTGTTCCTGAAAAGTGTATTTCATCCGTACTTGGTACTTTTGATGCGTTGTTCCTGAAAAGTGTATTCCATCCGTACTTGGTACTTTTGATGTGTTGTTCCTGAAAAGTGTATTTCATCCGTACATGGTACTTTTGATGTGTTGTTCCTGAAAAGTGTATTTCATCCGTACTTGGTACTTTTGATGTGTTGTTCCTGAAAAGTGTATTCCATCCGTACTTGGTACTTTTGATGCGTTGTTCCTGAAAAGTGTATTCCATCCGTACTTGGTACTTTTGATGTGTTGTTCCTGAAAAGTGTATTCCATCCGTACTTGGTACTTTTGATGTGTTGTTCCTGAAAAGTGTATTCCATCCGTACTTGGTACTTTTGATGCGTTGTTCCTGAGGAGTGTATTCCATCCGTACTTGGTACTTTTGATGTGTTGTTCCTGAAAAGTGTATTCCATCCGTACTTGGTACTTTTGATGCGTTGTTCCTGAGGAGTGTATTCCATCCGTACTTGGTACTTTTGATGTGTTGTTCCTGTAAAGTGTATTCCATCCGTACTTGGTACTTTTGATGCGTTGTTCCTGAGGAGTGTATTCCATCCGTACTTGGTACTTTTGATGTGTTGTTCCTGTAAAGTGTATTCCATCCGTACTTGGTACTTTTGATGTGTTGTTCCTGAAAAGTGTATTTCATCCGTACTTGGTACTTTTGATGTGTTGTTCCTGTAAAGTGTATTCCATCCGTACTTGGTACTTTTGATGTGTTGTTCCTGAAAAGTGTATTCCATCCGTACTTGGTACTTTTGATGTGTTGTTCCTGAAAAGTGTATTCCATCCGCACTTGGTACTTTTGATGTGTTGTTCCTGAAAAGTGTATTCCATCCGCACTTGGTACTTTTGATGCGTTGTTCCTGAGGAGTGTATTCCATCCGTACTTGGTACTTTTGATGTGTTGTTCCTGAAAAGTGTATTCCATCCGTACTTGGTACTTTTGATGCGTTGTTCCTGAGGAGTGTATTCCATCCGTACTTGGTACTTTTGATGTGTTGTTCCTGTAAAGTGTATTCCATCCGTACTTGGTACTTTTGATGTGTTGTTCCTGAAAAGTGTATTTCATCCGTACTTGGTACTTTTGATGTGTTGTTCCTGAAAAGTGTATTTCATCCGTACTTGGTACTTTTGATGTGTTGTTCCTGAAAAGTGTATTCCATCCGTACTTGGTACTTTTGATGTGTTGTTCCTGAAAAGTGTATTCCATCCGTACTTGGTACTTTTGATGTGTTGTTCCTGAAAAGTGTATTCCATCCGTACTTGGTACTTTTGATGCGTTGTTCCTGAGGAGTGTATTCCATCCGTACTTGGTACTTTTGATGTGTTGTTCCTGTAAAGTGTATTCCATCCGTACTTGGTACTTTTGATGTGTTGTTCCTGAAAAGTGTATTTCATCCGTACTTGGTACTTTTGATGTGTTGTTCCTGAAAAGTGTATTCCATCCGTACTTGGTACTTTTGATGCGTTGTTCCTGAGGAGTGTATTCCATCCGTACTTGGTACTTTTGATGTGTTGTTCCTGTAAAGTGTATTCCATCCGTACTTGGTACTTTTGATGTGTTGTTCCTGAAAAGTGTATTTCATCCGTACTTGGTACTTTTGATGTGTTGTTCCTGTAAAGTGTATTCCATCCGTACTTGGTACTTTTGATGTGTTGTTCCTGAAAAGTGTATTCCATCCGTACTTGGTACTTTTGATGTGTTGTTCCTGAAAAGTGTATTCCATCCGCACTTGGTACTTTTGATGTGTTGTTCCTGAAAAGTGTATTCCATCCGTACTTGGTACTTTTGATGCGTTGTTCCTGAGGAGTGTATTCCATCCGTACTTGGTACTTTTGATGTGTTGTTCCTGAAAAGTGTATTCCATCCGTACTTGGTACTTTTGATGCGTTGTTCCTGAAAAGTGTATTCCATCCGTACTTGGTACTTTTGATGTGTTGTTCCTGAAAAGTGTATTCCATCCGTACTTGGTACTTTTGATGTGTTGTTCCTGAAAAGTGTATTTCATCCGTACTTGGTACTTTTGATGTGTTGTTCCTGAAAAGTGTATTCCATCCGTACTTGGTACTTTTGATGTGTTGTTCCTGAAAAGTGTATTCCATCCGTACTTGGTACTTTTGATGTGTTGTTCCTGAAAAGTGTATTCCATCCGTACTTGGTACTTTTGATGCGTTGTTCCTGAGGAGTGTATTCCATCCGTACTTGGTACTTTTGATGTGTTGTTCCTGTAAAGTGTATTCCATCCGTACTTGGTACTTTTGATGTGTTGTTCCTGAAAAGTGTATTTCATCCGTACTTGGTACTTTTGATGTGTTGTTCCTGTAAAGTGTATTCCATCCGTACTTGGTACTTTTGATGTGTTGTTCCTGAAAAGTGTATTCCATCCGTACTTGGTACTTTTGATGTGTTGTTCCTGAAAAGTGTATTCCATCCGCACTTGGTACTTTTGATGTGTTGTTCCTGAAAAGTGTATTCCATCCGTACTTGGTACTTTTGATGCGTTGTTCCTGAGGAGTGTATTCCATCCGTACTTGGTACTTTTGATGTGTTGTTCCTGAAAAGTGTATTCCATCCGTACTTGGTACTTTTGATGCGTTGTTCCTGAGGAGTGTATTCCATCCGTACTTGGTACTTTTGATGTGTTGTTCCTGTAAAGTGTATTCCATCCGTACTTGGTACTTTTGATGTGTTGTTCCTGAAAAGTGTATTTCATCCGTACTTGGTACTTTTGATGTGTTGTTCCTGAAAAGTGTATTTCATCCGTACTTGGTACTTTTGATGTGTTGTTCCTGAAAAGTGTATTCCATCCGTACTTGGTACTTTTGATGTGTTGTTCCTGAAAAGTGTATTCCATCCGTACTTGGTACTTTTGATGTGTTGTTCCTGAAAAGTGTATTCCATCCGCACTTGGTACTTTTGATGTGTTGTTCCTGAAAAGTGTATTCCATCCGTACTTGGTACTTTTGATGTGTTGTTCCTGAAAAGTGTATTCCATCCGTACTTGGTACTTTTGATGCGTTGTTCCTGAAAAGTGTATTCCATCCGTACTTGGTACTTTTGATGCGTTGTTCCTGAAAAGTGTATTCCATCCGTACTTGGTACTTTTGATGTGTTGTTCCTGAAAAGTGTATTTCATCCGTACTTGGTACTTTTGATGTGTTGTTCCTGAAAAGTGTATTCCATCCGTACTTGGTACTTTTGATGTGTTGTTCCTGAAAAGTGTATTCCATCCGCACTTGGTACTTTTGATGTGTTGTTCCTGAAAAGTGTATTCCATCCGTACTTGGTACTTTTGATGTGTTGTTCCTGAAAAGTGTATTCCATCCGTACTTGGTACTTTTGATGTGTTGTTCCTGAAAAGTGTATTCCATCCGTACTTGGTACTTTTGATGTGTTGTTCCTGAAAAGTGTATTCCATCCGCACTTGGTACTTTTGATGTGTTGTTCCTGAAAAGTGTATTCCATCCGTACTTGGTACTTTTGATGTGTTGTTCCTGAAAAGTGTATTTCATCCGTACTTGGTACTTTTGATGTGTTGTTCCTGAAAAGTGTATTCCATCCGTACTTGGTACTTTTGATGTGTTGTTCCTGAAAAGTGTATTCCATCCGTACTTGGTACTTTTGATGTGTTGTTCCTGAAAAGTGTATTCCATCCGCACTTGGTACTTTTGATGTGTTGTTCCTGAAAAGTGTATTCCATCCGTACTTGGTACTTTTGATGTGTTGTTCCTGTAAAGTGTATTCCATCCGTACTTGGTACTTTTGATGTGTTGTTCCTGAAAAGTGTATTCCATCCGTACTTGGTACTTTTGATGTGTTGTTCCTGAAAAGTGTATTCCATCCGTACTTGGTACTTTTGATGTGTTGTTCCTGAAAAGTGTATTTCATCCGTACTTGGTACTTTTGATGTGTTGTTCCTGAAAAGTGTATTCCATCCGTACTTGGTACTTTTGATGTGTTGTTCCTGAAAAGTGTATTTCATCCGTACTTGGTACTTTTGATGTGTTGTTCCTGAAAAGTGTATTCCATCCGCACTTGGTACTTTTGATGTGTTGTTCCTGAAAAGTGTATTCCATCCGTACTTGGTACTTTTGATGTGTTGTTCCTGAAAAGTGTATTCCATCCGTACTTGGTACTTTTGATGTGTTGTTCCTGAAAAGTGTATTCCATCCGCACTTGGTACTTTTGATGTGTTGTTCCTGAAAAGTGTATTCCATCCGTACTTGGTACTTTTGATGTGTTGTTCCTGAAAAGTGTATTCCATCCGTACTTGGTACTTTTGATGTGTTGTTCCTGTAAAGTGTATTCCATCCGTACTTGGTACTTTTGATGTGTTGTTCCTGAAAAGTGTATTCCATCCGTACTTGGTACTTTTGATGTGTTGTTCCTGAAAAGTGTATTCCATCCGCACTTGGTACTTTTGATGTGTTGTTCCTGAAAAGTGTATTCCATCCGTACTTGGTACTTTTGATGTGTTGTTCCTGAAAAGTGTATTTCATCCGTACTTGGTACTTTTGATGTGTTGTTCCTGAAAAGTGTATTCCATCCGTACTTGGTACTTTTGATGTGTTGTTCCTGAAAAGTGTATTTCATCCGTACTTGGTACTTTTGATGCGTTGTTCCTGAGGAGTGTATTCCATCCGTACTTGGTACTTTTGATGTGTTGTTCCTGAGGAGTGTATTCCATCCGTACTTGGTACTTTTGATGTGTTGTTCCTGAAAAGTGTATTCCATCCGTACTTGGTACTTTTGATGTGTTGTTCCTGAAAAGTGTATTTCATCCGTACTTGGTACTTTTGATGTGTTGTTCCTGAAAAGTGTATTCCATCCGCACTTGGTACTTTTGATGTGTTGTTCCTGAAAAGTGTATTCCATCCGTACTTGGTACTTTTGATGTGTTGTTCCTGAAAAGTGTATTTCATCCGTACTTGGTACTTTTGATGTGTTGTTCCTGAAAAGTGTATTTCATCCGTACTTGGTACTTTTGATGCGTTGTTCCTGAGGAGTGTATTCCATCCGTACTTGGTACTTTTGATGTGTTGTTCCTGAGGAGTGTATTCCATCCGTACTTGGTACTTTTGATGTGTTGTTCCTGAAAAGTGTATTCCATCCGTACTTGGTACTTTTGATGTGTTGTTCCTGAAAAGTGTATTTCATCCGTACTTGGTACTTTTGATGTGTTGTTCCTGAAAAGTGTATTCCATCCGCACTTGGTACTTTTGATGTGTTGTTCCTGAAAAGTGTATTCCATCCGTACTTGGTACTTTTGATGTGTTGTTCCTGAAAAGTGTATTTCATCCGTACTTGGTACTTTTGATGTGTTGTTCCTGAAAAGTGTATTTCATCCGTACTTGGTACTTTTGATGCGTTGTTCCTGAGGAGTGTATTCCATCCGTACTTGGTACTTTTGATGTGTTGTTCCTGAGGAGTGTATTCCATCCGTACTTGGTACTTTTGATGCGTTGTTCCTGAGGAGTGTATTCCATCCGTACTTGGTACTTTTGATGTGTTGTTCCTGAAAAGTGTATTCCATCCGTACTTGGTACTTTTGATGTGTTGTTCCTGAAAAGTGTATTCCATCCGCACTTGGTACTTTTGATGTGTTGTTCCTGAAAAGTGTATTCCATCCGCACTTGGTACTTTTGATGTGTTGTTCCTGAAAAGTGTATTCCATCCGTACTTGGTACTTTTGATGTGTTGTTCCTGTAAAGTGTATTCCATCCGTACTTGGTACTTTTGATGTGTTGTTCCTGTAAAGTGTATTCCATCCGTACTTGGTACTTTTGATGTGTTGTTCCTGTAAAGTGTATTCCATCCGTACTTGGTACTTTTGATGTGTTGTTCCTGAAAAGTGTATTCCATCCGTACTTGGTACTTTTGATGTGTTGTTCCTGTAAAGTGTATTCCATCCGCACTTGGTACTTTTGATGTGTTGTTCCTGAAAAGTGTATTCCATCCGTACTTGGTACTTTTGATGTGTTGTTCCTGAAAAGTGTATTTCATCCGTACTTGGTACTTTTGATGTGTTGTTCCTGTAAAGTGTATTCCATCCGTACTTGGTACTTTTGATGTGTTGTTCCTGTAAAGTGTATTCCATCCGTACTTGGTACTTTTGATGTGTTGTTCCTGAAAAGTGTATTCCATCCGTACTTGGTACTTTTGATGTGTTGTTCCTGTAAAGTGTATTCCATCCGCACTTGGTACTTTTGATGTGTTGTTCCTGAAAAGTGTATTCCATCCGTACTTGGTACTTTTGATGTGTTGTTCCTGAAAAGTGTATTTCATCCGCACTTGGTACTTTTGATGCGTTGTTCCTGAAAAGTGTATTCCATCCGTACTTGGTACTTTTGATGTGTTGTTCCTGTAAAGTGTATTCCATCCGTACTTGGTACTTTTGATGTGTTGTTCCTGTAAAGTGTATTCCATCCGTACTTGGTACTTTTGATGTGTTGTTCCTGTAAAGTGTATTCCATCCGCACTTGGTACTTTTGATGTGTTGTTCCTGTAAAGTGTATTCCATCCGCACTTGGTACTTTTGATGTGTTGTTCCTGAAAAGTGTATTCCATCCGTACTTGGTACTTTTGATGTGTTGTTCCTGTAAAGTGTATTCCATCCGTACTTGGTACTTTTGATGTGTTGTTCCTGAAAAGTGTATTCCATCCGTACTTGGTACTTTTGATGTGTTGTTCCTGTAAAGTGTATTCCATCCGCACTTGGTACTTTTGATGTGTTGTTCCTGAAAAGTGTATTCCATCCGTACTTGGTACTTTTGATGTGTTGTTCCTGAAAAGTGTATTTCATCCGCACTTGGTACTTTTGATGTGTTGTTCCTGTAAAGTGTATTCCATCCGTACTTGGTACTTTTGATGTGTTGTTCCTGAAAAGTGTATTCCATCCGTACTTGGTACTTTTGATGTGTTGTTCCTGTAAAGTGTATTCCATCCGTACTTGGTACTTTTGATGTGTTGTTCCTGTAAAGTGTATTCCATCCGTACTTGGTACTTTTGATGTGTTGTTCCTGAAAAGTGTATTCCATCCGTACTTGGTACTTTTGATGTGTTGTTCCTGTAAAGTGTATTCCATCCGCACTTGGTACTTTTGATGTGTTGTTCCTGAAAAGTGTATTCCATCCGTACTTGGTACTTTTGATGTGTTGTTCCTGAAAAGTGTATTTCATCCGTACTTGGTACTTTTGATGTGTTGTTCCTGAAAAGTGTATTCCATCCGTACTTGGTACTTTTGATGTGTTGTTCCTGTAAAGTGTATTCCATCCGTACTTGGTACTTTTGATGTGTTGTTCCTGTAAAGTGTATTCCATCCGTACTTGGTACTTTTGATGTGTTGTTCCTGTAAAGTGTATTCCATCCGTACTTGGTACTTTTGATGTGTTGTTCCTGTAAAGTGTATTCCATCCGTACTTGGTACTTTTGATGTGTTGTTCCTGAGGAGTGTATTCCATCCGTACTTGGTACTTTTGATGCGTTGTTCCTGAGGAGTGTATTCCATCCGTACTTGGTACTTTTGATGTGTTGTTCCTGAAAAGTGTATTCCATCCGTACTTGGTACTTTTGATGTGTTGTTCCTGAAAAGTGTATTCCATCCGCACTTGGTACTTTTGATGTGTTGTTCCTGAAAAGTGTATTCCATCCGTACTTGGTACTTTTGATGTGTTGTTCCTGTAAAGTGTATTCCATCCGTACTTGGTACTTTTGATGTGTTGTTCCTGAAAAGTGTATTCCATCCGTACTTGGTACTTTTGATGTGTTGTTCCTGAAAAGTGTATTCCATCCGTACTTGGTACTTTTGATGTGTTGTTCCTGAAAAGTGTATTCCATCCGCACTTGGTACTTTTGATGTGTTGTTCCTGAAAAGTGTATTCCATCCGTACTTGGTACTTTTGATGTGTTGTTCCTGAAAAGTGTATTCCATCCGTACTTGGTACTTTTGATGTGTTGTTCCTGAAAAGTGTATTCCATCCGCACTTGGTACTTTTGATGTGTTGTTCCTGAAAAGTGTATTCCATCCGCACTTGGTTACTTTTGGTTTGTTGTTCCTGAGGAATGTATTTCATCCGTACTTGGTACTTTTGATGTGTTGTTCCTGAAAAGTGTATTTCATCCGTACTTGGTACTTTTGATGTGTTGTTCCTGAAAAGTGTATTTCATCCGTACTTGGTACTTTTGATGTGTTGTTCCTGAAAAGTGTATTTCATCCGTACTTGGTACTTTTGATGTGTTGTTCCTGAAAAGTGTATTTCATCCGTACTTGGTACTTTTGATGCGTTGTTCCTGAAAAGTGTATTCCATCCGTACTTGGTACTTTTGATGCGTTGTTCCTGAAAAGTGTATTCCATCCGTACTTGGTACTTTTGATGTGTTGTTCCTGAAAAGTGTATTCCATCCGTACTTGGTACTTTTGATGTGTTGTTCCTGTAAAGTGTATTCCATCCGTACTTGGTACTTTTGATGTGTTGTTCCTGAAAAGTGTATTCCATCCGTACTTGGTACTTTTGATGTGTTGTTCCTGAAAAGTGTATTTCATCCGTACTTGGTACTTTTGATGTGTTGTTCCTGAAAAGTGTATTCCATCCGTACTTGGTACTTTTGATGTGTTGTTCCTGAAAAGTGTATTCCATCCGTACTTGGTACTTTTGATGTGTTGTTCCTGAAAAGTGTATTCCATCCGTACTTGGTACTTTTGATGTGTTGTTCCTGAAAAGTGTATTCCATCCGTACTTGGTACTTTTGATGTGTTGTTCCTGTAAAGTGTATTCCATCCGCACTTGGTACTTTTGATGTGTTGTTCCTGAAAAGTGTATTCCATCCGTACTTGGTGCTTTTGATGCGTTGTTCCTGAAAAGTGTATTCCATCCGTACTTGGTACTTTTGATGTGTTGTTCCTGTAAAGTGTATTCCATCCGTACTTGGTACTTTTGATGTGTTGTTCCTGAAAAGTGTATTCCATCCGCACTTGGTACTTTTGATGTGTTGTTCCTGAAAAGTGTATTCCATCCGTACTTGGTACTTTTGATGTGTTGTTCCTGAAAAGTGTATTCCATCCGCACTTGGTACTTTTGATGTGTTGTTCCTGTAAAGTGTATTCCATCCGTACTTGGTACTTTTGATGTGTTGTTCCTGAAAAGTGTATTCCATCCGTACTTGGTACTTTTGATGCGTTGTTCCTGAAAAGTGTATTCCATCCGTACTTGGTACTTTTGATGTGTTGTTCCTGAAAAGTGTATTCCATCCGTACTTGGTACTTTTGATGTGTTGTTCCTGTAAAGTGTATTCCATCCGTACTTGGTACTTTTGATGTGTTGTTCCTGTAAAGTGTATTCCATCCGTACTTGGTACTTTTGATGTGTTGTTCCTGAAAAGTGTATTTCATCCGTACTTGGTACTTTTGATGTGTTGTTCCTGAAAAGTGTATTCCATCCGTACTTGGTACTTTTGATGTGTTGTTCCTGTAAAGTGTATTCCATCCGCACTTGGTACTTTTGATGTGTTGTTCCTGAAAAGTGTATTCCATCCGTACTTGGTGCTTTTGATGCGTTGTTCCTGAAAAGTGTATTCCATCCGTACTTGGTACTTTTGATGTGTTGTTCCTGTAAAGTGTATTCCATCCGTACTTGGTACTTTTGATGTGTTGTTCCTGAAAAGTGTATTCCATCCGCACTTGGTACTTTTGATGTGTTGTTCCTGAAAAGTGTATTCCATCCGTACTTGGTACTTTTGATGTGTTGTTCCTGAAAAGTGTATTCCATCCGTACTTGGTACTTTTGATGTGTTGTTCCTGAAAAGTGTATTTCATCCGTACTTGGTACTTTTGATGCGTTGTTCCTGAAAAGTGTATTCCATCCGTACTTGGTACTTTTGATGCGTTGTTCCTGAAAAGTGTATTCCATCCGTACTTGGTACTTTTGATGTGTTGTTCCTGAAAAGTGTATTCCATCCGTACTTGGTACTTTTGATGTGTTGTTCCTGTAAAGTGTATTCCATCCGTACTTGGTACTTTTGATGTGTTGTTCCTGTAAAGTGTATTCCATCCGTACTTGGTACTTTTGATGTGTTGTTCCTGAAAAGTGTATTCCATCCGTACTTGGTACTTTTGATGCGTTGTTCCTGAAAAGTGTATTCCATCCGTACTTGGTACTTTTGATGTGTTGTTCCTGAAAAGTGTATTCCATCCGTACTTGGTACTTTTGATGTGTTGTTCCTGTAAAGTGTATTCCATCCGTACTTGGTACTTTTGATGTGTTGTTCCTGTAAAGTGTATTCCATCCGTACTTGGTACTTTTGATGTGTTGTTCCTGAAAAGTGTATTTCATCCGTACTTGGTACTTTTGATGCGTTGTTCCTGAAAAGTGTATTCCATCCGTACTTGGTACTTTTGATGCGTTGTTCCTGAAAAGTGTATTCCATCCGTACTTGGTACTTTTGATGTGTTGTTCCTGAAAAGTGTATTCCATCCGTACTTGGTACTTTTGATGTGTTGTTCCTGTAAAGTGTATTCCATCCGTACTTGGTACTTTTGATGTGTTGTTCCTGAAAAGTGTATTCCATCCGTACTTGGTACTTTTGATGTGTTGTTCCTGAAAAGTGTATTCCATCCGTACTTGGTACTTTTGATGTGTTGTTCCTGAAAAGTGTATTCCATCCGCACTTGGTACTTTTGATGTGTTGTTCCTGTAAAGTGTATTCCATCCGTACTTGGTACTTTTGATGTGTTGTTCCTGAAAAGTGTATTCCATCCGTACTTGGTACTTTTGATGCGTTGTTCCTGAAAAGTGTATTCCATCCGTACTTGGTACTTTTGATGTGTTGTTCCTGAAAAGTGTATTCCATCCGTACTTGGTACTTTTGATGTGTTGTTCCTGTAAAGTGTATTCCATCCGTACTTGGTACTTTTGATGTGTTGTTCCTGTAAAGTGTATTCCATCCGTACTTGGTACTTTTGATGTGTTGTTCCTGAAAAGTGTATTTCATCCGTACTTGGTACTTTTGATGCGTTGTTCCTGAAAAGTGTATTCCATCCGTACTTGGTACTTTTGATGCGTTGTTCCTGAAAAGTGTATTCCATCCGTACTTGGTACTTTTGATGTGTTGTTCCTGAAAAGTGTATTCCATCCGTACTTGGTACTTTTGATGTGTTGTTCCTGTAAAGTGTATTCCATCCGTACTTGGTACTTTTGATGTGTTGTTCCTGAAAAGTGTATTCCATCCGTACTTGGTACTTTTGATGTGTTGTTCCTGAAAAGTGTATTTCATCCGTACTTGGTACTTTTGATGTGTTGTTCCTGAAAAGTGTATTCCATCCGTACTTGGTACTTTTGATGTGTTGTTCCTGAAAAGTGTATTCCATCCGTACTTGGTACTTTTGATGTGTTGTTCCTGAAAAGTGTATTCCATCCGTACTTGGTACTTTTGATGTGTTGTTCCTGAAAAGTGTATTCCATCCGTACTTGGTACTTTTGATGTGTTGTTCCTGTAAAGTGTATTCCATCCGCACTTGGTACTTTTGATGTGTTGTTCCTGAAAAGTGTATTCCATCCGTACTTGGTGCTTTTGATGCGTTGTTCCTGAAAAGTGTATTCCATCCGTACTTGGTACTTTTGATGTGTTGTTCCTGTAAAGTGTATTCCATCCGTACTTGGTACTTTTGATGTGTTGTTCCTGAAAAGTGTATTCCATCCGCACTTGGTACTTTTGATGTGTTGTTCCTGAAAAGTGTATTCCATCCGTACTTGGTACTTTTGATGTGTTGTTCCTGAAAAGTGTATTCCATCCGCACTTGGTACTTTTGATGTGTTGTTCCTGTAAAGTGTATTCCATCCGTACTTGGTACTTTTGATGTGTTGTTCCTGAAAAGTGTATTCCATCCGTACTTGGTACTTTTGATGCGTTGTTCCTGAAAAGTGTATTCCATCCGTACTTGGTACTTTTGATGTGTTGTTCCTGAAAAGTGTATTCCATCCGTACTTGGTACTTTTGATGTGTTGTTCCTGTAAAGTGTATTCCATCCGTACTTGGTACTTTTGATGTGTTGTTCCTGTAAAGTGTATTCCATCCGTACTTGGTACTTTTGATGTGTTGTTCCTGAAAAGTGTATTCCATCCGTACTTGGTACTTTTGATGTGTTGTTCCTGAAAAGTGTATTCCATCCGTACTTGGTACTTTTGATGTGTTGTTCCTGTAAAGTGTATTCCATCCGCACTTGGTACTTTTGATGTGTTGTTCCTGAAAAGTGTATTCCATCCGTACTTGGTGCTTTTGATGCGTTGTTCCTGAAAAGTGTATTCCATCCGTACTTGGTACTTTTGATGTGTTGTTCCTGTAAAGTGTATTCCATCCGTACTTGGTACTTTTGATGTGTTGTTCCTGAAAAGTGTATTCCATCCGCACTTGGTACTTTTGATGTGTTGTTCCTGAAAAGTGTATTCCATCCGTACTTGGTACTTTTGATGTGTTGTTCCTGAAAAGTGTATTCCATCCGTACTTGGTACTTTTGATGTGTTGTTCCTGAAAAGTGTATTTCATCCGTACTTGGTACTTTTGATGCGTTGTTCCTGAAAAGTGTATTCCATCCGTACTTGGTACTTTTGATGCGTTGTTCCTGAAAAGTGTATTCCATCCGTACTTGGTACTTTTGATGTGTTGTTCCTGAAAAGTGTATTCCATCCGTACTTGGTACTTTTGATGTGTTGTTCCTGTAAAGTGTATTCCATCCGTACTTGGTACTTTTGATGTGTTGTTCCTGTAAAGTGTATTCCATCCGTACTTGGTACTTTTGATGTGTTGTTCCTGAAAAGTGTATTTCATCCGTACTTGGTACTTTTGATGTGTTGTTCCTGAAAAGTGTATTCCATCCGTACTTGGTACTTTTGATGTGTTGTTCCTGAAAAGTGTATTCCATCCGCACTTGGTACTTTTGATGTGTTGTTCCTGTAAAGTGTATTCCATCCGTACTTGGTACTTTTGATGTGTTGTTCCTGAAAAGTGTATTCCATCCGTACTTGGTACTTTTGATGTGTTGTTCCTGTAAAGTGTATTCCATCCGCACTTGGTACTTTTGATGTGTTGTTCCTGAAAAGTGTATTCCATCCGTACTTGGTACTTTTGATGTGTTGTTCCTGAAAAGTGTATTCCATCCGTACTTGGTACTTTTGATGTGTTGTTCCTGAAAAGTGTATTCCATCCGTACTTGGTACTTTTGATGTGTTGTTCCTGAAAAGTGTATTCCATCCGCACTTGGTACTTTTGATGTGTTGTTCCTGAAAAGTGTATTCCATCCGTACTTGGTACTTTTGATGTGTTGTTCCTGAAAAGTGTATTCCATCCGCACTTGGTACTTTTGATGTGTTGTTCCTGAAAAGTGTATTCCATCCGCACTTGGTACTTTTGATGTGTTGTTCCTGAAAAGTGTATTCCATCCGCACTTGGTACTTTTGATGTGTTGTTCCTGAAAAGTGTATTCCATCCGTACTTGGTACTTTTGATGTGTTGTTCCTGAAAAGTGTATTCCATCCGTACTTGGTACTTTTGATGTGTTGTTCCTGAAAAGTGTATTCCATCCGTACTTGGTACTTTTGATGTGTTGTTCCTGAAAAGTGTATTCCATCCGTACTTGGTACTTTTGATGTGTTGTTCCTGAAAAGTGTATTCCATCCGTACTTGGTACTTTTGATGTGTTGTTCCTGTAAAGTGTATTCCATCCGCACTTGGTACTTTTGATGTGTTGTTCCTGAAAAGTGTATTCCATCCGTACTTGGTGCTTTTGATGCGTTGTTCCTGAAAAGTGTATTCCATCCGTACTTGGTACTTTTGATGTGTTGTTCCTGTAAAGTGTATTCCATCCGTACTTGGTACTTTTGATGTGTTATTCCTGAAAAGTGTATTCCATCCGTACTTGGTACTTTTGATGTGTTGTTCCTGAAAAGTGTATTTCATCCGTACTTGGTACTTTTGATGCGTTGTTCCTGTAAAGTGTATTCCATCCGTACTTGGTACTTTTGATGTGTTGTTCCTGAAAAGTGTATTCCATCCGTACTTGGTACTTTTGATGTGTTGTTCCTGAAAAGTGTATTCCATCCGTACTTGGTACTTTTGATGTGTTGTTCCTGAAAAGTGTATTCCATCCGTACTTGGTACTTTTGATGTGTTGTTCCTGAAAAGTGTATTCCATCCGTACTTGGTACTTTTGATGTGTTGTTCCTGAAAAGTGTATTCCATCCGTACTTGGTACTTTTGATGTGTTGTTCCTGAAAAGTGTATTCCATCCGTACTTGGTACTTTTGATGTGTTGTTCCTGAAAAGTGTATTCCATCCGCACTTGGTACTTTTGATGTGTTGTTCCTGAAAAGTGTATTCCATCCGTACTTGGTACTTTTGATGTGTTGTTCCTGTAAAGTGTATTCCATCCGCACTTGGTACTTTTGATGTGTTGTTCCTGTAAAGTGTATTCCATCCGTACTTGGTACTTTTGATGTGTTATTCCTGAAAAGTGTATTCCATCCGTACTTGGTACTTTTGATGTGTTGTTCCTGAAAAGTGTATTTCATCCGTACTTGGTACTTTTGATGCGTTGTTCCTGAAAAGTGTATTTCATCCGTACTTGGTACTTTTGATGCGTTGTTCCTGAAAAGTGTATTCCATCCGTACTTGGTACTTTTGATGTGTTGTTCCTGAAAAGTGTATTTCATCCGAACTTGGTACTTTTGATGTGTTGTTCCTGAAAAGTGTATTCCATCCGTACTTGGTGCTTTTGATGCGTTGTTCCTGAAAAGTGTATTCCATCCGTACTTGGTACTTTTGATGTGTTGTTCCTGAAAAGTGTATTCCATCCGTACTTGGTACTTTTGATGTGTTGTTCCTGAAAAGTGTATTTCATCCGTACTTGGTACTTTTGATGCGTTGTTCCTGAAAAGTGTATTCCATCCGTACTTGGTACTTTTGATGTGTTGTTCCTGAAAAGTGTATTTCATCCGTACTTGGTACTTTTGATGCGTTGTTCCTGAAAAGTGTATTTCATCCGTACTTGGTACTTTTGATGTGTTGTTCCTGAAAAGTGTATTCCATCCGTACGTGGTACTTTTGATGTGTTGTTCCTGAAAAGTGTATTCCATCCGTACTTGGTACTTTTGATGTGTTGTTCCTGAAAAGTGTATTCCATCCGTACTTGGTACTTTTGATGTGTTGTTCCTGAAAAGTGTATTCCATCCGTACTTGGTACTTTTGATGTGTTGTTCCTGAAAAGTGTATTCCATCCGTACTTGGTACTTTTGATGTGTTGTTCCTGAAAAGTGTATTCCATCCGTACTTGGTACTTTTGATGTGTTGTTCCTGAAAAGTGTGTTTCATCCGTACTTGGTACTTTTGATGCGTTGTTCCTGAAAAGTGTATTCCATCCGTACTTGGTACTTTTGATGTGTTGTTCCTGAAAAGTGTATTCCATCCGTACTTGGTACTTTTGATGTGTTGTTCCTGAAAAGTGTATTTCATCCGTACTTGGTACTTTTGATGTGTTGTTCCTGAAAAGTGTATTCCATCCGTACTTGGTACTTTTGATGCGTTGTTCCTGAAAAGTGTATTCCATCCGTACGTGGTACTTTTGATGTGTTGTTCCTGAAAAGTGTATTTCATCCGTACTTGGTACTTTTGATGTGTTGTTCCTGAAAAGTGTATTCCATCCGTACTTGGTACTTTTGATGCGTTGTTCCTGAAAAGTGTATTCCATCCGTACTTGGTACTTTTGATGTGTTGTTCCTGAAAAGTGTATTTCATCCGTACTTGGTACTTTTGATGTGTTGTTCCTGAAAAGTGTATTCCATCCGTATGTAGAGTTAAGAAATTAGTTCATAAGTATAAACTAGGTTAAGATTGTAATTAGTATGTAAGTATTGGTAACGCAGCACACGCATCATACGGTCATCCGCAATGTGCGTACGGGCAGTTGAATAAATGCCACGAACGAGTACACAACAGATTGGCGACGAGGATAAAGTCAAAGAGTACAAAAGTCAAATGGCGAAACAAGTGATCGGAACAGTGCAGCCGTATGTGTTTGGAGAGGAAATAGAAAATTACCTGGAAAGAGTGGATCTTTTTCTGGAAGTGAACGACGTTGAAGACAACAAGAAAACGGGGTTCTTACTAACGATTGGTGGCGCCGAATTGTTCGATGTGGCAAGGAAAGTGTGCTCGCCAAAAAACCCTAAGGAGATAAAGTACGATGTGCTTACAAAAACATTAACATCGCACCTAAAGCGCAGCACAAATGAAGTGGCGGAACGTTACAAATTCCGCTTGGTGTTTCAAAAGGAGCTATCGATAAACGAATACATTATCGAATTGAAGGCGGCCGCACAGTTGTGCAATTTTGAGTCATTCCTTGAAAAGGCGCTACGTGACCAACTAGTAGCCGGGGTCACCGACCAGGAGCTGAGAAAGAGACTTCTCTCAAAAAGCATGCTCACATACGAAAGTGCGTGCAATGTGGCATTGTCCTGGGAAGCAGCAAAGCGACAGAATGATGAGATGAACCCAAATGAAGCACAAAAAGAGATAGCAACAGTGCGAACCAAGGCGACCAGCACACCAGCTAGATCAGCGTCGGAAGAGCAGGACGAATGTAGGCAAGCGGAGATGGCGGCGTTACGACGTACAAAATGGAATAATTATTCGCCTGTCGCACGTGGTGAGCGAAATCGAGTAAGCAGAAATACCAGAAGTGTATTGTGTTATCGGTGCGGTAGACAGCATGATCCAAATCAGTGTCCAGTTAAAGCGTGGAATTGTTATGCGTGTGGTAAAACGGGACACGTCGCATCGTGCTGCAGGAGCAATCGAAAAGGCATGAGAGCCTTCGAGAAGGAACAAGGGGAAGAAGAGGAAGAAGGCGTAGAACATATGGGTACAGTAGTGGCATTACAAAACGTAAATGCAATTGGAATGGTAAATTTACCAATTAAAGTATCCTTATTTTGTAGAGATGTACGACTAGAATTTGAGATCGATTGTGGGGCCTGTACCAGTGTGATACCAGAAGAAATTTTTCGTAAAAAATTTCAAAAACACGTTTTAAAAGAAACGTACGTTACGTATGTATCTGCGACCGGACAAATAATACGACCACTAGGGAAGTTTAATGTAAAAGTACGAACGAAAGACGGAAAAATAGGCGTATTGCAAATTACAGTAATTCCAGCACAAAGAAAAGTAAATTGTTTGTTAGGAAGGGACGCCTTGGATTGGATGTTTCCCACCTGGCGAAGAGTATTTCAAATCAATGCGCTAGAATCAAATCAAGAGTACAATATACTAAACGAAATAAGAAAACAATTCCCGAATACGGTGAATAATAATGAAAATAGCATGATAACCGGTTTTGTAGCCAATTTGATTCTTAAACCAGATGCAACACCAATTTTCCATAAGGCTTACACCGTACCGTATTCCTTAATCGATGAAGTTGAAAATGATTTGAATCAGTTAGTTAAAGACGGAATATTAGTTCCTACCAAAACGTCACAATGGGCAAGTCCAGCTGTTATAGTTAAAAAGAAAAATGGTAAAGTTCGAGTTTGCCTCGATGGCAAGGTTACCGTGAATAGAATGTTATCCACAACACACTACCCTTTACCACATGTAGATGACATACTATCCAAAATTTCCAAGTGGAAATATTTTTGCAAATTAGATTTGACTGCCGCGTATTTGCAAGTACCATTATCAAAAGCCTCACAAGAAATATGTACAATCAATACCCACAAGGGATTATATCGTTACACACGCATGCCATTTGGCATCAGTTCGGCTCCAGCTATCTTTCAAGGAATAATAGATCAAATACTGTTGGGGTCACCAGGAATGGCCTACATAGACGACATAGTAGTAGGAGGAGCGACGACAAAAGAATGTAAACGGAATCTTTTTCTGGTGCTAGATAGGCTAAACAAGCACAGAGTAAAGTTGAATTTAGAAAAATCGGAATTTTTTAAATCTAGTATTGATTACCTCGGATACAATATCTCGGCAAGCGGCATAAAACCAAATCAAGATAAGGTTAAGGCGATCGCGGAAGTGGCAAGCCCGAGAAACGTAAATGAACTACAAGCATTTTTGGGATTATTAAATTTCTACCGTAGATTCCTACCCAACTTGTCAGCTCAACTTTATCCGTTACATGCGTTACTAAAAAAGAATACAAAATTTAATTGGGATAATAAATGTGAGGAAGTTTTTCAAGAAACAAAACAAATGTTAATAAATCATAAAGTCTTAGAACTTTATGACCCCAGTAAACCAATAGTTTTAGCTGTGGACGCTAGTCCATATGGAGTGGGAGCGGTGTTGTCTCACGTCATAAACAAAATAGAAAAGCCTATTGCATTTGCCTCAGCTACACTTACCGAAGCGCAAAAAAACTATGCTCACGTACATAAGGAAGCGTTAGCCGTAATGTTCGGGGTAAACAAATTTCATAAATATATATTTGGGTTCAAGTTTAAGTTAGTAACCGATAATAGCGGAGTTAAAGAAATTTTCAACCCAACCAGAGGAACTTCTTCGATCGCAATGGCTCGTTTACAAAGATGGGCCTTGACCCTTTCAAATTACGATTATATTATTGAACAAAGACCAGGTACAATGATGAGCAACGCAGATGCTATGTCAAGGCTTCCGTTAGTGGAAGCACCAAGTGTTGAAAATATTCAGTTAGGAATAAAGGCGGTTCAAGAAAATGGGCTATTAAATGATGTTAGAATACGTTTCAATCAGCAGGAAGACCCTTTGATTAAAACATTATATGAAAGAGTAAAAGGCGGCTGGACGCATGAACCGGACTATAGTTTAAAACCATTCTTTAAACTCAAAACGCATTTTGGATTAGAAGACGGCATTTTATGTTTTAACGATAGGATAGTAGTACCGGAAAGCCTAAAAAGTCTGACGCTAACAAACTTACACCAAAATCATGAGGGTATAGTAAAAATGAAAATGAACGCACGGCAGCACGTGTGGTGGAAAACCATGGACAAGGATTTAACAGAATTTGTAAAATCGTGCAAAGTATGCCAGTTACGTCAAATAGTGCCAAAAGAAGTGGTAGTAACTAAATGGCCAAGCGTAAAAGAGCCTTTCCAAAGGGTACATTTGGATCTCTTTTATATAGAAAGCCGTACCTTACTCATAATAGTAGATGCTTTTTCAAAATATATAGACGTAAAACTATTAAATCTTTCGCGGGCGTCCGATATCATCGAAAACCTAGAAAACTTTTTTGCATGTTTTGGATTGCCTCAGGAAATCGTGACCGATAATGGTCCACCCTTTAATTCGGTTGCTTTTGAAAATTTTCTAAACGTGAGAGGTATAAAGGTATCGAAATCACCCCCATACCATCCACAATCAAATGGGTTAGCTGAAAGAGCTGTTAGAACAGTAAAGGAAGTTATCAAAAAATTTATGATTGATGATAAAGTAAAACATCTATCCCTAACTAGGAAAATCAATAGATTTTTAACAAATTATAGGAACACACCGTGTACTGTAACAAAAGTCACGCCAGCCTCACGAATATTTAGTTATGTACCCATCACTATAATGAATTCAATGAAACCTAAAACGGGAGCGACATCTCTTAAAAAACCACCAATGAAAAGGCAATTTAGTAAACCTAACGTATTTAATACGTCGTATATGACAAAGACGGTAGAATTTAAAGAAGGAGAAAAAGCCCTATATAGAAATCATTTTAAGGAATTATTTAGATGGATTCCGGTTACTATTTACAAAAAACTTAGTATTTTACGATATTTGGTAAACATTAATGGAAATATTAGAATGGTACACATCAACCAATTGAAAAAGAATTCTAATTACGACCCAATAATCTTGGCCCAACCGCAAACAACAAAATATGAAGAAGAAAAGGAAATATCAGATAAAGTAAAAATAGAACCAAAACCGAGTAGAAAGCGAGCCAGAAGCGAATCTTCCTCACCGCCCATTCGAAGATCTGAGCGACTAAAGGGACAACCTAGGAAAAAATATTTCAACAAAAGAACAATAGTTTAGCGGGGAGAATGTAGAGTTAAGAAATTAGTTCATAAGTATAAACTAGGTTAAGATTGTAATTAGTATGTAAGTATTGGTAACGCAGCACACGCATCATACGGTCATCCGCAATGTGCGTACGGGCAGTTGAATAAATGCCACGAACGAGTACACAACACCGTACTTGGTACTTTTGATGCGTTGTTCCTGAAAAGTGTATTCCATCCGTACTTGGTACTTTTGATGTGTTGTTCCTGAAAAGTGTATTCCATCCGTACTTGGTACTTTTGATGTGTTGTTCCTGAAAAGTGTATTTCATCCG
Organism: Anopheles moucheti; assembly: GCF_943734755.1. NCBI lineage: Eukaryota > Metazoa > Arthropoda > Insecta > Diptera > Culicidae > Anopheles > Anopheles moucheti. Next base: position 99,776 of record NW_026453627.1, read on the forward strand.
TACTTGGTACTTTTGATGCGTTGTTCCTGAAAAGTGTATTCCATCCGTACTTGGTACTTTTGATGTGTTGTTCCTGAAAAGTGTATTCCATCCGTACGTGGTACTTTTGATGTGTTGTTCCTGAAAAGTGTATTCCATCCGTACTTGGTACTTTTGATGCGTTGTTCCTGAAAAGTGTATTCCATCCGTACTTGGTACTTTTGATGTGTTGTTCCTGAAAAGTGTATTCCATCCGTACTTGGTACTTTTGATGTGTTGTTCCTGAAAAGTGTATTCCATCCGTACGTGGTACTTTTGATGTGTTGTTCCTGAAAAGTGTATTCCATCCGTACTTGGTACTTTTGATGTGTTGTTCCTGAAAAGTGTATTCCATCCGTACTTGGTACTTTTGATGCGTTGTTCCTGAAAAGTGTATTCCATCCGTACTTGGTACTTTTGATGTGTTGTTCCTGAAAAGTGTATTCCATCCGTACTTGGTACTTTTGATGTGTTGTTCCTGAAAAGTGTATTCCATCCGTACTTGGTACTTTTGATGTGTTGTTCCTGAAAAGTGTATTCCATCCGTACTTGGTACTTTTGATGCGTTGTTCCTGAAAAGTGTATTCCATCCGTACTTGGTACTTTTGATGTGTTGTTCCTGAAAAGTGTATTCCATCCGTACGTGGTACTTTTGATGTGTTGTTCCTGAAAAGTGTATTCCATCCGTACTTGGTACTTTTGATGTGTTGTTCCTGAAAAGTGTATTCCATCCGTACTTGGTACTTTTGATGCGTTGTTCCTGAAAAGTGTATTCCATCCGTACTTGGTACTTTTGATGTGTTGTTCCTGTAAAGTGTATTTCATCCGTACTTGGTACTTTTGATGTGTTGTTCCTGAAAAGTGTATTCCATCCGTACTTGGTACTTTTGATGTGTTGTTCCTGAAAAGTGTATTCCATCCGTACTTGGTACTTTTGATGCGTTGTTCCTGAAAAGTGTATTCCATCCGTACTTGGTACTTTTGATGTGTTGTTCCTGAAAAGTGTATTCCATCCGTACGTGGTACTTTTGATGTGTTGTTCCTGAAAAGTGTATTCCATCCGTACTTGGTACTTTTGATGCGTTGTTCCTGAAAAGTGTATTCCATCCGTACTTGGTACTTTTGATGCGTTGTTCCTGAAAAGTGTATTCCATCCGTACTTGGTACTTTTGATGTGTTGTTCCTGAAAAGTGTATTCCATCCGTACTTGGTACTTTTGATGTGTTGTTCCTGAAAAGTGTATTCCATCCGTACTTGGTACTTTTGATGTGTTGTTCCTGAAAAGTGTATTCCATCCGTACTTGGTACTTTTGATGTGTTGTTCCTGAAAAGTGTATTCCATCCGTACGTGGTACTTTTGATGTGTTGTTCCTGAAAAGTGTATTCCATCCGTACTTGGTACTTTTGATGTGTTGTTCCTGAAAAGTGTATTTCATCCGTACTTGGTACTTTTGATGTGTTGTTCCTGAAAAGTGTATTCCATCCGTACGTGGTACTTTTGATGTGTTGTTCCTGAAAAGTGTATTCCATCCGTACTTGGTACTTTTGATGCGTTGTTCCTGAAAAGTGTATTCCATCCGTACTTGGTACTTTTGATGTGTTGTTCCTGAAAAGTGTATTCCATCCGTACTTGGTACTTTTGATGTGTTGTTCCTGAAAAGTGTATTCCATCCGTACGTGGTACTTTTGATGTGTTGTTCCTGAAAAGTGTATTCCATCCGTACTTGGTACTTTTGATGTGTTGTTCCTGAAAAGTGTATTCCATCCGTACTTGGTACTTTTGATGCGTTGTTCCTGAAAAGTGTATTCCATCCGTACTTGGTACTTTTGATGTGTTGTTCCTGAAAAGTGTATTCCATCCGTACTTGGTACTTTTGATGTGTTGTTCCTGAAAAGTGTATTCCATCCGTACTTGGTACTTTTGATGCGTTGTTCCTGAAAAGTGTATTCCATCCGTACTTGGTACTTTTGATGTGTTGTTCCTGAAAAGTGTATTCCATCCGTACTTGGTACTTTTGATGTGTTGTTCCTGAAAAGTGTATTCCATCCGTACGTGGTACTTTTGATGTGTTGTTCCTGAAAAGTGTATTCCATCCGTACTTGGTACTTTTGATGTGTTGTTCCTGAAAAGTGTATTCCATCCGTACTTGGTACTTTTGATGCGTTGTTCCTGAAAAGTGTATTCCATCCGTACTTGGTACTTTTGATGTGTTGTTCCTGTAAAGTGTATTTCATCCGTACTTGGTACTTTTGATGTGTTGTTCCTGAAAAGTGTATTCCATCCGTACTTGGTACTTTTGATGTGTTGTTCCTGAAAAGTGTATTCCATCCGTACTTGGTACTTTTGATGCGTTGTTCCTGAAAAGTGTATTCCATCCGTACTTGGTACTTTTGATGTGTTGTTCCTGAAAAGTGTATTCCATCCGTACGTGGTACTTTTGATGTGTTGTTCCTGAAAAGTGTATTCCATCCGTACTTGGTACTTTTGATGCGTTGTTCCTGAAAAGTGTATTCCATCCGTACTTGGTACTTTTGATGCGTTGTTCCTGAAAAGTGTATTCCATCCGTACTTGGTACTTTTGATGTGTTGTTCCTGAAAAGTGTATTCCATCCGTACTTGGTACTTTTGATGTGTTGTTCCTGAAAAGTGTATTCCATCCGTACTTGGTACTTTTGATGTGTTGTTCCTGAAAAGTGTATTCCATCCGTACTTGGTACTTTTGATGTGTTGTTCCTGAAAAGTGTATTCCATCCGTACGTGGTACTTTTGATGTGTTGTTCCTGAAAAGTGTATTCCATCCGTACTTGGTACTTTTGATGTGTTGTTCCTGAAAAGTGTATTTCATCCGTACTTGGTACTTTTGATGTGTTGTTCCTGAAAAGTGTATTCCATCCGTACTTGGTACTTTTGATGTGTTGTTCCTGAAAAGTGTATTCCATCCGTACTTGGTACTTTTGATGTGTTGTTCCTGAAAAGTGTATTCCATCCGTACTTGGTACTTTTGATGTGTTGTTCCTGAAAAGTGTATTCCATCCGTACTTGGTACTTGTGATGTGTTGTTCCTGAAAAGTGTATTCCATCCGTACTTGGTACTTTTGATGTGTTGTTCCTGAAAAGTGTATTCCATCCGTACTTGGTACTTTTGATGTGTTGTTCCTGAAAAGTGTATTTCATCCGTACTTGGTACTTTTGATGTGTTGTTCCTGAAAAGTGTATTCCATCCGTACTTGGTACTTTTGATGTGTTGTTCCTGTAAAGTGTATTCCATCCGTACTTGGTACTTTTGATGTGTTGTTCCTGAAAAGTGTATTCCATCCGTACTTGGTACTTTTGATGTGTTGTTCCTGAAAAGTGTATTCCATCCGTACTTGGTACTTGTGATGTGTTGTTCCTGAAAAGTGTATTCCATCCGTACTTGGTACTTTTGATGTGTTGTTCCTGAAAAGTGTATTTCATCCGTACTTGGTACTTTTGATGTGTTGTTCCTGAAAAGTGTATTCCATCCGTACTTGGTACTTTTGATGTGTTGTTCCTGTAAAGTGTATTCCATCCGTACTTGGTACTTTTGATGTGTTGTTCCTGAAAAGTGTATTCCATCCGTACTTGGTACTTTTGATGCGTTGTTCCTGAAAAGTGTATTCCATCCGTACTTGGTACTTTTGATGTGTTGTTCCTGTAAAGTGTATTTCATCCGTACTTGGTACTTTTGATGTGTTGTTCCTGAAAAGTGTATTCCATCCGTACTTGGTACTTTTGATGTGTTGTTCCTGTAAAGTGTATTTCATCCGTACTTGGTACTTTTGATGTGTTGTTCCTGAAAAGTGTATTCCATCCGTACTTGGTACTTTTGATGTGTTGTTCCTGAAAAGTGTATTTCATCCGTACTTGGTACTTTTGATGTGTTGTTCCTGAAAAGTGTATTCCATCCGTACTTGGTACTTTTGATGTGTTGTTCCTGTAAAGTGTATTTCATCCGTACTTGGTACTTTTGATGTGTTGTTCCTGAAAAGTGTATTCCATCCGTACTTGGTACTTTTGATGCGTTGTTCCTGAAAAGTGTATTCCATCCGTACTTGGTACTTTTGATGTGTTGTTCCTGTAAAGTGTATTTCATCCGTACTTGGTACTTTTGATGTGTTGTTCCTGAAAAGTGTATTCCATCCGTACTTGGTACTTTTGATGTGTTGTTCCTGTAAAGTGTATTTCATCCGTACTTGGTACTTTTGATGTGTTGTTCCTGAAAAGTGTATTCCATCCGTACTTGGTACTTTTGATGTGTTGTTCCTGAAAAGTGTATTTCATCCGTACTTGGTACTTTTGATGTGTTGTTCCTGAAAAGTGTATTCCATCCGTACTTGGTACTTTTGATGTGTTGTTCCTGAAAAGTGTATTTCATCCGTACTTGGTACTTTTGATGTGTTGTTCCTGAAAAGTGTATTCCATCCGTACTTGGTACTTTTGATGTGTTGTTCCTGTAAAGTGTATTCCATCCGTACTTGGTACTTTTGATGTGTTGTTCCTGAAAAGTGTATTCCATCCGTACTTGGTACTTTTGATGTGTTGTTCCTGAAAAGTGTATTTCATCCGTACTTGGTACTTTTGATGTGTTGTTCCTGAAAAGTGTATTCCATCCGTACTTGGTACTTTTGATGTGTTGTTCCTGTAAAGTGTATTTCATCCGTACTTGGTACTTTTGATGTGTTGTTCCTGAAAAGTGTATTCCATCCGTACTTGGTACTTTTGATGTGTTGTTCCTGAAAAGTGTATTTCATCCGTACTTGGTACTTTTGATGTGTTGTTCCTGAAAAGTGTATTCCATCCGTACTTGGTACTTTTGATGTGTTGTTCCTGTAAAGTGTATTTCATCCGTACTTGGTACTTTTGATGTGTTGTTCCTGAAAAGTGTATTCCATCCGTACTTGGTACTTTTGATGTGTTGTTCCTGTAAAGTGTATTTCATCCGTACTTGGTACTTTTGATGTGTTGTTCCTGAAAAGTGTATTCCATCCGTACTTGGTACTTTTGATGTGTTGTTCCTGAAAAGTGTATTTCATCCGTACTTGGTACTTTTGATGTGTTGTTCCTGAAAAGTGTATTCCATCCGTACTTGGTACTTTTGATGTGTTGTTCCTGTAAAGTGTATTTCATCCGTACTTGGTACTTTTGATGTGTTGTTCCTGAAAAGTGTATTCCATCCGTACTTGGTACTTTTGATGCGTTGTTCCTGAAAAGTGTATTCCATCCGTACTTGGTACTTTTGATGTGTTGTTCCTGTAAAGTGTATTTCATCCGTACTTGGTACTTTTGATGTGTTGTTCCTGAAAAGTGTATTCCATCCGTACTTGGTACTTTTGATGTGTTGTTCCTGTAAAGTGTATTTCATCCGTACTTGGTACTTTTGATGTGTTGTTCCTGAAAAGTGTATTCCATCCGTACTTGGTACTTTTGATGCGTTGTTCCTGAAAAGTGTATTCCATCCGTACTTGGTACTTTTGATGTGTTGTTCCTGAAAAGTGTATTTCATCCGTACTTGGTACTTTTGATGTGTTGTTCCTGAAAAGTGTATTTCATCCGTACTTGGTACTTTTGATGTGTTGTTCCTGTAAAGTGTATTTCATCCGTACTTGGTACTTTTGATGTGTTGTTCCTGAAAAGTGTATTCCATCCGTACTTGGTACTTTTGATGTGTTGTTCCTGAAAAGTGTATTTCATCCGTACTTGGTACTTTTGATGTGTTGTTCCTGAAAAGTGTATTCCATCCGTACTTGGTACTTTTGATGTGTTGTTCCTGAAAAGTGTATTTCATCCGTACTTGGTACTTTTGATGTGTTGTTCCTGAAAAGTGTATTCCATCCGTACTTGGTACTTTTGATGTGTTGTTCCTGTAAAGTGTATTCCATCCGTACTTGGTACTTTTGATGTGTTGTTCCTGTAAAGTGTATTCCATCCGTACTTGGTACTTTTGATGTGTTGTTCCTGTAAAGTGTATTTCATCCGTACTTGGTACTTTTGATGTGTTGTTCCTGAAAAGTGTATTCCATCCGTACTTGGTACTTTTGATGTGTTGTTCCTGAAAAGTGTATTTCATCCGTACTTGGTACTTTTGATGTGTTGTTCCTGAAAAGTGTATTCCATCCGTACTTGGTACTTTTGATGTGTTGTTCCTGTAAAGTGTATTCCATCCGTACTTGGTACTTTTGATGTGTTGTTCCTGAAAAGTGTATTCCATCCGTACTTGGTACTTTTGATGTGTTGTTCCTGAAAAGTGTATTTCATCCGTACTTGGTACTTTTGATGTGTTGTTCCTGAAAAGTGTATTCCATCCGTACTTGGTACTTTTGATGTGTTGTTCCTGTAAAGTGTATTTCATCCGTACTTGGTACTTTTGATGTGTTGTTCCTGAAAAGTGTATTCCATCCGTACTTGGTACTTTTGATGTGTTGTTCCTGAAAAGTGTATTTCATCCGTACTTGGTACTTTTGATGTGTTGTTCCTGAAAAGTGTATTCCATCCGTACTTGGTACTTTTGATGTGTTGTTCCTGTAAAGTGTATTTCATCCGTACTTGGTACTTTTGATGTGTTGTTCCTGAAAAGTGTATTCCATCCGTACTTGGTACTTTTGATGCGTTGTTCCTGAAAAGTGTATTCCATCCGTACTTGGTACTTTTGATGTGTTGTTCCTGTAAAGTGTATTTCATCCGTACTTGGTACTTTTGATGTGTTGTTCCTGAAAAGTGTATTCCATCCGTACTTGGTACTTTTGATGTGTTGTTCCTGTAAAGTGTATTTCATCCGTACTTGGTACTTTTGATGTGTTGTTCCTGAAAAGTGTATTCCATCCGTACTTGGTACTTTTGATGCGTTGTTCCTGAAAAGTGTATTCCATCCGTACTTGGTACTTTTGATGTGTTGTTCCTGAAAAGTGTATTTCATCCGTACTTGGTACTTTTGATGTGTTGTTCCTGAAAAGTGTATTCCATCCGTACTTGGTACTTTTGATGTGTTGTTCCTGTAAAGTGTATTTCATCCGTACTTGGTACTTTTGATGTGTTGTTCCTGAAAAGTGTATTCCATCCGTACTTGGTACTTTTGATGTGTTGTTCCTGAAAAGTGTATTTCATCCGTACTTGGTACTTTTGATGTGTTGTTCCTGAAAAGTGTATTCCATCCGTACTTGGTACTTTTGATGTGTTGTTCCTGAAAAGTGTATTTCATCCGTACTTGGTACTTTTGATGTGTTGTTCCTGAAAAGTGTATTCCATCCGTACTTGGTACTTTTGATGTGTTGTTCCTGTAAAGTGTATTCCATCCGTACTTGGTACTTTTGATGTGTTGTTCCTGAAAAGTGTATTCCATCCGTACTTGGTACTTTTGATGTGTTGTTCCTGAAAAGTGTATTTCATCCGTACTTGGTACTTTTGATGTGTTGTTCCTGAAAAGTGTATTCCATCCGTACTTGGTACTTTTGATGTGTTGTTCCTGTAAAGTGTATTCCATCCGTACTTGGTACTTTTGATGTGTTGTTCCTGAAAAGTGTATTCCATCCGTACTTGGTACTTTTGATGTGTTGTTCCTGAAAAGTGTATTTCATCCGTACTTGGTACTTTTGATGTGTTGTTCCTGAAAAGTGTATTCCATCCGTACTTGGTACTTTTGATGTGTTGTTCCTGTAAAGTGTATTTCATCCGTACTTGGTACTTTTGATGTGTTGTTCCTGAAAAGTGTATTCCATCCGTACTTGGTACTTTTGATGTGTTGTTCCTGTAAAGTGTATTTCATCCGTACTTGGTACTTTTGATGTGTTGTTCCTGAAAAGTGTATTCCATCCGTACTTGGTACTTTTGATGTGTTGTTCCTGAAAAGTGTATTTCATCCGTACTTGGTACTTTTGATGTGTTGTTCCTGAAAAGTGTATTCCATCCGTACTTGGTACTTTTGATGTGTTGTTCCTGTAAAGTGTATTTCATCCGTACTTGGTACTTTTGATGTGTTGTTCCTGAAAAGTGTATTCCATCCGTACTTGGTACTTTTGATGCGTTGTTCCTGAAAAGTGTATTCCATCCGTACTTGGTACTTTTGATGTGTTGTTCCTGTAAAGTGTATTTCATCCGTACTTGGTACTTTTGATGTGTTGTTCCTGAAAAGTGTATTCCATCCGTACTTGGTACTTTTGATGTGTTGTTCCTGTAAAGTGTATTTCATCCGTACTTGGTACTTTTGATGTGTTGTTCCTGAAAAGTGTATTCCATCCGTACTTGGTACTTTTGATGCGTTGTTCCTGAAAAGTGTATTCCATCCGTACTTGGTACTTTTGATGTGTTGTTCCTGAAAAGTGTATTTCATCCGTACTTGGTACTTTTGATGTGTTGTTCCTGAAAAGTGTATTTCATCCGTACTTGGTACTTTTGATGTGTTGTTCCTGTAAAGTGTATTTCATCCGTACTTGGTACTTGTGATGTGTTGTTCCTGAAAAGTGTATTCCATCCGTACTTGGTACTTTTGATGTGTTGTTCCTGAAAAGTGTATTCCATCCGTACTTGGTACTTTTGATGTGTTGTTCCTGAAAAGTGTATTTCATCCGTACTTGGTACTTTTGATGTGTTGTTCCTGAAAAGTGTATTTCATCCGTACTTGGTACTTTTGATGTGTTGTTCCTGAAAAGTGTATTTCATCCGTACTTGGTACTTCTGATGCGTTGTTTCTGAAAAGTGTATTTCATCCGTACTTGGTACTTTTGATGTGTTGTTCCTGAAAAGTGTATTCCATCCGTACTTGGTACTTTTGATGTGTTGTTCCTGAAAAGTGTATTCCATCCGTACTTGGTACTTTTGATGTGTTGTTCCTGAAAAGTGTATTTCATCCGTACTTGGTACTTTTGATGTGTTGTTCCTGAAAAGTGTATTCCATCCGTACTTGGTACTTTTGATGTGTTGTTCCTGAAAAGTGTATTCCATCCGTACTTGGTACTTTTGATGTGTTGTTCCTGAAAAGTGTATTTCATCCGTACTTGGTACTTTTGATGTGTTGTTCCTGAAAAGTGTATTCCATCCGTACTTGGTACTTTTGATGTGTTGTTCCTGAAAAGTGTATTCCATCCGTACTTGGTACTTTTGATGTGTTGTTCCTGAAAAGTGTATTTCATCCGTACTTGGTACTTTTGATGTGTTGTTCCTGAAAAGTGTATTCCATCCGTACTTGGTACTTTTGATGTGTTGTTCCTGAAAAGTGTATTCCATCCGTACTTGGTACTTTTGATGTGTTGTTCCTGTAAAGTGTATTTCATCCGTACTTGGTACTTTTGATGTGTTGTTCCTGAAAAGTGTATTTCATCCGTACTTGGTACTTTTGATGTGTTGTTCCTGTAAAGTGTATTTCATCCGTACTTGGTACTTCTGATGCGTTGTTTCTGAAAAGTGTATTTCATCCGTACTTGGTACTTTTGATGTGTTGTTCCTGAAAAGTGTATTCCATCCGTACTTGGTACTTTTGATTTGTTGTTCCTGAAAAGTGTATTTCATCCGTACTTGGTACTTTTGATGTGTTGTTCCTGAAAAGTGTATTTCATCCGTACTTGGTACTTTTGATGTGTTCTTCCTAAAAAGTGTATTCCATCCGTACTTGGTACTTTTGATGTGTTGTTCCTGAAAAGTGTATTCCATCCGTACTTGGTACTTTTGATGTGTTGTTCCTGAAAAGTGTATTTCATCCGTACTTGGTACTTTTGATGTGTTCTTCCTAAAAAGTGTATTCCATCCGTACTTGGTACTTTTGATGTGTTGTTCCTGAAAAGTGTATTTCATCCGTACTTGGTACTTTTGATGTGTTGTTCCTGAAAAGTGTATTCCATCCGTACTTGGTACTTTTGATGTGTTGTTCCTGAAAAGTGTATTCCATCCGTACTTGGTACTTTTGATGTGTTGTTCCTGAAAAGTGTATTTCATCCGTACTTGGTACTTTTGATGTGTTGTTCCTGAAAAGTGTATTTCATCCGTACTTGGTACTTTTGATGTGTTGTTCCTGAAAAGTGTATTTCATCCGTACTTGGTACTTTTGATGTGTTGTTCCTGAAAAGTGTATTTCATCCGTACTTGGTACTTTTGATGTGTTGTTCCTGAAAAGTGTATTTCATCCGTACTTGGTACTTTTGATGTGTTGTTCCTGAAAAGTGTATTTCATCCGTACTTGGTACTTTTGATGTGTTGTTCCTGAAAAGTGTATTCCATCCGTACTTGGTACTTTTGATGTGTTGTTCCTGAAAAGTGTATTTCATCCGTACTTGGTACTTTTGATGTGTTGTTCCTGAAAAGTGTATTCCATCCGTACTTGGTACTTTTGATGTGTTGTTCCTGAAAAGTGTATTTCATCCGTACTTGGTACTTTTGATGTGTTCTTCCTAAAAAGTGTATTCCATCCGTACTTGGTACTTTTGATGTGTTGTTCCTGAAAAGTGTATTCCATCCGTACTTGGTACTTTTGATGTGTTGTTCCTGAAAAGTGTATTTCATCCGTACTTGGTACTTTTGATGTGTTCTTCCTAAAAAGTGTATTCCATCCGTACTTGGTACTTTTGATGTGTTGTTCCTGAAAAGTGTATTTCATCCGTACTTGGTACTTTTGATGTGTTGTTTCTGAAAAGTGTATTTCATCCGTACTTGGTACTTTTGATGTGTTGTTCCTGAAAAGTGTATTCCATCCGTACTTGGTACTTTTGATGTGTTGTTCCTGAAAAGTGTATTTCATCCGTACTTGGTACTTTTGATGTGTTGTTCCTGAAAAGTGTATTTCATCCGTACTTGGTACTTTTGATGTGTTGTTCCTGAAAAGTGTATTTCATCCGTACTTGGTACTTTTGATGTGTTGTTTCTGAAAAGTGTATTTCATCCGTACTTGGTACTTTTGATGTGTTGTTCCTGAAAAGTGTATTCCATCCGTACTTGGTACTTTTGATGTGTTGTTCCTGGAAAGTGTATTCCATCCGTACTTGGTACTTTTGATGTGTTGTTCCTGAAAAGTGTATTTCATCCGTACTTGGTACTTTTGATGCGTTGTTCCTGTAAAGTGTATTCCATCCGTACTTGGTACTTTTGATGTGTTGTTCCTGAAAAGTGTATTTCATCCGTACTTGGTACTTTTGATGTGTTGTTCCTGAAAAGTGTATTTCATCCGTACTTGGTACTTTTGATGTGTTGTTCCTGGAAAGTGTATTTCATCCGTACTTGGTACTTTTGATTTGTTGTTCCTGAAAAGTGTATTCCATCCGTACTTGGTACTTTTGATGTGTTGTTCCTGAAAAGTGTATTTCATCCGTACTTGGTACTTTTGATGTGTTGTTCCTGAAAAGTGTATTCCATCCGTACTTGGTACTTTTGATGTGTTGTTCCTGAAAAGTGTATTCCATCCGTACTTGGTACTTTTGATGTGTTGTTCCTGAAAAGTGTATTTCATCCGTACTTGGTACTTTTGATGTGTTCTTCCTAAAAAGTGTATTCCATCCGTACTTGGTACTTTTGATGTGTTGTTCCTGAAAAGTGTATTCCATCCGTACTTGGTACTTTTGATGTGTTGTTCCTGTAAAATGTATTTCATCCGTACTTGGTACTTTTGATGTGTTGTTCCTGAAAAGTGTATTCCATCCGTACTTGGTACTTTTGATGTGTTGTTCCTGAAAAGTGTATTTCATCCGTACTTGGTACTTTTGATGTGTTGTTCCTGGAAAGTGTATTCCATCCGTACTTGGTACTTTTGATGTGTTGTTCCTGAAAAGTGTATTTCATCCGTACTTGGTACTTTTGATGTGTTGTTCCTGAAAAGTGTATTCCATCCGTACTTGGTACTTTTGATGTGTTGTTCCTGACAAGTGTATTCCATCCGTACTTGGTACTTTTGATGTGTTGTTCCTGAAAAGTGTATTTCATCCGTACTTGGTACTTTTGATGTGTTGTTCCTGAAAAGTGTATTCCATCCGTACTTGGTACTTTTGATGTGTTGTTCCTGAAAAGTGTATTCCATCCGTACTTGGTACTTTTGATGTGTTGTTCCTGTAAAGTGTATTCCATCCGTACTTGGTACTTTTGATGTGTTGTTCCTGAAAAGTGTATTTCATCCGTACTTGGTACTTTTGATTTGTTGTTCCTGAAAAGTGTATTCCATCCGTACTTGGTACTTTTGATGTGTTGTTCCTGAAAAGTGTATTTCATCCGTACTTGGTACTTTTGATTTGTTGTTCCTGTAAAGTGTATTCCATCCGTACTTGGTACTTTTGATGTGTTGTTCCTGAAAAGTGTATTCCATCCGTACTTGGTACTTTTGATGTGTTGTTCCTGTAAAGTGTATTCCATCCGTACTTGGTACTTTTGATGTGTTGTTCCTGAAAAGTGTATTTCATCCGTACTTGGTACTTTTGATTTGTTGTTCCTGAAAAGTGTATTCCATCCGTACTTGGTACTTTTGATGTGTTGTTCCTGAAAAGTGTATTTCATCCGTACTTGGTACTTTTGATGTGTTGTTCCTGAAAAGTGTATTCCATCCGTACTTGGTACTTTTGATGTGTTGTTCCTGAAAAGTGTATTCCATCCGTACTTGGTACTTTTGATGTGTTGTTCCTGAAAAGTGTATTTCATCCGTACTTGGTACTTTTGATGTGTTGTTCCTGAAAAGTGTATTCCATCCGTACTTGGTACTTTTGATGTGTTGTTCCTGAAAAGTGTATTCCATCCGTACTTGGTACTTTTGATGTGTTGTTCCTGTAAAGTGTATTCCATCCGTACTTGGTACTTTTGATGTGTTGTTCCTGAAAAGTGTATTTCATCCGTACTTGGTACTTTTGATGTGTTGTTCCTGAAAAGTGTATTCCATCCGTACTTGGTACTTTTGATTTGTTGTTCCTGAAAAGTGTATTCCATCCGTACTTGGTACTTTTGATGTGTTGTTCCTGAAAAGTGTATTTCATCCGTACTTGGTACTTTTGATGTGTTGTTCCTGAAAAGTGTATTCCATCCGTACTTGGTACTTTTGATGTGTTGTTCCTGAAAAGTGTATTTCATCCGTACTTGGTACTTTTGATGTGTTGTTTCTGAAAAGTGTATTTCATCCGTACTTGGTACTTTTGATGTGTTGTTCCTGAAAAGTGTATTCCATCCGTACTTGGTACTTTTGATGTGTTGTTCCTGAAAAGTGTATTCCATCCGTACTTGGTACTTTTGATGTGTTGTTCCTGAAAAGTGTATTTCATCCGTACTTGGTACTTTTGATGTGTTGTTCCTGAAAAGTGTATTTCATCCGTACTTGGTACTTTTGATGTGTTGTTCCTGAAAAGTGTATTCCATCCGTACTTGGTACTTTTGATTTGTTGTTCCTGAAAAGTGTATTCCATCCGTACTTGGTACTTTTGATGTGTTGTTCCTGAAAAGTGTATTTCATCCGTACTTGGTACTTTTGATGTGTTGTTCCTGAAAAGTGTATTCCATCCGTACTTGGTACTTTTGATGTGTTGTTCCTGAAAAGTGTATTTCATCCGTACTTGGTACTTTTGATGTGTTGTTCCTGAAAAGTGTATTCCATCCGTACTTGGTACTTTTGATGTGTTGTTCCTGTAAAGTGTATTCCATCCGTACTTGGTACTTTTGATGTGTTGTTCCTGAAAAGTGTATTCCATCCGTACTTGGTACTTTTGATGTGTTGTTCCTGAAAAGTGTATTTCATCCGTACTTGGTACTTTTGATGTGTTGTTCCTGAAAAGTGTATTCCATCCGTACTTGGTACTTTTGATGTGTTGTTCCTGAAAAGTGTATTCCATCCGTACTTGGTACTTTTGATGTGTTGTTCCTGTAAAGTGTATTCCATCCGTACTTGGTACTTTTGATGTGTTGTTCCTGAAAAGTGTATTTCATCCGTACTTGGTACTTTTGATTTGTTGTTCCTGAAAAGTGTATTCCATCCGTACTTGGTACTTTTGATGTGTTGTTCCTGAAAAGTGTATTTCATCCGTACTTGGTACTTTTGATGTGTTGTTCCTGAAAAGTGTATTCCATCCGTACTTGGTACTTTTGATGTGTTGTTCCTGGAAAGTGTATTCCATCCGTACTTGGTACTTTTGATGTGTTGTTCCTGAAAAGTGTATTTCATCCGTACTTGGTACTTTTGATTTGTTGTTCCTGAAAAGTGTATTCCATCCGTACTTGGTACTTTTGATGCGTTGTTCCTGAAAAGTGTATTCCATCCGTACTTGGTACTTTTGATGTGTTGTTCCTGTAAAGTGTATTCCATCCGTACTTGGTACTTTTGATGTGTTGTTCCTGAAAAGTGTATTTCATCCGTACTTGGTACTTTTGATGTGTTGTTCCTGAAAAGTGTATTCCATCCGTACTTGGTACTTTTGATTTGTTGTTCCTGAAAAGTGTATTCCATCCGTACTTGGTACTTTTGATTTGTTGTTCCTGAAAAGTGTATTCCATCCGTACTTGGTACTTTTGATGTGTTGTTCCTGAAAAGTGTATTTCATCCGTACTTGGTACTTTTGATGTGTTGTTCCTGAAAAGTGTATTCCATCCGTACTTGGTACTTTTGATGTGTTGTTCCTGAAAAGTGTATTTCATCCGTACTTGGTACTTTTGATGTGTTGTTCCTGAAAAGTGTATTCCATCCGTACTTGGTACTTTTGATGTGTTGTTCCTGTAAAGTGTATTCCATCCGTACTTGGTACTTTTGATGTGTTGTTCCTGAAAAGTGTATTCCATCCGTACTTGGTACTTTTGATGTGTTGTTCCTGAAAAGTGTATTTCATCCGTACTTGGTACTTTTGATGTGTTGTTCCTGAAAAGTGTATTCCATCCGTACTTGGTACTTTTGATGTGTTGTTCCTGAAAAGTGTATTCCATCCGTACTTGGTACTTTTGATGTGTTGTTCCTGTAAAGTGTATTCCATCCGTACTTGGTACTTTTGATGTGTTGTTCCTGAAAAGTGTATTTCATCCGTACTTGGTACTTTTGATGTGTTGTTCCTGAAAAGTGTATTTCATCCATACTTGGTACTTTTGATGTGTTGTTCCTGAAAAGTGTATTTCATCCGTACTTGGTACTTTTGATGTGTTGTTCCTGAAAAGTGTATTTCATCCGTACTTGGTACTTTTGATGTGTTGTTCCTGAAAAGTGTATTCCATCCGTACTTGGTACTTTTGATGTGTTGTTCCTGAAAAGTGTATTCCATCCGTACTTGGTACTTTTGATGTGTTGTTCCTGTAAAGTGTATTCCATCCGTACTTGGTACTTTTGATGTGTTGTTCCTGAAAAGTGTATTCCATCCGTACTTGGTACTTTTGATGTGTTGTTCCTGTAAAGTGTATTCCATCCGTACTTGGTACTTTTGATGTGTTGTTCCTGAAAAGTGTATTTCATCCGTACTTGGTACTTTTGATGTGTTGTTCCTGAAAAGTGTATTTCATCCGTACTTGGTACTTTTGATGTGTTGTTCCTGAAAAGTGTATTTCATCCGTACTTGGTACTTTTGATGTGTTGTTCCTGAAAAGTGTATTCCATCCGTACTTGGTACTTTTGATTTGTTGTTCCTGAAAAGTGTATTCCATCCGTACTTGGTACTTTTGATGTGTTGTTCCTGAAAAGTGTATTCCATCCGTACGTGGTACTTTTGATGTGTTGTTCCTGAAAAGTGTATTCCATCCGTACTTGGTACTTTTGATGCGTTGTTCCTGAAAAGTGTATTCCATCCGTACTTGGTACTTTTGATGTGTTGTTCCTGAAAAGTGTATTCCATCCGTACTTGGTACTTTTGATGTGTTGTTCCTGTAAAGTGTATTTCATCCGTACTTGGTACTTTTGATGTGTTGTTCCTGAAAAGTGTATTTCATCCGTACTTGGTACTTTTGATGTGTTGTTCCTGAAAAGTGTATTCCATCCGTACTTGGTACTTTTGATGTGTTGTTCCTGTAAAGTGTATTTCATCCGTACTTGGTACTTTTGATGTGTTGTTCCTGAAAAGTGTATTTCATCCGTACTTGGTACTTTTGATGTGTTGTTCCTGAAAAGTGTATTCCATCCGTACTTGGTACTTTTGATGTGTTGTTCCTGTAAAGTGTATTCCATCCGTACTTGGTTCTTTTGATGTGTTGTTCCTGAAAAGTGTATTCCATCCGTACTTGGTTCTTTTGATGTGTTGTTCCTGTAAAGTGTATTTCATCCGTACTTGGTACTTTTGATGTGTTGTTCCTGAAAAGTGTATTCCATCCGTACTTGGTACTTTTGATGTGTTGTTCCTGAAAAGTGTATTTCATCCGTACTTGGTACTTTTGATGTGTTGTTCCTGAAAAGTGTATTCCATCCGTACTTGGTACTTTTGATGTGTTGTTCCTGTAAAGTGTATTTCATCCGTACTTGGTACTTTTGATGTGTTGTTCCTGAAAAGTGTATTCCATCCGTACTTGGTACTTTTGATGTGTTGTTCCTGTAAAGTGTATTTCATCCGTACTTGGTACTTTTGATGTGTTGTTCCTGAAAAGTGTATTCCATCCGTACTTGGTACTTTTGATGTGTTGTTCCTGAAAAGTGTATTTCATCCGTACTTGGTACTTTTGATGTGTTGTTCCTGAAAAGTGTATTCCATCCGTACTTGGTACTTTTGATGTGTTGTTCCTGAAAAGTGTATTTCATCCGTACTTGGTACTTTTGATGTGTTGTTCCTGAAAAGTGTATTCCATCCGTACTTGGTACTTTTGATGTGTTGTTCCTGAAAAGTGTATTTCATCCGTACTTGGTACTTTTGATGTGTTGTTCCTGAAAAGTGTATTCCATCCGTACTTGGTACTTTTGATGTGTTGTTCCTGTAAAGTGTATTTCATCCGTACTTGGTACTTTTGATGTGTTGTTCCTGAAAAGTGTATTCCATCCGTACTTGGTACTTTTGATGTGTTGTTCCTGTAAAGTGTATTTCATCCGTACTTGGTACTTTTGATGTGTTGTTCCTGAAAAGTGTATTCCATCCGTACTTGGTACTTTTGATGTGTTGTTCCTGAAAAGTGTATTTCATCCGTACTTGGTACTTTTGATGTGTTGTTCCTGAAAAGTGTATTCCATCCGTACTTGGTACTTTTGATGTGTTGTTCCTGTAAAGTGTATTTCATCCGTACTTGGTACTTTTGATGTGTTGTTCCTGAAAAGTGTATTCCATCCGTACTTGGTACTTTTGATGTGTTGTTCCTGTAAAGTGTATTTCATCCGTACTTGGTACTTTTGATGTGTTGTTCCTGAAAAGTGTATTCCATCCGTACTTGGTACTTTTGATGTGTTGTTCCTGAAAAGTGTATTTCATCCGTACTTGGTACTTTTGATGTGTTGTTCCTGAAAAGTGTATTCCATCCGTACTTGGTACTTTTGATGTGTTGTTCCTGTAAAGTGTATTCCATCCGTACTTGGTTCTTTTGATGTGTTGTTCCTGAAAAGTGTATTCCATCCGTACTTGGTACTTTTGATGTGTTGTTCCTGAAAAGTGTATTTCATCCGTACTTGGTACTTTTGATGTGTTGTTCCTGTAAAGTGTATTCCATCCGTACTTGGTACTTTTGATGCGTTGTTCCTGTAAAGTGTATTTCATCCGTACTTGGTACTTTTGATGTGTTGTTCCTGAAAAGTGTATTCCATCCGTACTTGGTACTTTTGATGTGTTGTTCCTGTAAAGTGTATTTCATCCGTACTTGGTACTTTTGATGTGTTGTTCCTGAAAAGTGTATTCCATCCGTACTTGGTACTTTTGATGTGTTGTTCCTGTAAAGTGTATTTCATCCGTACTTGGTACTTTTGATGTGTTGTTCCTGAAAAGTGTATTCCATCCGTACTTGGTACTTTTGATGTGTTGTTCCTGTAAAGTGTATTCCATCCGTACTTGGTTCTTTTGATGTGTTGTTCCTGAAAAGTGTATTCCATCCGTACTTGGTACTTTTGATGTGTTGTTCCTGAAAAGTGTATTTCATCCGTACTTGGTACTTTTGATGTGTTGTTCCTGAAAAGTGTATTCCATCCGTACTTGGTACTTTTGATGTGTTGTTCCTGAAAAGTGTATTTCATCCGTACTTGGTACTTTTGATGTGTTGTTCCTGAAAAGTGTATTCCATCCGTACTTGGTACTTTTGATGTGTTGTTCCTGTAAAGTGTATTTCATCCGTACTTGGTACTTTTGATGTGTTGTTCCTGAAAAGTGTATTCCATCCGTACTTGGTACTTTTGATGTGTTGTTCCTGTAAAGTGTATTTCATCCGTACTTGGTACTTTTGATGTGTTGTTCCTGAAAAGTGTATTCCATCCGTACTTGGTACTTTTGATGTGTTGTTCCTGAAAAGTGTATTTCATCCGTACTTGGTACTTTTGATGTGTTGTTCCTGAAAAGTGTATTCCATCCGTACTTGGTACTTTTGATGTGTTGTTCCTGTAAAGTGTATTTCATCCGTACTTGGTACTTTTGATGCGTTGTTCCTGTAAAGTGTATTTCATCCGTACTTGGTACTTTTGATGTGTTGTTCCTGAAAAGTGTATTTCATCCGTACTTGGTACTTTTGATGTGTTGTTCCTGAAAAGTGTATTCCATCCGTACTTGGTACTTTTGATGTGTTGTTCCTGAAAAGTGTATTTCATCCGTACTTGGTACTTTTGATGTGTTGTTCCTGTAAAGTGTATTCCATCCGTACTTGGTACTTTTGATGCGTTGTTCCTGTAAAGTGTATTTCATCCGTACTTGGTACTTTTGATGTGTTGTTCCTGAAAAGTGTATTCCATCCGTACTTGGTACTTTTGATGTGTTGTTCCTGTAAAGTGTATTTCATCCGTACTTGGTACTTTTGATGTGTTGTTCCTGAAAAGTGTATTCCATCCGTACTTGGTACTTTTGATGTGTTGTTCCTGTAAAGTGTATTTCATCCGTACTTGGTACTTTTGATGTGTTGTTCCTGAAAAGTGTATTCCATCCGTACTTGGTACTTTTGATGTGTTGTTCCTGTAAAGTGTATTCCATCCGTACTTGGTTCTTTTGATGTGTTGTTCCTGAAAAGTGTATTCCATCCGTACTTGGTTCTTTTGATGTGTTGTTCCTGAAAAGTGTATTTCATCCGTACTTGGTACTTTTGATGTGTTGTTCCTGAAAAGTGTATTCCATCCGTACTTGGTACTTTTGATGTGTTGTTCCTGAAAAGTGTATTTCATCCGTACTTGGTACTTTTGATGTGTTGTTCCTGAAAAGTGTATTCCATCCGTACTTGGTACTTTTGATGTGTTGTTCCTGTAAAGTGTATTTCATCCGTACTTGGTACTTTTGATGTGTTGTTCCTGAAAAGTGTATTCCATCCGTACTTGGTACTTTTGATGTGTTGTTCCTGTAAAGTGTATTTCATCCGTACTTGGTACTTTTGATGTGTTGTTCCTGAAAAGTGTATTCCATCCGTACTTGGTACTTTTGATGTGTTGTTCCTGAAAAGTGTATTTCATCCGTACTTGGTACTTTTGATGTGTTGTTCCTGAAAAGTGTATTCCATCCGTACTTGGTACTTTTGATGTGTTGTTCCTGTAAAGTGTATTTCATCCGTACTTGGTACTTTTGATGCGTTGTTCCTGTAAAGTGTATTTCATCCGTACTTGGTACTTTTGATGTGTTGTTCCTGAAAAGTGTATTTCATCCGTACTTGGTACTTTTGATGTGTTGTTCCTGAAAAGTGTATTCCATCCGTACTTGGTACTTTTGATGTGTTGTTCCTGAAAAGTGTATTTCATCCGTACTTGGTACTTTTGATGTGTTGTTCCTGAAAAGTGTATTTCATCCGTACTTGGTACTTTTGATGTGTTGTTCCTGTAAAGTGTATTTCATCCGTACTTGGTACTTTTGATGTGTTGTTCCTGAAAAGTGTATTCCATCCGTACTTGGTACTTTTGATGTGTTGTTCCTGAAAAGTGTATTTCATCCGTACTTGGTACTTTTGATGTGTTGTTCCTGAAAAGTGTATTCCATCCGTACTTGGTACTTTTGATGTGTTGTTCCTGTAAAGTGTATTTCATCCGTACTTGGTACTTTTGATGTGTTGTTCCTGAAAAGTGTATTCCATCCGTACTTGGTACTTTTGATGTGTTGTTCCTGTAAAGTGTATTTCATCCGTACTTGGTACTTTTGATGTGTTGTTCCTGAAAAGTGTATTCCATCCGTACTTGGTACTTTTGATGTGTTGTTCCTGAAAAGTGTATTTCATCCGTACTTGGTACTTTTGATGTGTTGTTCCTGAAAAGTGTATTCCATCCGTACTTGGTACTTTTGATGTGTTGTTCCTGAAAAGTGTATTTCATCCGTACTTGGTACTTTTGATGTGTTGTTCCTGAAAAGTGTATTCCATCCGTACTTGGTACTTTTGATGTGTTGTTCCTGAAAAGTGTATTTCATCCGTACTTGGTACTTTTGATGTGTTGTTCCTGAAAAGTGTATTCCATCCGTACTTGGTACTTTTGATGTGTTGTTCCTGTAAAGTGTATTTCATCCGTACTTGGTACTTTTGATGTGTTGTTCCTGAAAAGTGTATTCCATCCGTACTTGGTACTTTTGATGTGTTGTTCCTGTAAAGTGTATTTCATCCGTACTTGGTACTTTTGATGTGTTGTTCCTGAAAAGTGTATTCCATCCGTACTTGGTACTTTTGATGTGTTGTTCCTGAAAAGTGTATTTCATCCGTACTTGGTACTTTTGATGTGTTGTTCCTGAAAAGTGTATTCCATCCGTACTTGGTACTTTTGATGTGTTGTTCCTGTAAAGTGTATTTCATCCGTACTTGGTACTTTTGATGTGTTGTTCCTGAAAAGTGTATTCCATCCGTACTTGGTACTTTTGATGTGTTGTTCCTGTAAAGTGTATTTCATCCGTACTTGGTACTTTTGATGTGTTGTTCCTGAAAAGTGTATTCCATCCGTACTTGGTACTTTTGATGTGTTGTTCCTGAAAAGTGTATTTCATCCGTACTTGGTACTTTTGATGTGTTGTTCCTGAAAAGTGTATTCCATCCGTACTTGGTACTTTTGATGTGTTGTTCCTGTAAAGTGTATTCCATCCGTACTTGGTTCTTTTGATGTGTTGTTCCTGAAAAGTGTATTCCATCCGTACTTGGTACTTTTGATGTGTTGTTCCTGAAAAGTGTATTCCATCCGTACTTGGTACTTTTGATGTGTTGTTCCTGAAAAGTGTATTCCATCCGTACTTGGTACTTTTGATGTGTTGTTCCTGTAAAGTGTATTCCATCCGTACTTGGTTCTTTTGATGTGTTGTTCCTGAAAAGTGTATTTCATCCGTACTTGGTACTTTTGATGTGTTGTTCCTGTAAAGTGTATTCCATCCGTACTTGGTTCTTTTGATGTGTTGTTCCTGAAAAGTGTATTTCATCCGTACTTGGTACTTTTGATGTGTTGTTCCTGAAAAGTGTATTTCATCCGTACTTGGTACTTTTGATGTGTTGTTCCTGAAAAGTGTATTCCATCCGTACTTGGTACTTTTGATGTGTTGTTCCTGTAAAGTGTATTCCATCCGTACTTGGTACTTTTGATGTGTTGTTCCTGAAAAGTGTATTTCATCCGTACTTGGTACTTTTGATGTGTTGTTCCTGAAAAGTGTATTCCATCCGTACTTGGTACTTTTGATGTGTTGTTCCTGAAAAGTGTATTTCATCCGTACTTGGTACTTTTGATGTGTTGTTCCTGAAAAGTGTATTCCATCCGTACTTGGTACTTTTGATGTGTTGTTCCTGTAAAGTGTATTCCATCCGTACTTGGTACTTTTGATGTGTTGTTCCTGAAAAGTGTATTTCATCCGTACTTGGTACTTTTGATGTGTTGTTCCTGAAAAGTGTATTCCATCCGTACTTGGTACTTTTGATGTGTTGTTCCTGAAAAGTGTATTTCATCCGTACTTGGTACTTTTGATGTGTTGTTCCTGAAAAGTGTATTCCATCCGTACTTGGTACTTTTGATGTGTTGTTCCTGAAAAGTGTATTCCATCCGTACTTGGTTCTTTTGATGTGTTGTTCCTGAAAAGTGTATTTCATCCGTACTTGGTACTTTTGATGTGTTGTTCCTGAAAAGTGTATTCCATCCGTACTTGGTACTTTTGATGTGTTGTTCCTGTAAAGTGTATTTCATCCGTACTTGGTACTTTTGATGTGTTGTTCCTGAAAAGTGTATTCCATCCGTACTTGGTTCTTTTGATGTGTTGTTCCTGAAAAGTGTATTTCATCCGTACTTGGTACTTTTGATGTGTTGTTCCTGTAAAGTGTATTCCATCCGTACTTGGTTCTTTTGATGTGTTGTTCCTGAAAAGTGTATTTCATCCGTACTTGGTACTTTTGATGTGTTGTTCCTGTAAAGTGTATTTCATCCGTACTTGGTACTTTTGATGTGTTGTTCCTGAAAAGTGTATTCCATCCGTACTTGGTACTTTTGATGTGTTGTTCCTGTAAAGTGTATTCCATCCGTACTTGGTACTTTTGATGTGTTGTTCCTGTAAAGTGTATTCCATCCGTACTTGGTTCTTTTGATGTGTTGTTCCTGAAAAGTGTATTTCATCCGTACTTGGTACTTTTGATGTGTTGTTCCTGAAAAGTGTATTCCATCCGTACTTGGTACTTTTGATGTGTTGTTCCTGAAAAGTGTATTTCATCCGTACTTGGTACTTTTGATGTGTTGTTCCTGAAAAGTGTATTCCATCCGTACTTGGTACTTTTGATGTGTTGTTCCTGAAAAGTGTATTTCATCCGTACTTGGTACTTTTGATGTGTTGTTCCTGAAAAGTGTATTTCATCCGTACTTGGTACTTTTGATGTGTTGTTCCTGAAAAGTGTATTCCATCCGTACTTGGTACTTTTGATGTGTTGTTCCTGAAAAGTGTATTCCATCCGTACTTGGTACTTTTGATGTGTTGTTCCTGAAAAGTGTATTTCATCCGTACTTGGTACTTTTGATGTGTTGTTCCTGAAAAGTGTATTCCATCCGTACTTGGTACTTTTGATGTGTTGTTCCTGAAAAGTGTATTCCATCCGTACTTGGTACTTTTGATGCGTTGTTCCTGAAAAGTGTATTTCATCCGTACTTGGTACTTTTGATGTGTTGTTCCTGAAAAGTGTATTCCATCCGTACTTGGTACTTTTGATGTGTTGTTCCTGAAAAGTGTATTTCATCCGTACTTGGTACTTTTGATGTGTTGTTCCTGAAAAGTGTATTCCATCCGTACTTGGTTCTTTTGATGTGTTGTTCCTGAAAAGTGTATTTCATCCGTACTTGGTACTTTTGATGTGTTGTTCCTGAAAAGTGTATTCCATCCGTACTTGGTACTTTTGATGTGTTGTTCCTGAAAAGTGTATTCCATCCGTACTTGGTACTTTTGATGCGTTGTTCCTGTAAAGTGTATTTCATCCGTACTTGGTACTTTTGATGCGTTGTTCCTGTAAAGTGTATTCCATCCGTACTTGGTACTTTTGATGTGTTGTTCCTGAAAAGTGTATTCCATCCGTACTTGGTACTTTTGATGTGTTGTTCCTGAAAAGTGTATTCCATCCGTACTTGGTACTTTTGATGTGTTGTTCCTGAAAAGTGTATTCCATCCGTACTTGGTACTTTTGATGTGTTGTTCCTGAAAAGTGTATTTCATCCGTACTTGGTACTTTTGATGTGTTGTTCCTGAAAAGTGTATTCCATCCGTACTTGGTACTTTTGATGTGTTGTTCCTGAAAAGTGTATTTCATCCGTACTTGGTACTTTTGATGTGTTGTTCCTGAAAAGTGTATTTCATCCGTACTTGGTACTTTTGATGTGTTGTTCCTGAAAAGTGTATTCCATCCGTACTTGGTACTTTTGATGTGTTGTTCCTGAAAAGTGTATTTCATCCGTACTTGGTACTTTTGATGTGTTGTTCCTGAAAAGTGTATTCCATCCGTACTTGGTACTTTTGATGTGTTGTTCCTGAAAAGTGTATTTCATCCGTACTTGGTACTTTTGATGTGTTGTTCCTGAAAAGTGTATTCCATCCGTACTTGGTACTTTTGATGTGTTGTTCCTGTAAAGTGTATTTCATCCGTACTTGGTACTTTTGATGTGTTGTTCCTGAAAAGTGTATTCCATCCGTAATTGGTACTTTTGATGTGTTGTTCCTGTAAAGTGTATTCCATCCGTACTTGGTACTTTTGATGTGTTGTTCCTGAAAAGTGTATTTCATCCGTACTTGGTACTTTTGATGTGTTGTTCCTGAAAAGTGTATTTCATCCGTACTTGGTACTTTTGATGTGTTGTTCCTGAAAAGTGTATTTCATCCGTACTTGGTACTTTTGATGTGTTGTTCCTGAAAAGTGTATTCCATCCGTACTTGGTACTTTTGATGTGTTGTTCCTGTAAAGTGTATTTCATCCGTACTTGGTACTTTTGATGTGTTGTTCCTGAAAAGTGTATTCCATCCGTAATTGGTACTTTTGATGTGTTGTTCCTGTAAAGTGTATTCCATCCGTACTTGGTACTTTTGATGTGTTGTTCCTGTAAAGTGTATTTCATCCGTACTTGGTACTTTTGATGTGTTGTTCCTGAAAAGTGTATTTCATCCGTACTTGGTACTTTTGATGTGTTGTTCCTGAAAAGTGTATTCCATCCGTACTTGGTACTTTTGATGTGTTGTTCCTGAAAAGTGTATTTCATCCGTACTTGGTACTTTTGATGTGTTGTTCCTGAAAAGTGTATTCCATCCGTACTTGGTACTTTTGATGTGTTGTTCCTGTAAAGTGTATTCCATCCGTACTTGGTTCTTTTGATGTGTTGTTCCTGAAAAGTGTATTCCATCCGTACTTGGTACTTTTGATGCGTTGTTCCTGTAAAGTGTATTTCATCCGTACTTGGTACTTTTGATGTGTTGTTCCTGAAAAGTGTATTCCATCCGTACTTGGTACTTTTGATGTGTTGTTCCTGAAAAGTGTATTCCATCCGTACTTGGTACTTTTGATGTGTTGTTCCTGAAAAGTGTATTTCATCCGTACTTGGTACTTTTGATGTGTTGTTCCTGAAAAGTGTATTTCATCCGTACTTGGTACTTTTGATGTGTTGTTCCTGAAAAGTGTATTTCATCCGTACATGGTACTTTTGATGTGTTGTTCCTGTAAAGTGTATTTCATCCGTACTTGGTACTTTTGATGTGTTGTTCCTGTAAAGTGTATTCCATCCGTACTTGGTACTTTTGATGTGTTGTTCCTGAAAAGTGTATTTCATCCGTACTTGGTACTTTTGATGTGTTGTTCCTGAAAAGTGTATTTCATCCGTACTTGGTACTTTTGATGTGTTGTTCCTGAAAAGTGTATTCCATCCGTAATTGGTACTTTTGATGTGTTGTTCCTGTAAAGTGTATTCCATCCGTACTTGGTACTTTTGATGTGTTGTTCCTGTAAAGTGTATTTCATCCGTACTTGGTACTTTTGATGTGTTGTTCCTGAAAAGTGTATTTCATCCGTACTTGGTACTTTTGATGTGTTGTTCCTGAAAAGTGTATTCCATCCGTACTTGGTACTTTTGATGTGTTGTTCCTGAAAAGTGTATTTCATCCGTACTTGGTACTTTTGATGTGTTGTTCCTGAAAAGTGTATTCCATCCGTACTTGGTACTTTTGATGTGTTGTTCCTGTAAAGTGTATTCCATCCGTACTTGGTTCTTTTGATGTGTTGTTCCTGAAAAGTGTATTCCATCCGTACTTGGTACTTTTGATGCGTTGTTCCTGTAAAGTGTATTTCATCCGTACTTGGTACTTTTGATGTGTTGTTCCTGAAAAGTGTATTCCATCCGTACTTGGTACTTTTGATGTGTTGTTCCTGAAAAGTGTATTCCATCCGTACTTGGTACTTTTGATGTGTTGTTCCTGAAAAGTGTATTTCATCCGTACTTGGTACTTTTGATGTGTTGTTCCTGAAAAGTGTATTTCATCCGTACTTGGTACTTTTGATGTGTTGTTCCTGAAAAGTGTATTTCATCCGTACATGGTACTTTTGATGTGTTGTTCCTGTAAAGTGTATTTCATCCGTACTTGGTACTTTTGATGTGTTGTTCCTGTAAAGTGTATTCCATCCGTACTTGGTACTTTTGATGTGTTGTTCCTGAAAAGTGTATTTCATCCGTACTTGGTACTTTTGATGTGTTGTTCCTGAAAAGTGTATTCCATCCGTACTTGGTACTTTTGATGTGTTGTTCCTGTAAAGTGTATTCCATCCGTACTTGGTTCTTTTGATGTGTTGTTCCTGAAAAGTGTATTCCATCCGTACTTGGTTCTTTTGATGTGTTGTTCCTGTAAAGTGTATTTCATCCGTACTTGGTACTTTTGATGTGTTGTTCCTGAAAAGTGTATTTCATCCGTACTTGGTACTTTTGATGTGTTGTTCCTGAAAAGTGTATTCCATCCGTACTTGGTACTTTTGATGTGTTGTTCCTGAAAAGTGTATTTCATCCGTACTTGGTACTTTTGATGTGTTGTTCCTGAAAAGTGTATTCCATCCGTACTTGGTACTTTTGATGTGTTGTTCCTGTAAAGTGTATTTCATCCGTACTTGGTACTTTTGATGTGTTGTTCCTGAAAAGTGTATTCCATCCGTACTTGGTACTTTTGATGCGTTGTTCCTGTAAAGTGTATTTCATCCGTACTTGGTACTTTTGATGTGTTGTTCCTGAAAAGTGTATTCCATCCGTACTTGGTACTTTTGATGTGTTGTTCCTGAAAAGTGTATTTCATCCGTACTTGGTACTTTTGATGCGTTGTTCCTGTAAAGTGTATTTCATCCGTACTTGGTACTTTTGATGTGTTGTTCCTGAAAAGTGTATTCCATCCGTACTTGGTACTTTTGATGTGTTGTTCCTGAAAAGTGTATTTCATCCATACTTGGTACTTTTGATGTGTTGTTCCTGAAAAGTGTATTCCATCCGTACTTGGTACTTTTGATGTGTTGTTCCTGAAAAGTGTATTCCATCCGTACTTGGTACTTTTGATGCGTTGTTCCTGTAAAGTGTATTTCATCCGTACTTGGTACTTTTGATGTGTTGTTCCTGAAAAGTGTATTCCATCCGTACTTGGTACTTTTGATGTGTTGTTCCTGAAAAGTGTATTTCATCCGTACTTGGTACTTTTGATGCGTTGTTCCTGTAAAGTGTATTTCATCCGTACTTGGTACTTTTGATGTGTTGTTCCTGAAAAGTGTATTCCATCCGTACTTGGTACTTTTGATGTGTTGTTCCTGAAAAGTGTATTTCATCCATACTTGGTACTTTTGATGTGTTGTTCCTGAAAAGTGTATTCCATCCGTACTTGGTACTTTTGATGTGTTGTTCCTGAAAAGTGTATTCCATCCGTACTTGGTACTTTTGATGCGTTGTTCCTGTAAAGTGTATTTCATCCGTACTTGGTACTTTTGATGTGTTGTTCCTGAAAAGTGTATTTCATCCATACTTGGTACTTTTGATGTGTTGTTCCTGAAAAGTGTATTCCATCCGTACTTGGTACTTTTGATGTGTTGTTCCTGAAAAGTGTATTTCATCCATACTTGGTACTTTTGATGTGTTGTTCCTGAAAAGTGTATTCCATCCGTACTTGGTACTTTTGATGTGTTGTTCCTGAAAAGTGTATTTCATCCGTACTTGGTACTTTTGATGTGTTGTTCCTGTAAAGTGTATTTCATCCGTACTTGGTACTTTTGATGTGTTGTTCCTGAAAAGTGTATTCCATCCGTACTTGGTACTTTTGATGTGTTGTTCCTGTAAAGTGTATTTCATCCGTACTTGGTACTTTTGATGTGTTGTTCCTGAAAAGTGTATTCCATCCGTACTTGGTACTTTTGATGCGTTGTTCCTGTAAAGTGTATTTCATCCGTACTTGGTACTTTTGATGTGTTGTTCCTGAAAAGTGTATTCCATCCGTACTTGGTACTTTTGATGTGTTGTTCCTGAAAAGTGTATTTCATCCGTACTTGGTACTTTTGATGCGTTGTTCCTGTAAAGTGTATTTCATCCGTACTTGGTACTTTTGATGTGTTGTTCCTGAAAAGTGTATTCCATCCGTACTTGGTACTTTTGATGTGTTGTTCCTGAAAAGTGTATTCCATCCGTACTTGGTACTTTTGATGTGTTGTTCCTGAAAAGTGTATTTCATCCATACTTGGTACTTTTGATGTGTTGTTCCTGAAAAGTGTATTCCATCCGTACTTGGTACTTTTGATGTGTTGTTCCTGAAAAGTGTATTTCATCCGTACTTGGTACTTTTGATGTGTTGTTCCTGTAAAGTGTATTTCATCCGTACTTGGTACTTTTGATGTGTTGTTCCTGAAAAGTGTATTCCATCCGTACTTGGTACTTTTGATGTGTTGTTCCTGTAAAGTGTATTTCATCCGTACTTGGTACTTTTGATGTGTTGTTCCTGAAAAGTGTATTTCATCCATACTTGGTACTTTTGATGTGTTGTTCCTGAAAAGTGTATTCCATCCGTACTTGGTACTTTTGATGTGTTGTTCCTGAAAAGTGTATTTCATCCATACTTGGTACTTTTGATGTGTTGTTCCTGAAAAGTGTATTTCATCCATACTTGGTACTTTTGATGTGTTGTTCCTGAAAAGTGTATTCCATCCGTACTTGGTACTTTTGATGTGTTGTTCCTGAAAAGTGTATTTCATCCATACTTGGTACTTTTGATGCGTTGTTCCTGAAAAGTGTATTTCATCCGTACTTGGTACTTTTGGTTTGTTGTTCCTGAAAAGTGTATTTCATCCGTACTTGGTACTTTTGATGTGTTGTTCCTGAAAAGTGTATTCCATCCGTACTTGGTACTTTTGATGTGTTGTTCCTGAAAAGTGTATTCCATCCGTACTTGGTACTTTTGATGTGTTGTTCCTGAAAAGTGTATTTCATCCGTACTTGGTACTTTTGATGTGTTGTTCCTGTAAAGTGTATTTCATCCGTACTTGGTACTTTTGATGTGTTGTTCCTGAAAAGTGTATTCCATCCGTACTTGGTACTTTTGATGTGTTGTTCCTGAAAAGTGTATTTCATCCGTACTTGGTACTTTTGATGTGTTGTTCCTGTAAAGTGTATTTCATCCGTACTTGGTACTTTTGATGTGTTGTTCCTGAAAAGTGTATTCCATCCGTACTTGGTACTTTTGATGTGTTGTTCCTGTAAAGTGTATTTCATCCGTACTTGGTACTTTTGATGTGTTGTTCCTGAAAAGTGTATTTCATCCATACTTGGTACTTTTGATGTGTTGTTCCTGAAAAGTGTATTCCATCCGTACTTGGTACTTTTGATGTGTTGTTCCTGAAAAGTGTATTTCATCCATACTTGGTACTTTTGATGTGTTGTTCCTGAAAAGTGTATTTCATCCATACTTGGTACTTTTGATGTGTTGTTCCTGAAAAGTGTATTCCATCCGTACTTGGTACTTTTGATGTGTTGTTCCTGAAAAGTGTATTCCATCCGTACTTGGTACTTTTGATGTGTTGTTCCTGTAAAGTGTATTCCATCCGTACTTGGTACTTTTGATGTGTTGTTCCTGAAAAGTGTATTTCATCCGTACTTGGTACTTTTGATGCGTTGTTCCTGTAAAGTGTATTTCATCCGTACTTGGTACTTTTGATGTGTTGTTCCTGAAAAGTGTATTTCATCCATACTTGGTACTTTTGATGTGTTGTTCCTGAAAAGTGTATTCCATCCGTACTTGGTACTTTTGATGTGTTGTTCCTGAAAAGTGTATTTCATCCATACTTGGTACTTTTGATGTGTTGTTCCTGAAAAGTGTATTCCATCCGTACTTGGTACTTTTGATGTGTTGTTCCTGTAAAGTGTATTTCATCCGTACTTGGTACTTTTGATGTGTTGTTCCTGAAAAGTGTATTCCATCCGTACTTGGTACTTTTGATGCGTTGTTCCTGTAAAGTGTATTCCATCCGTACTTGGTACTTTTGATGTGTTGTTCCTGTAAAGTGTATTCCATCCGTACTTGGTACTTTTGATGTGTTGTTTCTGAAAAGTGTATTCCATCCGTACTTGGTACTTTTGATGTGTTGTTCCTGAAAAGTGTATTCCATCCGTACTTGGTACTTTTGATGTGTTGTTCCTGAAAAGTGTATTCCATCCGTACTTGGTACTTTTGATGTGTTGTTCCTGTAAAGTGTATTCCATCCGTACTTGGTACTTTTGATGCGTTGTTCCTAAAAAGTGTATTCCATCCGTACTTGGTACTTTTGATGTGTTGTTCCTGTAAAGTGTATTCCATCCGTACTTGGTACTTTTGATGTGTTGTTCCTGTAAAGTGTATTCCATCCGTACTTGGTACTTTTGATGTGTTGTTCCTGTAAAGTGTATTCCATCCGTACTTGGTACTTTTGATGTGTTGTTCCTGAAAAGTGTATTCCATCCGTACTTGGTACTTTTGATGCGTTGTTCCTGTAAAGTGTATTCCATCCGTACTTGGTACTTTTGATGCGTTGTTCCTGAAAAGTGTATTCCATCCGTACTTGGTACTTTTGATGTGTTGTTTCTGAAAAGTGTATTCCATCCGTACTTGGTACTTTTGATGTGTTGTTCCTGAAAAGTGTATTCCATCCGTACTTGGTACTTTTGATGTGTTGTTCCTGAAAAGTGTATTCCATCCGTACTTGGTACTTTTGATGTGTTGTTCCTGTAAAGTGTATTCCATCCGTACTTGGTACTTTTGATGCGTTGTTCCTAAAAAGTGTATTCCATCCGTACTTGGTACTTTTGATGTGTTGTTCCTGTAAAGTGTATTCCATCCGTACTTGGTACTTTTGATGTGTTGTTCCTAAAAAGTGTATTCCATCCATACTTGGTACTTTTGATTTGTTGTTCCTGAAAAGTGTATTTCATCCGTACTTGGTACTTTTGATGCGTTGTTCCTGAAAAGTGTATTTCATCTGTACTTGGTACTTTTGATGTGTTGTTCCTAAAAAGTGTATTTCATCCGTACTTGGTACTTTTGATGCGTTGTTCCTGAAAAGTGTATTTCATCCGTACTTGGTACTTTTGATGCGTTGTTCCTGAAAAGTGTATTCCATCCGTACTTGGTACTTTTGATTTGTTGTTCCTGTAAAGTGTATTCCATCCGTACTTGGTACTTTTGATGCGTTGTTCCTGAAAAGTGTATTTCATCCGTACTTGGTACTTTTGATGCGTTGTTCCTGAAAAGTGTATTCCATCCGTACTTGGTACTTTTGATGCG
This sequence comes from Anopheles moucheti, assembly GCF_943734755.1. Taxonomy (NCBI): domain Eukaryota; kingdom Metazoa; phylum Arthropoda; class Insecta; order Diptera; family Culicidae; genus Anopheles; species Anopheles moucheti. The sequence continues at coordinate 131,051 of NW_026453627.1, forward strand.
TTGTCCCTGAAAAGTGTATTCCATCCGTACTTGGTACTTTTGATGCGTTGTTCCTGAAAAGTGTATTCCATCCGTACTTGGTACTTTTGATGCGTTGTTCCTGAAAAGTGTATTTCATCCGTACTTGGTACTTTTGATGCGTTGTTCCTGAAAAGTGTATTTCATCCGTACTTGGTACTTTTGATGCGTTGTTCCTGAAAAGTGTATTTCATCCATACTTGGTACTTTTGATGCGTTGTTCCTGAAAAGTGTATTTCATCCGTACTTGGTACTTTTGGTTTGTTGTTCCTGAAAAGTGTATTCCATCCGTACTTGGTACTTTTGATGCGTTGTTCCTGTAAAGTGTATTTCATCCGTACTTGGTACTTTTGATGCGTTGTTCCTGAAAAGTGTATTCCATCCGTACTTGGTACTTTTGATGTGTTGTTCCTGTAAAGTGTATTCCATCCGTACTTGGTACTTTTGATGCGTTGTTCCTAAAAAGTGTATTCCATCCGTACTTGGTACTTTTGATGTGTTGTTCCTAAAAAGTGTATTCCATCCATACTTGGTACTTTTGATTTGTTGTTCCTGAAAAGTGTATTTCATCCGTACTTGGTACTTTTGATGCGTTGTTCCTGAAAAGTGTATTTCATCTGTACTTGGTACTTTTGATGTGTTGTTCCTAAAAAGTGTATTTCATCCGTACTTGGTACTTTTGATGCGTTGTTCCTGAAAAGTGTATTTCATCCGTACTTGGTACTTTTGATGCGTTGTTCCTGAAAAGTGTATTCCATCCGTACTTGGTACTTTTGATTTGTTGTTCCTGTAAAGTGTATTCCATCCGTACTTGGTACTTTTGATGCGTTGTTCCTGAAAAGTGTATTTCATCCGTACTTGGTACTTTTGATGCGTTGTTCCTGAAAAGTGTATTCCATCCGTACTTGGTACTTTTGATGCGTTGTCCCTGAAAAGTGTATTCCATCCGTACTTGGTACTTTTGATGCGTTGTTCCTGAAAAGTGTATTCCATCCGTACTTGGTACTTTTGATGCGTTGTTCCTGAAAAGTGTATTTCATCCGTACTTGGTACTTTTGATGCGTTGTTCCTGAAAAGTGTATTCCATCCGTACTTGGTACTTTTGATGCGTTGTTCCTGAAAAGTGTATTTCATCCGTACTTGGTACTTTTGATGCGTTGTTCCTGAAAAGTGTATTTCATCCATACTTGGTACTTTTGATGCGTTGTTCCTGAAAAGTGTATTTCATCCGTACTTGGTACTTTTGATGTATTGTTCCTGAAAAGTGTATTCCATCCGTACTTGGTACTTTTGATTTGTTGTTCCTGTAAAGTGTATTCCATCCGTACTTGTTACTTTTGATGCGTTGTTCCTGAAAAGTGTATTTCATCCGTACTTGGTACTTTTGATGCGTTGTTCCTGTAAAGTGTATTCCATCCGTACTTGTTACTTTTGATGCGTTGTTCCTGAAAAGTGTATTCCATCCGTAATTGGTACTTTTGATGTGTTGTTCCTGTAAAGTGTATTCCATCCGTACTTGGTACTTTTGATGTGTTGTTCCTGAAAAGTGTATTCCATCCGTACTTGGTACTTTTGATGCGTTGTTCCTGAAAAGTGTATTCCATCCGTACTTGGTACTTTTGATGCGTTGTTCCTGAAAAGTGTATTTCATCCGTACTTGGTACTTTTGATGCGTTGTTCCTGTAAAGTGTATTCCATCCGTACTTGGTACTTTTGATGCGTTGTTCCTGAAAAGTGTATTTCATCCATACTTGGTACTTTTGATGCGTTGTTCCTGAAAAGTGTATTCCATCCGTACTTGGTACTTTTGATGCGTTGTTCCTGAAAAGTGTATTTCATCCGTACTTGGTACTTTTGATGCGTTGTTCCTGAAAAGTGTATTCCATCCGTACTTGGTACTTTTGATGTGTTGTTCCTGTAAAGTGTATTTCATCCGTACTTGGTACTTTTGATGCGTTGTTCCTGTAAAGTGTATTCCATCCGTACTTGTTACTTTTGATGCGTTGTTCCTGAAAAGTGTATTTCATCCATACTTGGTACTTTTGATGCGTTGTTCCTGAAAAGTGTATTCCATCCGTACTTGGTACTTTTGATGCGTTGTTCCTGAAAAGTGTATTCCATCCGTACTTGGTACTTTTGATGCGTTGTTCCTGAAAAGTGTATTTCATCCGTACTTGGTACTTTTGATGCGTTGTTCCTGAAAAGTGTATTTCATCCATACTTGGTACTTTTGGTTTGTTGTTCCTGAAAAGTGTATTCCATCCGTACTTGTTACTTTTGATGCGTTGTTCCTGAAAAGTGTATTTCATCCATACTTGGTACTTTTGGTTTGTTGTTCCTGAAAAGTGTATTCCATCCGTACTTGGTACTTTTGATGCGTTGTTCCTGTAAAGTGTATTCCATCCGTACTTGGTACTTTTGATGCGTTGTTCCTGAAAAGTGTATTCCATCCGTACTTGGTACTTTTGATGCGTTGTTCCTGAAAAGTGTATTCCATCCGTACTTGGTACTTTTGATGCGTTGTTCCTGAAAAGTGTATTTCATCCGTACTTGGTACTTTTGGTTTGTTGTTCCTGAAAAGTGTATTTCATCCGTACTTGGTACTTTTGATGCGTTGTTCCTGAAAAGTGTATTTCATCCATACTTGGTACTTTTGGTTTGTTGTTCCTGAAAAGTGTATTCCATCCGTACTTGGTACTTTTGATGCGTTGTTCCTGTAAAGTGTATTCCATCCGTACTTGGTACTTTTGATGCGTTGTTCCTGAAAAGTGTATTCCATCCGTACTTGGTACTTTTGATGCGTTGTTCCTGAAAAGTGTATTTCATCCATACTTGGTACTTTTGATGCGTTGTTCCTGAAAAGTGTATTTCATCCATACTTGGTACTTTTGATGCGTTGTTCCTGAAAAGTGTATTTCATCCGTACTTGGTACTTTTGATGTGTTGTTCCTGAAAAGTGTATTTCATCCGTACTTGGTACTTTTGATGTGTTGTTCCTGAAAAGTGTATTTCATCCGTACTTGGTACTTTTGATGTGTTGTTCCTGAAAAGTGTATTTCATCCGTACTTGGTACTTTTGATGTGTTGTTCCTGAAAAGTGTATTTCATCCGTACTTGGTACTTTTGATGCGTTGTTCCTGAAAAGTGTATTTCATCCATACTTGGTACTTTTGGTTTGTTGTTCCTGAAAAGTGTATTCCATCCGTACTTGGTACTTTTGATGCGTTGTTCCTGAAAAGTGTATTTCATCCATACTTGGTACTTTTGATGCGTTGTTCCTGAAAAGTGTATTTCATCCATACTTGGTACTTTTGATGCGTTGTTCCTGAAAAGTGTATTTCATCCGTACTTGGTACTTTTGATGTGTTGTTCCTGAAAAGTGTATTTCATCCGTACTTGGTACTTTTGATGTGTTGTTCCTGAAAAGTGTATTTCATCCGTACTTGGTACTTTTGGTTTGTTGTTCCTGAAAAGTGTATTCCATCCGTACTTGGTACTTTTGATGTATTGTTCCTGAAAAGTGTATTTCATCCATACTTGGTACTTTTGATGCGTTGTTCCTGAAAAGTGTATTTCATCCATACTTGGTACTTTTGGTTTGTTGTTCCTGAAAAGTGTATTCCATCCGTACTTGGTACTTTTGATGCGTTGTTCCTGAAAAGTGTATTTCATCCATACTTGGTACTTTTGATGCGTTGTTCCTGAAAAGTGTATTTCATCCATACTTGGTACTTTTGATGCGTTGTTCCTGAAAAGTGTATTTCATCCATACTTGGTACTTTTGGTTTGTTGTTCCTGAAAAGTGTATTCCATCCGTACTTGGTACTTTTGATGCGTTGTTCCTGTAAAGTGTATTCCATCCGTACTTGGTACTTTTGATGCGTTGTTCCTGAAAAGTGTATTCCATCCGTACTTGGTACTTTTGATGCGTTGTTCCTGAAAAGTGTATTTCATCCATACTTGGTACTTTTGATGCGTTGTTCCTGAAAAGTGTATTCCATCCGTACTTGGTACTTTTGATGCGTTGTTCCTGAAAAGTGTATTCCATCCGTACTTGGTACTTTTGATGCGTTGTTCCTGAAAAGTGTATTTCATCCGTACTTGGTACTTTTGATGCGTTGTTCCTGAAAAGTGTATTTCATCCATACTTGGTACTTTTGGTTTGTTGTTCCTGAAAAGTGTATTCCATCCGTACTTGTTACTTTTGATGCGTTGTTCCTGAAAAGTGTATTTCATCCGTACTTGGTACTTTTGATGCGTTGTTCCTGAAAAGTGTATTCCATCCGTACTTGGTACTTTTGATGCGTTGTTCCTGAAAAGTGTATTCCATCCGTACTTGGTACTTTTGATGCGTTGTTCCTGAAAAGTGTATTTCATCCGTACTTGGTACTTTTGATGCGTTGTTCCTGAAAAGTGTATTTCATCCATACTTGGTACTTTTGATGCGTTGTTCCTGAAAAGTGTATTCCATCCGTACTTGGTACTTTTGATGCGTTGTTCCTGTAAAGTGTATTCCATCCGTACTTGGTACTTTTGATGCGTTGTTCCTGAAAAGTGTATTCCATCCGTACTTGGTACTTTTGATGCGTTGTTCCTGAAAAGTGTATTTCATCCGTACTTGGTACTTTTGATGCGTTGTTCCTGAAAAGTGTATTTCATCCATACTTGGTACTTTTGGTTTGTTGTTCCTGAAAAGTGTATTCCATCCGTACTTGGTACTTTTGATGCGTTGTTCCTGTAAAGTGTATTCCATCCGTACTTGGTACTTTTGATGCGTTGTTCCTGAAAAGTGTATTCCATCCGTACTTGGTACTTTTGATGCGTTGTTCCTGTAAAGTGTATTCCATCCGTACTTGGTACTTTTGATGCGTTGTTCCTGAAAAGTGTATTCCATCCATACTTGGTACTTTTGATGCGTTGTTCCTGAAAAGTGTATTTCATCCGTACTTGGTACTTTTGATGCGTTGTTCCTGAAAAGTGTATTTCATCCATACTTGGTACTTTTGGTTTGTTGTTCCTGAAAAGTGTATTCCATCCGTACTTGGTACTTTTGATGCGTTGTTCCTGTAAAGTGTATTCCATCCGTACTTGGTACTTTTGATGCGTTGTTCCTGAAAAGTGTATTCCATCCGTACTTGGTACTTTTGATGCGTTGTTCCTGAAAAGTGTATTCCATCCGTACTTGGTACTTTTGATGCGTTGTTCCTGAAAAGTGTATTTCATCCATACTTGGTACTTTTGGTTTGTTGTTCCTGAAAAGTGTATTTCATCCGTACTTGGTACTTTTGATGCGTTGTTCCTGAAAAGTGTATTTCATCCATACTTGGTACTTTTGGTTTGTTGTTCCTGAAAAGTGTATTCCATCCGTACTTGGTACTTTTGATGCGTTGTTCCTGTAAAGTGTATTCCATCCGTACTTGGTACTTTTGATGCGTTGTTCCTGAAAAGTGTATTCCATCCGTACTTGGTACTTTTGATGCGTTGTTCCTGAAAAGTGTATTTCATCCGTACTTGGTACTTTTGATGCGTTGTTCCTGAAAAGTGTATTCCATCCGTACTTGGTACTTTTGATGTGTTGTTCCTGTAAAGTGTATTTCATCCGTACTTGGTACTTTTGATGCGTTGTTCCTGTAAAGTGTATTCCATCCGTACTTGTTACTTTTGATGCGTTGTTCCTGAAAAGTGTATTTCATCCGTACTTGGTACTTTTGATGCGTTGTTCCTGAAAAGTGTATTCCATCCGTACTTGGTACTTTTGATGCGTTGTTCCTGAAAAGTGTATTCCATCCGTACTTGGTACTTTTGATGCGTTGTTCCTGAAAAGTGTATTTCATCCGTACTTGGTACTTTTGATGCGTTGTTCCTGAAAAGTGTATTTCATCCATACTTGGTACTTTTGATGCGTTGTTCCTGAAAAGTGTATTTCATCCGTACTTGGTACTTTTGGTTTGTTGTTCCTGAAAAGTGTATTCCATCCGTACTTGGTACTTTTGATGTATTGTTCCTGAAAAGTGTATTCCATCCGTACTTGGTACTTTTGATTTGTTGTTCCTGTAAAGTGTATTTCATCCGTACTTGGTACTTTTGATGTATTGTTCCTGAAAAGTGTATTCCATCCGTACTTGGTACTTTTGATTTGTTGTTCCTGTAAAGTGTATTCCATCCGTACTTGTTACTTTTGATGCGTTGTTCCTGTAAAGTGTATTCCATCCGTACTTGGTACTTTTGATGTGTTGTTCCTGAAAAGTGTATTTCATCCGTACTTGGTACTTTTGATGCGTTGTTCCTGAAAAGTGTATTCCATCCGTACTTGGTACTTTTGATGCGTTGTTCCTGAAAAGTGTATTTCATCCGTACTTGGTACTTTTGATGCGTTGTTCCTGAAAAGTGTATTTCATCCATACTTGGTACTTTTGATGCGTTGTTCCTGAAAAGTGTATTTCATCCGTACTTGGTACTTTTGGTTTGTTGTTCCTGAAAAGTGTATTCCATCCGTACTTGGTACTTTTGATGTATTGTTCCTGAAAAGTGTATTTCATCCGTACTTGGTACTTTTGGTTTGTTGTTCCTGTAAAGTGTATTTCATCCGTACTTGGTACTTTTGATGTATTGTTCCTGAAAAGTGTATTCCATCCGTACTTGGTACTTTTGATTTGTTGTTCCTGTAAAGTGTATTCCATCCGTACTTGTTACTTTTGATGCGTTGTTCCTGTAAAGTGTATTCCATCCGTACTTGGTACTTTTGATGTGTTGTTCCTGAAAAGTGTATTTCATCCGTACTTGGTACTTTTGATGCGTTGTTCCTGTAAAGTGTATTCCATCCGTACTTGTTACTTTTGATGCGTTGTTCCTGAAAAGTAAATTCCATCCGTACTTGGTACTTTTGATGCGTTGTTCCTGAAAAGTGTATTCCATCCGTACTTGGTACTTTTGATGCGTTGTTCCTGAAAAGTGTATTCCATCCGTACTTGGTACTTTTGATGCGTTGTCCCTGAAAAGTGTATTCCATCCGTACTTGGTACTTTTGATTTGTTGTTCCTGTAAAGTGTATTCCATCCGTACTTGGTACTTTTGATGCGTTGTTCCTGAAAAGTGTATTTCATCCGTACTTGGTACTTTTGATGCGTTGTTCCTGAAAAGTGTATTCCATCCGTACTTGGTACTTTTGATGCGTTGTTCCTGAAAAGTGTATTTCATCCGTACTTGGTACTTTTGATGCGTTGTTCCTGTAAAGTGTATTCCATCCGTACTTGTTACTTTTGATGCGTTGTTCCTGAAAAGTAAATTCCATCCGTACTTGGTACTTTTGATGCGTTGTCCCTGAAAAGTGTATTCCATCCGTACTTGGTACTTTTGATTTGTTGTTCCTGTAAAGTGTATTCCATCCGTACTTGGTACTTTTGATGCGTTGTTCCTGAAAAGTGTATTTCATCCGTACTTGGTACTTTTGATGCGTTGTTCCTGAAAAGTGTATTCCATCCGTACTTGGTACTTTTGATGCGTTGTCCCTGAAAAGTGTATTCCATCCGTACTTGGTACTTTTGATGCGTTGTTCCTGAAAAGTGTATTCCATCCGTACTTGGTACTTTTGATGCGTTGTTCCTGAAAAGTGTATTTCATCCGTACTTGGTACTTTTGATTTGTTGTTCCTAAGGAATGTATTCTATCCGTACTTGGTACTTTTGATGCGTTGTTCCTGAAAAGTGTATTCCATCCGTACTTGGTACTTTTGATGTGTTGTTCCTGAAAAGTGTATTCCATCCGTACTTGGTACTTTTGATGCGTTGTTCCTGAAAAGTGTATTTCATCCGTACTTGGTACTTTTGATGCGTTGTTCCTGAAAAGTGTATTCCATCCGTACTTGGTACTTTTGATGCGTTGTTCCTGAAAAGTGTATTTCATCCGTACTTGGTACTTTTGATGCGTTGTTCCTGTAAAGTGTATTCCATCCGTACTTGTTACTTTTGATGCGTTGTTCCTGAAAAGTGTATTCCATCCGTACTTGGTACTTTTGATGCGTTGTTCCTGAAAAGTAAATTCCATCCGTACTTGGTACTTTTGATGCGTTGTCCCTGAAAAGTGTATTCCATCCGTACTTGGTACTTTTGATTTGTTGTTCCTGTAAAGTGTATTCCATCCGTACTTGGTACTTTTGATGCGTTGTTCCTGAAAAGTGTATTTCATCCGTACTTGGTACTTTTGATGCGTTGTTCCTGAAAAGTGTATTCCATCCGTACTTGGTACTTTTGATGCGTTGTCCCTGAAAAGTGTATTCCATCCGTACTTGGTACTTTTGATGCGTTGTTCCTGAAAAGTGTATTCCATCCGTACTTGGTACTTTTGATGCGTTGTTCCTGAAAAGTGTATTCCATCCGTACTTGGTACTTTTGATGCGTTGTTCCTGAAAAGTGTATTCCATCCGTACTTGGTACTTTTGATGCGTTGTTCCTGAAAAGTGTATTTCATCCGTACTTGGTACTTTTGATGCGTTGTTCCTGTAAAGTGTATTCCATCCGTACTTGTTACTTTTGATGCGTTGTTCCTGAAAAGTGTATTCCATCCGTACTTGGTACTTTTGATGTGTTGTTCCTGAAAAGTGTATTTCATCCGTACTTGGTACTTTTGATGCGTTGTCCCTGAAAAGTGTATTCCATCCGTACTTGGTACTTTTGATGCGTTGTTCCTGAAAAGTGTATTCCATCCGTACTTGTTACTTTTGATGCGTTGTTCCTGAAAAGTGTATTCCATCCGTACTTGGTACTTTTGATGCGTTGTTCCTGAAAAGTGTATTCCATCCGTACTTGGTACTTTTGATTTGTTGTTCCTGTAAAGTGTATTCCATCCGTACTTGGTACTTTTGATGCGTTGTCCCTGAAAAGTGTATTCCATCCGTACTTGGTACTTTTGATGTGTTGTTCCTGAAAAGTGTATTTCATCCGTACTTGGTACTTTTGATGCGTTGTTCCTGAAAAGTGTATTCCATCCGTACTTGGTACTTTTGATGCGTTGTTCCTGAAAAGTGTATTCCATCCGTACTTGTTACTTTTGATGCGTTGTTCCTGAAAAATGTATTCCATCCGTACTTGGTACTTTTGATGTGTTGTTCCTGAAAAGTGTATTTCATCCGTACTTGGTACTTCTGATGTGTTGTTCCTGAAAAGTGTATTCCATCCGTACTTGGTACTTTTGATGTGTTGTTCCTGAAAAGTGTATTTCATCCGTACTTGGTACTTTTGATGCGTTGTTCCTGAAAAATGTATTCCATCCGTACTTGGTACTTTTGATGTGTTGTTCCTGAAAAGTGTATTTCATCCGTACTTGGTACTTTTGATGCGTTGTTCCTGAAAAGTGTATTTCATCCGTACTTGGTACTTTTGATGCGTTGTTCCTGAAAAGTGTATTCCATCCGTACTTGGTACTTTTGATGTGTTGTTCCTGAAAAGTGTATTTCATCCGTACTTGGTACTTTTGATGCGTTGTTCCTGAAAAGTGTATTTCATCCGTACTTGGTACTTTTGATGCGTTGTTCCTGAAAAGTGTATTCCATCCGTACTTGGTACTTTTGATGTGTTGTTCCTGAAAAGTGTATTTCATCCGTACTTGGTACTTTTGATGCGTTGTTCCTGAAAAGTGTATTCCATCCGTACTTGGTACTTTTGATGCGTTGTTCCTGAAAAGTGTATTCCATCCGTACTTGGTACTTTTGATGTGTTGTTCCTGAAAAGTGTATTTCATCCGTACTTGGTACTTTTGATGCGTTGTTCCTGAAAAGTGTATTCCATCCGTACTTGGTACTTTTGATGTGTTGTTCCTGAAAAGTGTATTTCATCCGTACTTGGTACTTTTGATGTGTTGTTCCTGAAAAGTGTATTTCATCCGTACTTGGTACTTTTGATGCGTTGTTCCTGAAAAGTGTATTCCATCCGTACTTGGTACTTTTGATGTGTTGTTCCTGAAAAGTGTATTCCATCCGTACTTGGTACTTTTGATGCGTTGTTCCTGAAAAGTGTATTTCATCCGTACTTGGTACTTCTGATGTGTTGTTCCTGAAAAATGTATTCCATCCGTACTTGGTACTTTTGATGCGTTGTTCCTGAAAAGTGTATTCCATCCGTACTTGGTACTTTTGATGTGTTGTTCCTGAAAAGTGTAATCCATCCGTACTTGGTACTTTTGATGCGTTGTTCCTGAAAAGTGTATTCCATCCGTACTTGGTACTTTTGATGTGTTGTTCCTGAAAAGTGTATTCCATCCGTACTTGGTACTTTTGATGTGTTGTTCCTGAAAAGTGTATTTCATCCGTACTTGGTACTTTTGATGCGTTGTTCCTGAAAAGTGTATTCCATCCGTACTTGGTACTTTTGATGTGTTGTTCCTGAAAAGTGTATTTCATCCGTACTTGGTACTTTTGATGCGTTGTTCCTGAAAAGTGTATTTCATCCGTACTTGGTACTTTTGATGTGTTGTTCCTGAAAAGTGTAATCCATCCGTACTTGGTACTTTTGATGTGTTGTTCCTGAAAAGTGTATTCCATCCGTACTTGGTACTTTTGATGCGTTGTTCCTGAAAAATGTATTCCATCCGTACTTGGTACTTTTGATGTGTTGTTCCTGAAAAGTGTATTTCATCCGTACTTGGTACTTTTGATGCGTTGTTCCTGAAAAGTGTATTCCATCCGTACTTGGTACTTTTGATGTGTTGTTCCTGAAAAGTGTATTTCATCCGTACTTGGTACTTTTGATGCGTTGTTCCTGAAAAGTGTATTTCATCCGTACTTGGTACTTCTGATGTGTTGTTCCTGAAAAGTGTATTCCATCCGTACTTGGTACTTTTGATGTGTTGTTCCTGAAAAGTGTATTTCATCCGTACTTGGTACTTTTGATGCGTTGTTCCTGAAAAGTGTATTCCATCCGTACTTGGTACTTCTGATGCGTTGTTCCTGAAAAATGTATTCCATCCGTACTTGGTACTTTTGATGTGTTGTTCCTGAAAAGTGTATTCCATCCGTACTTGGTACTTTTGATGTGTTGTTCCTGAAAAGTGTATTCCATCCGTACTTGGTACTTTTGATGTGTTGTTCCTGAAAAGTGTATTTCATCCGTACTTGGTACTTTTGATGCGTTGTTCCTGAAAAGTGTATTCCATCCGTACTTGGTACTTTTGATGTGTTGTTCCTGAAAAGTGTATTTCATCCGTACTTGGTACTTTTGATGCGTTGTTCCTGAAAAGTGTATTTCATCCGTACTTGGTACTTTTGATGCGTTGTTCCTGAAAAATGTATTCCATCCGTACTTGGTACTTTTGATGTGTTGTTCCTGAAAAGTGTATTTCATCCGTACTTGGTACTTTTGATGCGTTGTTCCTGAAAAGTGTATTCCATCCGTACTTGGTACTTTTGATGCGTTGTTCCTGTAAAGTGTATTTCATCCGTACTTGGTACTTTTGATGTGTTGTTCCTGAAAAGTGTATTCCATCCGTACTTGGTACTTTTGATTTGTTGTTCCTGTAAAGTGTATTCCATCCGTACTTGGTACTTTTGATGCGTTGTTCCTGAAAAGTGTATTTCATCCGCACTTGGTTACTTTTGATTTGTTGTTCCTAAGGAATGTATTCTATCCGCACTTGGTTACTTTTGATTTGTTGTTCCTGAAGAGTGTATTCTATCCGCACTTGGTTACTTTTGGTTTGTTGTTCCTAAGGAATGTATTCTATCCGCACTTGGTTACTTTTGGTTTGTTGTTCCTAAGGAATGTATTCCATCCGCACTTGGTTACTTTTGGTTTGTTGTTCCTAAGGAATGTATTCTATCCGCACTTGGTTACTTTTGATTTGTTGTTCCTGAAGAGTGTATTCTATCCGCACTTGGTTACTTTTGGTTTGTTGTTCCTAAGGAATGTATTCCATCCGCACTTGGTTACTTTTGGTTTGTTATTCCTAAGGAATGTATTCTATCCGCACTTGGTTACTTTTGGTTTGTTGTTCCTGAGGAATGTATTCCATCCGCACTTGGTTACTTTTGGTTTGTTGTTCCTGAGGAATGTATTCTATCCGCACTTGGTTACTTTTGGTTTGTTGTTCCTAAGGAATGTATTCTATCCGCACTTGGTTACTTTTGGTTTGTTGTTCCTAAGGAATGTATTCTATCCGCACTTGGTTACTTTTGGTTTGTTGTTCCTGAGGAATGTATTCTATCCGCACTTGGTTACTTTTGGTTTGTTGTTCCTAAGGAATGTATTCTATCCGCACTTGGTTACTTTTGGTTTGTTGTTCCTGAGGAATGTATTCCATCCGCACTTGGTTACTTTTGGTTTGTTGTTCCTGAGGAATGTATTCTATCCGCACTTGGTTACTTTTGGTTTGTTGTTCCTAAGGAATGTATTCTATCCGCACTTGGTTACTTTTGGTTTGTTGTTCCTGAGGAATGTATTCCATCCGCACTTGGTTACTTTTGGTTTGTTGTTCCTGAGGAATGTATTCTATCCGCACTTGGTTACTTTTGGTTTGTTGTTCCTAAGGAATGTATTCTATCCGCACTTGGTTACTTTTGATTTGTTGTTCCTGAAGAGTGTATTCTATCCGCACTTGGTTACTTTTGGTTTGTTGTTCCTAAGGAATGTATTCTATCCGCACTTGGTTACTTTTGGTTTGTTGTTCCTAAGGAATGTATTCTATCCGCACTTGGTTACTTTTGGTTTGTTGTTCCTAAGGAATGTATTCCATCCGCACTTGGTTACTTTTGGTTTGTTGTTCCTAAGGAATGTATTCTATCCGCACTTGGTTACTTTTGGTTTGTTGTTCCTAAGGAATGTATTCTATCCGCACTTGGTTACTTTTGATTTGTTGTTCCTAAGGAATGTATTCTATCCGCACTTGGTTACTTTTGGTTTGTTGTTCCTAAGGAATGTATTCCATCCGCACTTGGTTACTTTTGGTTTGTTGTTCCTAAGGAATGTATTCTATCCGCACTTGGTTACTTTTGATTTGTTGTTCCTGAGGAGTGTATTCTATCCGCACTTGGTTACTTTTGGTTTGTTGTTCCTGAGGAATGTATTCCATCCGTACTTGGTACTTTTGATGTGTTGTTCCTGAAAAGTGTATTTCATTCGCACTTGGTTACTTTTGGTTTGTTGTTCCTAAGGAATGTATTCTATCCGCACTTGGTTACTTTTGGTTTGTTGTTCCTAAGGAATGTATTCCATCCGCACTTGGTTACTTTTGGTTTGTTGTTCCTAAGGAATGTATTCTATCCGCACTTGGTTACTTTTGATTTGTTGTTCCTGAAGAGTGTATTCTATCCGCACTTGGTTACTTTTGGTTTGTTGTTCCTAAGGAATGTATTCTATCCGCACTTGGTTACTTTTGGTTTGTTGTTCCTAAGGAATGTATTCTATCCGCACTTGGTTACTTTTGGTTTGTTGTTCCTAAGGAATGTATTCTATCCGCACTTGGTTACTTTTGGTTTGTTGTTCCTAAGGAATGTATTCTATCCGCACTTGGTTACTTTTGATTTGTTGTTCCTGAAGAGTGTATTCTATCCGCACTTGGTTACTTTTGGTTTGTTGTTCCTAAGGAATGTATTCTATCCGCACTTGGTTACTTTTGGTTTGTTGTTCCTAAGGAATGTATTCCATCCGCACTTGGTTACTTTTGGTTTGTTGTTCCTGAAGAGTGTATTCTATCCGCACTTGGTTACTTTTGGTTTGTTGTTCCTAAGGAATGTATTCTATCCGCACTTGGTTACTTTTGGTTTGTTGTTCCTAAGGAATGTATTCTATCCGCACTTGGTTACTTTTGATTTGTTGTTCCTAAGGAATGTATTCTATCCGCACTTGGTTACTTTTGGTTTGTTGTTCCTAAGGAATGTATTCCATCCGCACTTGGTTACTTTTGGTTTGTTGTTCCTAAGGAATGTATTCTATCCGCACTTGGTTACTTTTGATTTGTTGTTCCTAAGGAATGTATTCTATCCGCACTTGGTTACTTTTGGTTTGTTGTTCCTAAGGAATGTATTCTATCCGCACTTGGTTACTTTTGGTTTGTTGTTCCTAAGGAATGTATTCCATCCGCACTTGGTTACTTTTGGTTTGTTGTTCCTAAGGAATGTATTCTATCCGCACTTGGTTACTTTTGGTTTGTTGTTCCTGAGGAATGTATTCCATCCGCACTTGGTTACTTTTGGTTTGTTGTTCCTGAGGAATGTATTCCATCCGTACTTGGTACTTTTGATGTGTTGTTCCTGAAAAGTGTATTCTATCCGCACTTGGTTACTTTTGGTTTGTTGTTCCTAAGGAATGTATTCTATCCGCACTTGGTTACTTTTGGTTTGTTGTTCCTAAGGAATGTATTCCATCCGCACTTGGTTACTTTTGGTTTGTTGTTCCTAAGGAATGTATTCCATCCGCACTTGGTTACTTTTGGTTTGTTGTTCCTGAGGAATGTATTCTATCCGCACTTGGTTACTTTTGGTTTGTTGTATCTAAGGAATGTATTCTATCCGCACTTGGTTACTTTTGGTTTGTTGTTCCTAAGGAATGTATTCCATCCGCACTTGGTTACTTTTGGTTTGTTGTTCCTGAGGAATGTATTCTATCCGCACTTGGTTACTTTTGGTTTGTTGTTCCTAAGGAATGTATTCCATCCGCACTTGGTTACTTTTGGTTTGTTGTTCCTAAGGAATGTATTCTATCCGCACTTGGTTACTTTTGGTTTGTTGTTCCTAAGGAGTGTATTCCATCCGCACTTGGTTACTTTTGGTTTGTTGTTCCTAAGGAATGTATTCTATCCGCACTTGGTTACTTTTGGTTTGTTGTTCCTAAGGAATGTATTCCATCCGCACTTGGTTACTTTTGGTTTGTTGTTCCTGAGGAATGTATTCCATCCGCACTTGGTTACTTTTGGTTTGTTGTTCCTAAGGAATGTATTCCATCCACACTTGGTTACTTTTGGTTTGTTGTTCCTAAGGAATGTATTCTATCCGCACTTGGTTACTTTTGGTTTGTTGTTCCTAAGGAATGTATTCCATCCGCACTTGGTTACTTTTGGTTTGTTGTTCCTAAGGAATGTATTCTATCCGCACTTGGTTACTTTTGGTTTGTTGTTCCTAAGGAATGTATTCCATCCACACTTGGTTACTTTTGGTTTGTTGTTCCTAAGGAATGTATTCCATCCACACTTGGTTACTTTTGGTTTGTTGTTCCTAAGGAATGTATTCTATCCGCACTTGGTTACTTTTGGTTTGTTGTTCCTAAGGAGTGTATTCCATCCGCACTTGGTTACTTTTGGTTTGTTGTTCCTAAGGAATGTATTCTATCCGCACTTGGTTACTTTTGGTTTGTTGTTCCTAAGGAATGTATTCCATCCGCACTTGGTTACTTTTGGTTTGTTGTTCCTAAGGAATGTATTCCATCCGCACTTGGTTACTTTTGGTTTGTTGTTCCTGAGGAATGTATTCCATCCGCACTTGGTTACTTTTGGTTTGTTGTTCCTAAGGAATGTATTCCATCCACACTTGGTTACTTTTGGTTTGTTGTTCCTAAGGAATGTATTCTATCCGCACTTGGTTACTTTTGGTTTGTTGTTCCTAAGGAATGTATTCCATCCGCACTTGGTTACTTTTGGTTTGTTGTTCCTAAGGAATGTATTCTATCCGCACTTGGTTACTTTTGGTTTGTTGTTCCTAAGGAATGTATTCCATCCACACTTGGTTACTTTTGGTTTGTTGTTCCTAAGGAATGTATTCTATCCGCACTTGGTTACTTTTGGTTTGTTGTTCCTAAGGAATGTATTCCATCCGCACTTGGTTACTTTTGGTTTGTTGTTCCTAAGGAATGTATTCTATCCGCACTTGGTTACTTTTGGTTTGTTGTTCCTAAGGAGTGTATTCCATCCGCACTTGGTTACTTTTGGTTTGTTGTTCCTAAGGAATGTATTCCATCCGCACTTGGTTACTTTTGGTTTGTTGTTCCTGAGGAATGTATTCCATCCGCACTTGGTTACTTTTGGTTTGTTGTTCCTAAGGAATGTATTCCATCCACACTTGGTTACTTTTGGTTTGTTGTTCCTGAGGAATGTATTCTATCCACACTTGGTTACTTTTGGTTTGTTGTTCCTAAGGAATTTATTCTATCCACACTTGGTTACTTTTGGTTTGTTGTTCCTAAGGAGTGTATTCTATCCGCACTTGGTTACTTTTGGTTTGTTGTTCCTAAGGAATGTATTCTATCCACACTTGGTTACTTTTGGTTTGTTGTTCCTAAGGAATGTATTCTATCCACACTTGGTTACTTTTGGTTTGTTGTTCCTAAGGAGTGTATTCTATCCGCAGTTGGTTACTTTTGGTTTGTTGTTCCTGAGGAATGTATTCTATCCACACTTGGTTACTTTTGGTTTGTTGTTCCTAAGGAATGTATTCTATCCACACTTGGTTACTTTTGGTTTGTTGTTCCTAAGGAATGTATTCTATCCGCACTTGGTTACTTTTGGTTTGTTGTTCCTAAGGAGTGTATTCTATCCGCAGTTGGTTACTTTTGGTTTGTTGTTCCTGAGGAATGTATTCTATCCACACTTGGTTACTTTTGGTTTGTTGTTCCTAAGGAATGTATTCTATCCGCAGTTGGTTACTTTTGGTTTGTTGTTCCTAAGGAATGTATTCTATCCACACTTGGTTACTTTTGGTTTGTTGTTCCTGAGGAATGTATTCTATCCACACTTGGTTACTTTTGGTTTGTTGTTCCTGAGGAATGTATTCTATCCACACTTGGTTACTTTTGGTTTGTTGTTCCTAAGGAATGTATTCTATCCGCACTTGGTTACTTTTGGTTTGTTGTTCCTAAGGAATGTATTCTATCCACACTTGGTTACTTTTGGTTTGTTGTTCCTAAGGAGTGTATTCTATCCGCAGTTGGTTACTTTTGGTTTGTTGTTCCTGAGGAATGTATTCTATCCACACTTGGTTACTTTTGGTTTGTTGTTCCTAAGGAATGTATTCTATCCACACTTGGTTACTTTTGGTTTGTTGTTCCTAAGGAGTGTATTCTATCCGCAGTTGGTTACTTTTGGTTTGTTGTTCCTAAGGAATGTATTCTATCCACACTTGGTTACTTTTGGTTTGTTGTTCCTAAGGAGTGTATTCTATCCACACTTGGTTACTTTTGGTTTGTTGTTCCTAAGGAGTGTATTCTATCCGCAGTTGGTTACTTTTGGTTTGTTGTTCCTGAGGAATGTATTCTATCCACACTTGGTTACTTTTGGTTTGTTGTTCCTAAGGAGTGTATTCTATCCGCAGTTGGTTACTTTTGGTTTGTTGTTCCTAAGGAATGTATTCTATCCACACTTGGTTACTTTTGGTTTGTTGTTCCTAAGGAATGTATTCTATCCACACTTGGTTACTTTTGGTTTGTTGTTCCTAAGGAGTGTATTCTATCCGCAGTTGGTTACTTTTGGTTTGTTGTTCCTGAGGAATGTATTCTATCCACACTTGGTTACTTTTGGTTTGTTGTTCCTAAGGAATGTATTCTATCCGCACTTGGTTACTTTTGGTTTGTTGTTCCTAAGGAATGTATTCTATCCACACTTGGTTACTTTTGGTTTGTTGTTCCTAAGGAATGTATTCTATCCGCACTTGGTTACTTTTGGTTTGTTGTTCCTAAGGAATGTATTCTATCCACACTTGGTTACTTTTGGTTTGTTGTTCCTAAGGAATGTATTCTATCCGCACTTGGTTACTTTTGGTTTGTTGTTCCTAAGGAATGTATTCTATCCACACTTGGTTACTTTTGGTTTGTTGTTCCTAAGGAGTGTATTCTATCCGCAGTTGGTTACTTTTGGTTTGTTGTTCCTAAGGAATGTATTCTATCCGCACTTGGTTACTTTTGGTTTGTTGTTCCTAAGGAATGTATTCTATCCGCACTTGGTTACTTTTGGTTTGTTGTTCCTAAGGAGTGTATTCTATCCGCAGTTGGTTACTTTTGGTTTGTTGTTCCTGAGGAATGTATTCTATCCACACTTGGTTACTTTTGGTTTGTTGTTCCTGAGGAATGTATTCTATCCACACTTGGTTACTTTTGGTTTGTTGTTCCTGAGGAATGTATTCTATCCACACTTGGTTACTTTTGGTTTGTTGTTCCTAAGGAATGTATTCTATCCGCACTTGGTTACTTTTGGTTTGTTGTTCCTAAGGAATGTATTCTATCCACACTTGGTTACTTTTGGTTTGTTGTTCCTAAGGAGTGTATTCTATCCGCAGTTGGTTACTTTTGGTTTGTTGTTCCTGAGGAATGTATTCTATCCACACTTGGTTACTTTTGGTTTGTTGTTCCTAAGGAATGTATTCTATCCACACTTGGTTACTTTTGGTTTGTTGTTCCTAAGGAGTGTATTCTATCCGCAGTTGGTTACTTTTGGTTTGTTGTTCCTAAGGAATGTATTCTATCCACACTTGGTTACTTTTGGTTTGTTGTTCCTAAGGAGTGTATTCTATCCGCAGTTGGTTACTTTTGGTTTGTTGTTCCTGAGGAATGTATTCTATCCACACTTGGTTACTTTTGGTTTGTTGTTCCTAAGGAATGTATTCTATCCACACTTGGTTACTTTTGGTTTGTTGTTCCTAAGGAGTGTATTCTATCCGCAGTTGGTTACTTTTGGTTTGTTGTTCCTGAGGAATGTATTCTATCCACACTTGGTTACTTTTGGTTTGTTGTTCCTAAGGAATGTATTCTATCCGCACTTGGTTACTTTTGGTTTGTTGTTCCTAAGGAATGTATTCTATCCACACTTGGTTACTTTTGGTTTGTTGTTCCTAAGGAATGTATTCTATCCGCACTTGGTTACTTTTGGTTTGTTGTTCCTAAGGAATGTATTCTATCCACACTTGGTTACTTTTGGTTTGTTGTTCCTAAGGAGTGTATTCTATCCGCAGTTGGTTACTTTTGGTTTGTTGTTCCTGAGGAATGTATTCTATCCACACTTGGTTACTTTTGGTTTGTTGTTCCTAAGGAATGTATTCTATCCACACTTGGTTACTTTTGGTTTGTTGTTCCTAAGGAGTGTATTCTATCCGCAGTTGGTTACTTTTGGTTTGTTGTTCCTGAGGAATGTATTCTATCCACACTTGGTTACTTTTGGTTTGTTGTTCCTAAGGAATGTATTCTATCCGCACTTGGTTACTTTTGGTTTGTTGTTCCTAAGGAATGTATTCTATCCACACTTGGTTACTTTTGGTTTGTTGTTCCTAAGGAGTGTATTCTATCCGCAGTTGGTTACTTTTGGTTTGTTGTTCCTGAGGAATGTATTCTATCCACACTTGGTTACTTTTGGTTTGTTGTTCCTAAGGAATGTATTCTATCCACACTTGGTTACTTTTGGTTTGTTGTTCCTAAGGAGTGTATTCTATCCGCAGTTGGTTACTTTTGGTTTGTTGTTCCTAAGGAATGTATTCTATCCACACTTGGTTACTTTTGGTTTGTTGTTCCTAAGGAATGTATTCTATCCACACTTGGTTACTTTTGGTTTGTTGTTCCTAAGGAGTGTATTCTATCCGCAGTTGGTTACTTTTGGTTTGTTGTTCCTGAGGAATGTATTCTATCCACACTTGGTTACTTTTGGTTTGTTGTTCCTGAGGAATGTATTCTATCCACACTTGGTTACTTTTGGTTTGTTGTTCCTGAGGAATGTATTCTATCCACACTTGGTTACTTTTGGTTTGTTGTTCCTAAGGAATGTATTCTATCCGCACTTGGTTACTTTTGGTTTGTTGTTCCTAAGGAATGTATTCTATCCGCACTTGGTTACTTTTGGTTTGTTGTTCCTAAGGAGTGTATTCTATCCGCAGTTGGTTACTTTTGGTTTGTTGTTCCTGAGGAATGTATTCTATCCACACTTGGTTACTTTTGGTTTGTTGTTCCTGAGGAATGTATTCTATCCACACTTGGTTACTTTTGGTTTGTTGTTCCTGAGGAATGTATTCTATCCACACTTGGTTACTTTTGGTTTGTTGTTCCTGAGGAATGTATTCTATCCACACTTGGTTACTTTTGGTTTGTTGTTCCTAAGGAGTGTATTCTATCCACACTTGGTTACTTTTGGTTTGTTGTTCCTGAGGAATGTATTCTATCCACACTTGGTTACTTTTGGTTTGTTGTTCCTGAGGAATGTATTCTATCCACACTTGGTTACTTTTGGTTTGTTGTTCCTAAGGAATGTATTCTATCCACACTTGGTTACTTTTGGTTTGTTGTTCCTAAGGAATGTATTCTATCCGCACTTGGTTACTTTTGGTTTGTTGTTCCTAAGGAGTGTATTCTATCCGCAGTTGGTTACTTTTGGTTTGTTGTTCCTAAGGAATGTATTCTATCCGCACTTGGTTACTTTTGGTTTGTTGTTCCTGAGGAATGTATTCTATCCACACTTGGTTACTTTTGGTTTGTTGTTCCTGAGGAATGTATTCTATCCACACTTGGTTACTTTTGGTTTGTTGTTCCTGAGGAATGTATTCTATCCACACTTGGTTACTTTTGGTTTGTTGTTCCTAAGGAATGTATTCTATCCGCACTTGGTTACTTTTGGTTTGTTGTTCCTAAGGAATGTATTCTATCCGCAGTTGGTTACTTTTGGTTTGTTGTTCCTAAGGAATGTATTCTATCCACACTTGGTTACTTTTGGTTTGTTGTTCCTAAGGAATGTATTCTATCCGCACTTGGTTACTTTTGGTTTGTTGTTCCTAAGGAATGTATTCTATCCGCACTTGGTTACTTTTGGTTTGTTGTTCCTAAGGAGTGTATTCTATCCGCAGTTGGTTACTTTTGGTTTGTTGTTCCTGAGGAATGTATTCTATCCACACTTGGTTACTTTTGGTTTGTTGTTCCTGAGGAATGTATTCTATCCACACTTGGTTACTTTTGGTTTGTTGTTCCTGAGGAATGTATTCTATCCACACTTGGTTACTTTTGGTTTGTTGTTCCTAAGGAATGTATTCTATCCACACTTGGTTACTTTTGGTTTGTTGTTCCTAAGGAATGTATTCTATCCGCACTTGGTTACTTTTGGTTTGTTGTTCCTAAGGAGTGTATTCTATCCGCAGTTGGTTACTTTTGGTTTGTTGTTCCTGAGGAATGTATTCTATCCACACTTGGTTACTTTTGGTTTGTTGTTCCTAAGGAATGTATTCTATCCGCAGTTGGTTACTTTTGGTTTGTTGTTCCTGAGGAATGTATTCTATCCGCACTTGGTTACTTTTGGTTTGTTGTTCCTAAGGAGTGTATTCTATCCACACTTGGTTACTTTTGGTTTGTTGTTCCTAGGGAATGTATTCTATCCGCACTTGGTTACTTTTGATTAGTTGTTCCTAAGGAATGTATTCTATCCGCACTTGGTTACTTTTGGTTTGTTGTTCCTAAGGAGTGTATTCTATCCGCAGTTGGTTACTTTTGGTTTGTTGTTCCTAAGGAATGTATTCTATCCGCACTTGGTTACTTTTGGTTTGTTGTTCCTGAGGAATGTATTCTATCCACACTTGGTTACTTTTGGTTTGTTGTTCCTAAGGAGTGTATTCTATCCACACTTGGTTACTTTTGGTTTGTTGTTCCTAGGGAATGTATTCTATCCGCACTTGGTTACTTTTGGTTTGTTGTTCCTAAGGAATGTATTCTATCCGCAGTTGGTTACTTTTGGTTTGTTGTTCCTAAGGAATGTATTCTATCCACACTTGGTTACTTTTGGTTTGTTGTTCCTAAGGAATGTATTCTATCCGCACTTGGTTACTTTTGGTTTGTTGTTCCTAAGGAATGTATTCTATCCACACTTGGTTACTTTTGGTTTGTTGTTCCTAAGGAATGTATTCTATCCGCACTTGGTTACTTTTGGTTTGTTGTTCCTAAGGAATGTATTCTATCCGCACTTGGTTACTTTTGGTTTGTTGTTCCTAAGGAGTGTATTCTATCCGCAGTTGGTTACTTTTGGTTTGTTGTTCCTAGGGAATGTATTCTATCCGCACTTGGTTACTTTTGATTAGTTGTTCCTAAGGAATGTATTCTATCCGCACTTGGTTACTTTTGGTTTGTTGTTCCTAAGGAGTGTATTCTATCCACACTTGGTTACTTTTGGTTTGTTGTTCCTAAGGAATGTATTCTATCCGCAGTTGGTTACTTTTGGTTTGTTGTTCCTAAGGAATGTATTCTATCCGCACTTGGTTACTTTTGGTTTGTTGTTCCTAAGGAGTGTATTCTATCCACACTTGGTTACTTTTGGTTTGTTGTTCCTAGGGAATGTATTCTATCCGCACTTGGTTACTTTTGGTTTGTTGTTCCTAAGGAATGTATTCTATCCGCAGTTGGTTACTTTTGGTTTGTTGTTCCTAAGGAATGTATTCTATCCACACTTGGTTACTTTTGGTTTGTTGTTCCTAAGGAATGTATTCTATCCACACTTGGTTACTTTTGGTTTGTTGTTCCTAAGGAATGTATTCTATCCGCACTTGGTTACTTTTGGTTTGTTGTTCCTAAGGAATGTATTCTATCCGCAGTTGGTTACTTTTGGTTTGTTGTTCCTAAGGAATGTATTCTATCCGCACTTGGTTACTTTTGGTTTGTTGTTCCTGAGGAATGTATTCTATCCACACTTGGTTACTTTTGGTTTGTTGTTCCTGAGGAATGTATTCTATCCACACTTGGTTACTTTTGGTTTGTTGTTCCTAAGGAATGTATTCTATCCGCACTTGGTTACTTTTGGTTTGTTGTTCCTAAGGAATGTATTCTATCCGCAGTTGGTTACTTTTGGTTTGTTGTTCCTAAGGAATGTATTCTATCCACACTTGGTTACTTTTGGTTTGTTGTTCCTAAGGAATGTATTCTATCCGCACTTGGTTACTTTTGGTTTGTTGTTCCTAAGGAATGTATTCTATCCGCACTTGGTTACTTTTGGTTTGTTGTTCCTAAGGAGTGTATTCTATCCGCAGTTGGTTACTTTTGGTTTGTTGTTCCTGAGGAATGTATTCTATCCACACTTGGTTACTTTTGGTTTGTTGTTCCTGAGGAATGTATTCTATCCACACTTGGTTACTTTTGGTTTGTTGTTCCTGAGGAATGTATTCTATCCACACTTGGTTACTTTTGGTTTGTTGTTCCTAAGGAATGTATTCTATCCACACTTGGTTACTTTTGGTTTGTTGTTCCTAAGGAATGTATTCTATCCACACTTGGTTACTTTTGGTTTGTTGTTCCTAAGGAATGTATTCTATCCGCACTTGGTTACTTTTGGTTTGTTGTTCCTAAGGAGTGTATTCTATCCGCAGTTGGTTACTTTTGGTTTGTTGTTCCTAAGGAATGTATTCTATCCACACTTGGTTACTTTTGGTTTGTTGTTCCTAAGGAATGTATTCTATCCGCAGTTGGTTACTTTTGGTTTGTTGTTCCTAAGGAATGTATTCTATCCGCACTTGGTTACTTTTGGTTTGTTGTTCCTAAGGAGTGTATTCTATCCGCAGTTGGTTACTTTTGGTTTGTTGTTCCTGAGGAATGTATTCTATCCACACTTGGTTACTTTTGGTTTGTTGTTCCTGAGGAATGTATTCTATCCACACTTGGTTACTTTTGGTTTGTTGTTCCTGAGGAATGTATTCTATCCACACTTGGTTACTTTTGGTTTGTTGTTCCTGAGGAATGTATTCTATCCACACTTGGTTACTTTTGGTTTGTTGTTCCTAAGGAATGTATTCTATCCGCACTTGGTTACTTTTGGTTTGTTGTTCCTAAGGAATGTATTCTATCCACACTTGGTTACTTTTGGTTTGTTGTTCCTAAGGAATGTATTCTATCCGCACTTGGTTACTTTTGGTTTGTTGTTCCTAAGGAGTGTATTCTATCCGCAGTTGGTTACTTTTGGTTTGTTGTTCCTAAGGAATGTATTCTATCCACACTTGGTTACTTTTGGTTTGTTGTTCCTGAGGAATGTATTCTATCCACACTTGGTTACTTTTGGTTTGTTGTTCCTAAGGAATGTATTCTATCCACACTTGGTTACTTTTGGTTTGTTGTTCCTAAGGAATGTATTCTATCCGCACTTGGTTACTTTTGGTTTGTTGTTCCTAAGGAGTGTATTCTATCCGCAGTTGGTTACTTTTGGTTTGTTGTTCCTGAGGAATGTATTCTATCCACACTTGGTTACTTTTGGTTTGTTGTTCCTGAGGAATGTATTCTATCCACACTTGGTTACTTTTGGTTTGTTGTTCCTGAGGAATGTATTCTATCCACACTTGGTTACTTTTGGTTTGTTGTTCCTAAGGAATGTATTCTATCCGCACTTGGTTACTTTTGGTTTGTTGTTCCTAAGGAATGTATTCTATCCACACTTGGTTACTTTTGGTTTGTTGTTCCTAAGGAATGTATTCTATCCGCACTTGGTTACTTTTGGTTTGTTGTTCCTAAGGAGTGTATTCTATCCGCAGTTGGTTACTTTTGGTTTGTTGTTCCTAAGGAATGTATTCTATCCGCACTTGGTTACTTTTGGTTTGTTGTTCCTAAGGAGTGTATTCTATCCGCAGTTGGTTACTTTTGGTTTGTTGTTCCTGAGGAATGTATTCTATCCACACTTGGTTACTTTTGGTTTGTTGTTCCTGAGGAATGTATTCTATCCACACTTGGTTACTTTTGGTTTGTTGTTCCTGAGGAATGTATTCTATCCACACTTGGTTACTTTTGGTTTGTTGTTCCTAAGGAGTGTATTCTATCCGCAGTTGGTTACTTTTGGTTTGTTGTTCCTAAGGAATGTATTCTATCCACACTTGGTTACTTTTGGTTTGTTGTTCCTAAGGAGTGTATTCTATCCGCAGTTGGTTACTTTTGGTTTGTTGTTCCTAAGGAATGTATTCTATCCACACTTGGTTACTTTTGGTTTGTTGTTCCTGAGGAATGTATTCTATCCACACTTGGTTACTTTTGGTTTGTTGTTCCTAAGGAATGTATTCTATCCGCAGTTGGTTACTTTTGGTTTGTTGTTCCTAAGGAATGTATTCTATCCGCACTTGGTTACTTTTGGTTTGTTGTTCCTGAGGAATGTATTCTATCCACACTTGGTTACTTTTGGTTTGTTGTTCCTAAGGAATGTATTCTATCCACACTTGGTTACTTTTGGTTTGTTGTTCCTAAGGAATGTATTCTATCCGCACTTGGTTACTTTTGGTTTGTTGTTCCTGAGGAATGTATTCTATCCGCACTTGGTTACTTTTGGTTTGTTGTTCCTGAGGAATGTATTCTATCCACACTTGGTTACTTTTGGTTTGTTGTTCCTGAGGAATGTATTCTATCCGCACTTGGTTACTTTTGGTTTGTTGTTCCTAAGGAATGTATTCCATCCACACTTGGTTACTTTTGGTTTGTTGTTCCTAAGGAATGTATTCTATCCGCACTTGGTTACTTTTGGTTTGTTGTTCCTAAGGAATGTATTCTATCCGCACTTGGTTACTTTTGGTTTGTTGTTCCTAAGGAATGTATTCTATCCGCACTTGGTTACTTTTGGTTTGTTGTTCCTAAGGAATGTATTCTATCCGCACTTGGTTACTTTTGGTTTGTTGTTCCTAAGGAATGTATTCTATCCGCACTTGGTTACTTTCGGTTTGTTGTTCCTAAGGAATGTATTCCATCCACACTTGGTTACTTTTGGTTTGTTGTTCCTAAGGAATGTATTCTATCCGCACTTGGTTACTTTTGGTTTGTTGTTCCTAAGGAATGTATTCTATCCGCACTTGGTTACTTTTGGTTTGTTGTTCCTAAGGAATGTATTCTATCCGCACTTGGTTACTTTTGGTTTGTTGTTCCTAAGGAATGTATTCTATCCGCACTTGGTTACTTTTGGTTTGTTGTTCCTAAGGAATGTATTCTATCCGCACTTGGTTACTTTCGGTTTGTTGTTCCTAAGGAATGTATTCCATCCACACTTGGTTACTTTTGGTTTGTTGTTCCTAAGGAATGTATTCTATCCGCACTTGGTTACTTTTGGTTTGTTGTTCCTAAGGAATGTATTCTATCCGCACTTGGTTACTTTTGGTTTGTTGTTCCTAAGGAATGTATTCTATCCGCACTTGGTTACTTTTGGTTTGTTGTTCCTAAGGAATGTATTCTATCCGCACTTGGTTACTTTTGGTTTGTTGTTCCTAAGGAATGTATTCCATCCACACTTGGTTACTTTTGGTTTGTTGTTCCTAAGGAATGTATTCTATCCGCACTTGGTTACTTTTGGTTTGTTGTTCCTAAGGAATGTATTCTATCCGCACTTGGTTACTTTTGGTTTGTTGTTCCTAAGGAATGTATTCCATCCACACTTGGTTACTTTTGGTTTGTTGTTCCTAAGGAATGTATTCTATCCGCACTTGGTTACTTTTGGTTTGTTGTTCCTAAGGAATGTATTCTATCCGCACTTGGTTACTTTCGGTTTGTTGTTCCTAAGGAATGTATTCCATCCACACTTGGTTACTTTTGGTTTGTTGTTCCTAAGGAATGTATTCTATCCGCACTTGGTTACTTTCGGTTTGTTGTTCCTAAGGAATGTATTCCATCCACACTTGGTTACTTTTGGTTTGTTGTTCCTAAGGAATGTATTCTATCCGCACTTGGTTACTTTTGGTTTGTTGTTCCTAAGGAATGTATTCCATCCGCACTTGGTTACTTTTGGTTTGTTGTTCCTAAGGAATGTATTCTATCCACACTTGGTTACTTTTGGTTTGTTGTTCCTAAGGAATGTATTCCATCCACACTTGGTTACTTTTGGTTTGTTGTTCCTAAGGAATGTATTCCATCCACACTTGGTTACTTTTGGTTTGTTGTTCCTAAGGAATGTATTCTATCCACACTTGGTTACTTTTGGTTTGTTGTTCCTAAGGAATGTATTCCATCCGCACTTGGTTACTTTTGGTTTGTTGTTCCTAAGGAATGTATTCCATCCGCACTTGGTTACTTTTGGTTTGTTGTTCCTAAGGAATGTATTCTATCCGCACTTGGTTACTTTTGGTTTGTTGTTCCTAAGGAATGTATTCTATCCGCACTTGGTTACTTTTGGTTTGTTGTTCCTAAGGAATGTATTCTATCCGCACTTGGTTACTTTTGGTTTGTTGTTCCTAAGGAATGTATTCTATCCGCACTTGGTTACTTTCGGTTTGTTGTTCCTAAGGAATGTATTCCATCCACACTTGGTTACTTTTGGTTTGTTGTTCCTAAGGAATGTATTCTATCCGCACTTGGTTACTTTTGGTTTGTTGTTCCTAAGGAATGTATTCCATCCACACTTGGTTACTTTTGGTTTGTTGTTCCTAAGGAATGTATTCTATCCACACTTGGTTACTTTTGGTTTGTTGTTCCTAAGGAATGTATTCTATCCGCACTTGGTTACTTTTGGTTTGTTGTTCCTAAGGAATGTATTCTATCCGCACTTGGTTACTTTTGGTTTGTTGTTCCTAAGGAATGTATTCCATCCGCACTTGGTTACTTTTGGTTTGTTGTTCCTAAGGAATGTATTCCATCCACACTTGGTTACTTTTGGTTTGTTGTTCCTAAGGAATGTATTCTATCCGCACTTGGTTACTTTCGGTTTGTTGTTCCTAAGGAATGTATTCCATCCACACTTGGTTACTTTTGGTTTGTTGTTCCTAAGGAATGTATTCTATCCGCACTTGGTTACTTTTGGTTTGTTGTTCCTAAGGAATGTATTCCATCCGCACTTGGTTACTTTTGGTTTGTTGTTCCTAAGGAATGTATTCTATCCACACTTGGTTACTTTTGGTTTGTTGTTCCTAAGGAATGTATTCCATCCACACTTGGTTACTTTTGGTTTGTTGTTCCTAAGGAATGTATTCTATCCGCACTTGGTTACTTTTGGTTTGTTGTTCCTAAGGAATGTATTCTATCCGCACTTGGTTACTTTTGGTTTGTTGTTCCTGAGGAATGTATTCTATCCGCACTTGGTTACTTTTGGTTTGTTGTTCCTAAGGAATGTATTCCATCCACACTTGGTTACTTTTGGTTTGTTGTTCCTAAGGAATGTATTCTATCCACACTTGGTTACTTTTGGTTTGTTGTTCCTAAGGAATGTATTCTATCCGCACTTGGTTACTTTTGGTTTGTTGTTCCTAAGGAATGTATTCTATCCGCACTTGGTTACTTTTGGTTTGTTGTTCCTAAGGAATGTATTCCATCCGCACTTGGTTACTTTTGGTTTGTTGTTCCTAAGGAATGTATTCCATCCACACTTGGTTACTTTTGGTTTGTTGTTCCTAAGGAATGTATTCTATCCGCACTTGGTTACTTTTGGTTTGTTGTTCCTAAGGAATGTATTCTATCCGCACTTGGTTACTTTCGGTTTGTTGTTCCTAAGGAATGTATTCCATCCACACTTGGTTACTTTTGGTTTGTTGTTCCTAAGGAATGTATTCTATCCGCACTTGGTTACTTTCGGTTTGTTGTTCCTAAGGAATGTATTCCATCCACACTTGGTTACTTTTGGTTTGTTGTTCCTAAGGAATGTATTCTATCCGCACTTGGTTACTTTTGGTTTGTTGTTCCTAAGGAATGTATTCCATCCGCACTTGGTTACTTTTGGTTTGTTGTTCCTAAGGAATGTATTCCATCCACACTTGGTTACTTTTGGTTTGTTGTTCCTAAGGAATGTATTCTATCCGCACTTGGTTACTTTTGGTTTGTTGTTCCTAAGGAATGTATTCTATCCGCACTTGGTTACTTTTGGTTTGTTGTTCCTAAGGAATGTATTCTATCCGCACTTGGTTACTTTTGGTTTGTTGTTCCTAAGGAATGTATTCTATCCGCACTTGGTTACTTTCGGTTTGTTGTTCCTAAGGAATGTATTCCATCCACACTTGGTTACTTTTGGTTTGTTGTTCCTAAGGAATGTATTCTATCCGCACTTGGTTACTTTTGGTTTGTTGTTCCTAAGGAATGTATTCCATCCACACTTGGTTACTTTTGGTTTGTTGTTCCTAAGGAATGTATTCTATCCACACTTGGTTACTTTTGGTTTGTTGTTCCTAAGGAATGTATTCTATCCGCACTTGGTTACTTTTGGTTTGTTGTTCCTAAGGAATGTATTCTATCCGCACTTGGTTACTTTTGGTTTGTTGTTCCTAAGGAATGTATTCCATCCGCACTTGGTTACTTTTGGTTTGTTGTTCCTAAGGAATGTATTCCATCCACACTTGGTTACTTTTGGTTTGTTGTTCCTAAGGAATGTATTCTATCCGCACTTGGTTACTTTTGGTTTGTTGTTCCTAAGGAATGTATTCTATCCGCACTTGGTTACTTTCGGTTTGTTGTTCCTAAGGAATGTATTCCATCCACACTTGGTTACTTTTGGTTTGTTGTTCCTAAGGAATGTATTCTATCCGCACTTGGTTACTTTTGGTTTGTTGTTCCTAAGGAATGTATTCCATCCACACTTGGTTACTTTTGGTTTGTTGTTCCTAAGGAATGTATTCCATCCACACTTGGTTACTTTTGGTTTGTTGTTCCTAAGGAATGTATTCTATCCGCACTTGGTTACTTTTGGTTTGTTGTTCCTAAGGAATGTATTCTATCCGCACTTGGTTACTTTTGGTTTGTTGTTCCTAAGGAATGTATTCTATCCGCACTTGGTTACTTTTGGTTTGTTGTTCCTAAGGAATGTATTCCATCCACACTTGGTTACTTTTGGTTTGTTGTTCCTAAGGAATGTATTCTATCCGCACTTGGTTACTTTTGGTTTGTTGTTCCTAAGGAATGTATTCTATCCGCACTTGGTTACTTTCGGTTTGTTGTTCCTAAGGAATGTATTCCATCCACACTTGGTTACTTTTGGTTTGTTGTTCCTAAGGAATGTATTCTATCCGCACTTGGTTACTTTTGGTTTGTTGTTCCTAAGGAATGTATTCCATCCACACTTGGTTACTTTTGGTTTGTTGTTCCTAAGGAATGTATTCTATCCACACTTGGTTACTTTTGGTTTGTTGTTCCTAAGGAATGTATTCTATCCGCACTTGGTTACTTTTGGTTTGTTGTTCCTAAGGAATGTATTCCATCCGCACTTGGTTACTTTTGGTTTGTTGTTCCTAAGCAATGTATTCTATCCACACTTGGTTACTTTTGGTTTGTTGTTCCTAAGGAATGTATTCCATCCACACTTGGTTACTTTTGGTTTGTTGTTCCTAAGGAATGTATTCCATCCACACTTGGTTACTTTTGGTTTGTTGTTCCTAAGGAATGTATTCTATCCACACTTGGTTACTTTTGGTTTGTTGTTCCTAAGGAATGTATTCTATCCGCACTTGGTTACTTTTGGTTTGTTGTTCCTAAGGAATGTATTCTATCCGCACTTGGTTACTTTTGGTTTGTTGTTCCTAAGGAATGTATTCCATCCACACTTGGTTACTTTTGGTTTGTTGTTCCTAAGGAATGTATTCTATCCGCACTTGGTTACTTTCGGTTTGTTGTTCCTAAGGAATGTATTCCATCCACACTTGGTTACTTTTGGTTTGTTGTTCCTAAGGAATGTATTCTATCCGCACTTGGTTACTTTTGGTTTGTTGTTCCTAAGGAATGTATTCCATCCACACTTGGTTACTTTTGGTTTGTTGTTCCTAAGGAATGTATTCCATCCACACTTGGTTACTTTTGGTTTGTTGTTCCTAAGGAATGTATTCTATCCGCACTTGGTTACTTTTGGTTTGTTGTTCCTAAGGAATGTATTCTATCCGCACTTGGTTACTTTCGGTTTGTTGTTCCTAAGGAATGTATTCCATCCACACTTGGTTACTTTTGGTTTGTTGTTCCTAAGGAATGTATTCTATCCGCACTTGGTTACTTTTGGTTTGTTGTTCCTAAGGAATGTATTCCATCCACACTTGGTTACTTTTGGTTTGTTGTTCCTAAGGAATGTATTCCATCCACACTTGGTTACTTTTGGTTTGTTGTTCCTAAGGAATGTATTCCATCCGCACTTGGTTACTTTTGGTTTGTTGTTCCTAAGGAATGTATTCCATCCACACTTGGTTACTTTTGGTTTGTTGTTCCTAAGGAATGTATTCCATCCACACTTGGTTACTTTTGGTTTGTTGTTCCTAAGGAATGTATTCTATCCGCACTTGGTTACTTTTGGTTTGTTGTTCCTAAGGAATGTATTCTATCCGCACTTGGTTACTTTTGGTTTGTTGTTCCTAAGGAATGTATTCCATCCGCACTTGGTTACTTTTGGTTTGTTGTTCCTAAGGAATGTATTCTATCCGCACTTGGTTACTTTTGGTTTGTTGTTCCTAAGGAATGTATTCCATCCACACTTGGTTACTTTTGGTTTGTTGTTCCTAAGGAATGTATTCCATCCACACTTGGTTACTTTTGGTTTGTTGTTCCTAAGGAATGTATTCTATCCGCACTTGGTTACTTTTGGTTTGTTGTTCCTAAGGAATGTATTCTATCCGCACTTGGTTACTTTTGGTTTGTTGTTCCTAAGGAATGTATTCCATCCGCACTTGGTTACTTTTGGTTTGTTGTTCCTAAGGAATGTATTCCATCCACACTTGGTTACTTTTGGTTTGTTGTTCCTAAGGAATGTATTCCATCCACACTTGGTTACTTTTGGTTTGTTGTTAATAAGGAATGTATTCTATCCGCACTTGGTTACTTTTGGTTTGTTGTTCCTAAGGAATGTATTCCATCCACACTTGGTTACTTTTGGTTTGTTGTTCCTAAGGAATGTATTCTATCCGCACTTGGTTACTTTTGGTTTGTTGTTCCTAAGGAATGTATTCTATCCGCACTTGGTTACTTTTGGTTTGTTGTTCCTAAGGAATGTATTCTATCCGCACTTGGTTACTTTTGGTTTGTTGTTCCTAAGGAATGTATTCTATCCGCACTTGGTTACTTTTGGTTTGTTGTTCCTAAGGAATGTATTCCATCCACACTTGGTTACTTTTGGTTTGTTGTTCCTAAGGAATGTATTCTATCCGCACTTGGTTACTTTTGGTTTGTTGTTCCTAAGGAATGTATTCCATCCACACTTGGTTACTTTTGGTTTGTTGTTCCTAAGGAATGTATTCCATCCACACTTGGTTACTTTTGGTTTGTTGTTCCTAAGGAATGTATTCTATCCGCACTTGGTTACTTTTGGTTTGTTGTTCCTAAGGAATGTATTCCATCCACACTTGGTTACTTTTGGTTTGTTGTTCCTAAGGAATGTATTCTATCCGCACTTGGTTACTTTTGGTTTGTTGTTCCTAAGGAATGTATTCTATCCGCACTTGGTTACTTTTGGTTTGTTGTTCCTAAGGAATGTATTCTATCCGCACTTGGTTACTTTTGGTTTGTTGTTCCTAAGGAATGTATTCCATCCGCACTTGGTTACTTTTGGTTTGTTGTTCCTAAGGAATGTATTCTATCCGCACTTGGTTACTTTTGGTTTGTTGTTCCTAAGGAATGTATTCCATCCGCACTTGGTTACTTTTGGTTTGTTGTTCCTAAGGAATGTATTCTATCCGCACTTGGTTACTTTTGGTTTGTTGTTCCTAAGGAATGTATTCTATCCGCACTTGGTTACTTTTGGTTTGTTGTTCCTAAGGAATGTATTCTATCCGCACTTGGTTACTTTTGGTTTGTTGTTCCTAAGGAATGTATTCCATCCACACTTGGTTACTTTTGGTTTGTTGTTCCTAAGGAATGTATTCCATCCACACTTGGTTACTTTTGGTTTGTTGTTCCTAAGGAATGTATTCTATCCGCACTTGGTTACTTTCGGTTTGTTGTTCCTAAGGAATGTATTCCATCCACACTTGGTTACTTTTGGTTTGTTGTTCCTAAGGAATGTATTCTATCCGCACTTGGTTACTTTTGGTTTGTTGTTCCTAAGGAATGTATTCTATCCGCACTTGGTTACTTTTGGTTTGTTGTTCCTAAGGAATGTATTCTATCCGCACTTGGTTACTTTTGGTTTGTTGTTCCTAAGGAATGTATTCTATCCGCACTTGGTTACTTTTGGTTTGTTGTTCCTAAGGAATGTATTCCATCCACACTTGGTTACTTTTGGTTTGTTGTTCCTAAGGAATGTATTCTATCCGCACTTGGTTACTTTTGGTTTGTTGTTCCTAAGGAATGTATTCCATCCACACTTGGTTACTTTTGGTTTGTTGTTCCTAAGGAATGTATTCTATCCGCACTTGGTTACTTTTGGTTTGTTGTTCCTAAGGAATGTATTCCATCCACACTTGGTTACTTTTGGTTTGTTGTTCCTAAGGAATGTATTCTATCCGCACTTGGTTACTTTTGGTTTGTTGTTCCTAAGGAATGTATTCTATCCGCACTTGGTTACTTTTGGTTTGTTGTTCCTAAGGAATGTATTCTATCCGCACTTGGTTACTTTTGGTTTGTTGTTCCTAAGGAATGTATTCCATCCGCACTTGGTTACTTTTGGTTTGTTGTTCCTAAGGAATGTATTCTATCCGCACTTGGTTACTTTTGGTTTGTTGTTCCTAAGGAATGTATTCCATCCGCACTTGGTTACTTTTGGTTTGTTGTTCCTAAGGAATGTATTCTATCCGCACTTGGTTACTTTTGGTTTGTTGTTCCTAAGGAATGTATTCTATCCGCACTTGGTTACTTTTGGTTTGTTGTTCCTAAGGAATGTATTCTATCCGCACTTGGTTACTTTTGGTTTGTTGTTCCTAAGGAATGTATTCCATCCACACTTGGTTACTTTTGGTTTGTTGTTCCTAAGGAATGTATTCTATCCGCACTTGGTTACTTTTGGTTTGTTGTTCCTAAGGAATGTATTCCATCCACACTTGGTTACTTTTGGTTTGTTGTTCCTAAGGAATGTATTCTATCCGCACTTGGTTACTTTTGGTTTGTTGTTCCTAAGGAATGTATTCCATCCACACTTGGTTACTTTTGGTTTGTTGTTCCTAAGGAATGTATTCTATCCGCACTTGGTTACTTTTGGTTTGTTGTTCCTAAGGAATGTATTCTATCCGCACTTGGTTACTTTTGGTTTGTTGTTCCTAAGGAATGTATTCTATCCGCACTTGGTTACTTTTGGTTTGTTGTTCCTAAGGAATGTATTCCATCCGCACTTGGTTACTTTTGGTTTGTTGTTCCTAAGGAATGTATTCTATCCGCACTTGGTTACTTTTGGTTTGTTGTTCCTAAGGAATGTATTCCATCCGCACTTGGTTACTTTTGGTTTGTTGTTCCTAAGGAATGTATTCTATCCGCACTTGGTTACTTTTGGTTTGTTGTTCCTAAGGAATGTATTCTATCCGCACTTGGTTACTTTTGGTTTGTTGTTCCTAAGGAATGTATTCTATCCGCACTTGGTTACTTTTGGTTTGTTGTTCCTAAGGAATGTATTCCATCCACACTTGGTTACTTTTGGTTTGTTGTTCCTAAGGAATGTATTCCATCCACACTTGGTTACTTTTGGTTTGTTGTTCCTAAGGAATGTATTCTATCCGCACTTGGTTACTTTCGGTTTGTTGTTCCTAAGGAATGTATTCCATCCACACTTGGTTACTTTTGGTTTGTTGTTCCTAAGGAATGTATTCTATCCGCACTTGGTTACTTTTGGTTTGTTGTTCCTAAGGAATGTATTCCATCCACACTTGGTTACTTTTGGTTTGTTGTTCCTAAGGAATGTATTCTATCCGCACTTGGTTACTTTTGGTTTGTTGTTCCTAAGGAATGTATTCTATCCGCACTTGGTTACTTTTGGTTTGTTGTTCCTAAGGAATGTATTCTATCCGCACTTGGTTACTTTTGGTTTGTTGTTCCTAAGGAATGTATTCTATCCGCACTTGGTTACTTTTGGTTTGTTGTTCCTAAGGAATGTATTCTATTCGCACTTGGTTACTTTTGGTTTGTTGTTCCTAAGGAATGTATTCCATCCACACTTGGTTACTTTTGGTTTGTTGTTCCTGAGGAATGTATTCCATCCGCACTTGGTTACTTTTGGTTTGTTGTTCCTAAGGAATGTATTCTATCCGCACTTGGTTACTTTTGGTTTGTTGTTCCTAAGGAATGTATTCCATCCGCACTTGGTTACTTTTGGTTTGTTGTTCCTGAGGAGTGTATTCCATCCACACTTGGTTACTTTTGGTTTGTTGTTCCTAAGGAATGTATTCTATCCGCACTTGGTTACTTTCGGTTTGTTGTTCCTAAGGAATGTATTCCATCCACACTTGGTTACTTTTGGTTTGTTGTTCCTAAGGAATGTATTCTATCCGCACTTGGTTACTTTTGGTTTGTTGTTCCTAAGGAATGTATTCCATCCGCACTTGGTTACTTTTGATTTGTTGTTCCTGAGGAATGTATTCCATCCGCACTTGGTTACTTTTGGTTTGTTGTTCCTAAGGAGTGTATTCTATCTGCACTTGGTTACTTTTGATTTGTTGTTCCTAAGGAATGTATTCCATCCACACTTGGTTACTTTTGGTTTGTTGTTCCTAAGGAATGTATTCCATCCGCACTTGGTTACTTTTGGTTTGTTGTTCCTAAGGAATGTATTCCATCCGCACTTGGTTACTTTTGATTTGTTGTTCCTGAGGAATGTATTCCATCCGCACTTGGTTACTTTTGGTTTGTTGTTCCTAAGGAGTGTATTCTATCTGCACTTGGTTACTTTTGATTTGTTGTTCCTAAGGAATGTATTCCATCCGCACTTGGTTACTTTTGGTTTGTTGTTCCTGAGGAATGTATTCTATCCGCACTTGGTTACTTTTGGTTTGTTGTTCCTAAGGAATGTATTCTATCCGCACTTGGTTACTTTCGGTTTGTTGTTCCTAAGGAATGTATTCCATCCACACTTGGTTACTTTTGGTTTGTTGTTCCTAAGGAATGTATTCCATCCGCACTTGGTTACTTTTGGTTTGTTGTTCCTAAGGAATGTATTCCATCCGCACTTGGTTACTTTTGATTTGTTGTTCCTGAGGAATGTATTCCATCCGCACTTGGTTACTTTTGGTTTGTTGTTCCTAAGGAGTGTATTCTATCTGCACTTGGTTACTTTTGATTTGTTGTTCCTAAGGAATGTATTCCATCCACACTTGGTTACTTTTGGTTTGTTGTTCCTGAGGAGTGTATTCCATCCACACTTGGTTACTTTTGGTTTGTTGTTCCTAAGGAATGTATTCTATCCGCACTTGGTTACTTTCGGTTTGTTGTTCCTAAGGAATGTATTCCATCCACACTTGGTTACTTTTGGTTTGTTGTTCCTAAGGAATGTATTCCATCCGCACTTGGTTACTTTTGATTTGTTGTTCCTAAGGAATGTATTCCATCCGCACTTGGTTACTTTTGGTTTGTTGTTCCTGAGGAGTGTATTCCATCCACACTTGGTTACTTTTGGTTTGTTGTTCCTAAGGAATGTATTCTATCCGCACTTGGTTACTTTCGGTTTGTTGTTCCTAAGGAATGTATTCCATCCGCACTTGGTTACTTTTGGTTTGTTGTTCCTAAGGAGTGTATTCTATCTGCACTTGGTTACTTTTGATTTGTTGTTCCTAAGGAATGTATTCCATCCGCACTTGGTTACTTTTGGTTTGTTGTTCCTGAGGAATGTATTCTATCCGCACTTGGTTACTTTTGGTTTGTTGTTCCTAAGGAGTGTATTCTATCTGCACTTGGTTACTTTTGATTTGTTGTTCCTAAGGAATGTATTCCATCCGCACTTGGTTACTTTTGGTTTGTTGTTCCTGAGGAATGTATTCTATCCGCACTTGGTTACTTTTGGTTTGTTGTTCCTAAGGAATGTATTCTATCCGCACTTGGTTACTTTCGGTTTGTTGTTCCTAAGGAATGTATTCCATCCACACTTGGTTACTTTTGGTTTGTTGTTCCTAAGGAATGTATTCCATCCGCACTTGGTTACTTTTGGTTTGTTGTTCCTAAGGAATGTATTCCATCCGCACTTGGTTACTTTTGATTTGTTGTTCCTGAGGAATGTATTCCATCCGCACTTGGTTACTTTTGGTTTGTTGTTCCTAAGGAGTGAATTCTATCTGCACTTGGTTACTTTTGATTTGTTGTTCCTAAGGAATGTATTCCATCCACACTTGGTTACTTTTGGTTTGTTGTTCCTGAGGAGTGTATTCCATCCACACTTGGTTACTTTTGGTTTGTTGTTCCTAAGGAATGTATTCTATCCGCACTTGGTTACTTTCGGTTTGTTGTTCCTAAGGAATGTATTCCATCCACACTTGGTTACTTTTGGTTTGTTGTTCCTAAGGAATGTATTCCATCCGCACTTGGTTACTTTTGATTTGTTGTTCCTAAGGAATGTATTCCATCCACACTTGGTTACTTTTGGTTTGTTGTTCCTGAGGAGTGTATTCCATCCACACTTGGTTACTTTTGGTTTGTTGTTCCTAAGGAATGTATTCTATCCGCACTTGGTTACTTTCGGTTTGTTGTTCCTAAGGAATGTATTCCATCCGCACTTGGTTACTTTTGG
Organism: Anopheles moucheti; assembly: GCF_943734755.1. Lineage (NCBI taxonomy): Eukaryota > Metazoa > Arthropoda > Insecta > Diptera > Culicidae > Anopheles > Anopheles moucheti. The sequence goes on from NW_026453627.1 coordinate 168,527, forward strand.
TTTGTTGTTCCTAAGGAGTGTATTCTATCTGCACTTGGTTACTTTTGATTTGTTGTTCCTAAGGAATGTATTCCATCCGCACTTGGTTACTTTTGGTTTGTTGTTCCTGAGGAATGTATTCTATCCGCACTTGGTTACTTTTGGTTTGTTGTTCCTAAGGAATGTATTCTATCCGCACTTGGTTACTTTCGGTTTGTTGTTCCTAAGGAATGTATTCCATCCACACTTGGTTACTTTTGGTTTGTTGTTCCTAAGGAATGTATTCCATCCGCACTTGGTTACTTTTGGTTTGTTGTTCCTAAGGAATGTATTCCATCCGCACTTGGTTACTTTTGATTTGTTGTTCCTGAGGAATGTATTCCATCCGCACTTGGTTACTTTTGGTTTGTTGTTCCTAAGGAATGTATTCTATCCGCACTTGGTTACTTTTGGTTTGTTGTTCCTGAGGAATGTATTCTATCCGCACTTGGTTACTTTTGGTTTGTTGTTCCTAAGGAATGTATTCTATCCGCACTTGGTTACTTTCGGTTTGTTGTTCCTAAGGAATGTATTCCATCCACACTTGGTTACTTTTGGTTTGTTGTTCCTAAGGAATGTATTCTATCCGCACTTGGTTACTTTTGGTTTGTTGTTCCTAAGGAATGTATTCCATCCGCACTTGGTTACTTTTGATTTGTTGTTCCTAAGGAGTGTATTCTATCCGCACTTGGTTACTTTTGGTTTGTTGTTCCTAAGGAATGTATTCCATCCGCACTTGGTTACTTTTGGTTTGTTGTTCCTAAGGAATGTATTCCATCCGCACTTGGTTACTTTTGATTTGTTGTTCCTGAGGAATGTATTCCATCCGCACTTGGTTACTTTTGGTTTGTTGTTCCTAAGGAGTGTATTCTATCTGCACTTGGTTACTTTTGGTTTGTTGTTCCTGAGGAATGTATTCTATCCGCACTTGGTTACTTTTGGTTTGTTGTTCCTGAGAAATGTATTCTATCCGCACTTGGTTACTTTTGGTTTGTTGTTCCTAAGGAATGTATTCCATCCGCACTTGGTTACTTTTGGTTTGTTGTTCCTGAGGAATGTATTCCATCCGCACTTGGTTACTTTTGGTTTGTTGTTCCTGAGGAATGTATTCCATCTGCACTTGGTTACTTTTGGTTTGTTGTTCCTAAGGAATGTATTCCATCTGCACTTGGTTACTTTTGGTTTGTTGTTCCTAAGGAATGTATTCTATCTGCACTTGGTTACTTTTGGTTTGTTGTTCCTAAGGAATGTATTCCATCTGCACTTGGTTACTTTTGGTTTGTTGTTCCTAAGGAATGTATTCTATCCGCACTTGGTTACTTTTGGTTTGTTGTTCCTGAGGAATGTATTCTATCCGTACTTGGTTACTTTTGGTTTGTTGTTCCTAAGGAATGTATTCCATCCACACTTGGTTACTTTTGGTTTGTTGTTCCTAAGGAATGTATTCTATCCACACTTGGTTACTTTTGGTTTGTTGTTCCTGAGAAGTGTATTCCATCCGCACTTGGTTACTTTTGGTTTGTTGTTCCTAAGGAATGTATTTCATCCGCACTTGGTTACTTTTGGTTTGTTGTTCCTGAGGAATGTATTCTATCCGCACTTGGTTACTTTTGGTTTGTTGTTCCTAAGGAATGTATTCTATCCGCACTTGGTTACTTTTGGTTTGTTGTTCCTAAGGAATGTATTCCATCTGCACTTGGTTACTTTTGGTTTGTTGTTCCTAAGGAATGTATTCCATCTGCACTTGGTTACTTTTGGTTTGTTGTTCCTAAGGAATGTATTCCATCCGCACTTGGTTACTTTTGATTTGTTGTTCCTGAGGAATGTATTCCATCCGCACTTGGTTACTTTTGGTTTGTTGTTCCTAAGGAGTGTATTCTATCTGCACTTGGTTACTTTTGGTTTGTTGTTCCTGAGGAATGTATTCTATCCGCACTTGGTTACTTTTGGTTTGTTGTTCCTGAGAAATGTATTCTATCCGCACTTGGTTACTTTTGGTTTGTTGTTCCTAAGGAATGTATTCCATCCGCACTTGGTTACTTTTGGTTTGTTGTTCCTAAGGAATGTATTCCATCCACACTTGGTTACTTTTGGTTTGTTGTTCCTAAGGAATGTATTCTATCCGCACTTGGTTACTTTTGGTTTGTTGTTCCTGAGGAATGTATTCCATCTGCACTTGGTTACTTTTGGTTTGTTGTTCCTAAGGAATGTATTCTATCTGCACTTGGTTACTTTTGGTTTGTTGTTCCTGAGGAATGTATTCTATCCGCACTTGGTTACTTTTGGTTTGTTGTTCCTGAGAAATGTATTCTATCCGCACTTGGTTACTTTTGGTTTGTTGTTCCTAAGGAATGTATTCCATCCGCACTTGGTTACTTTTGGTTTGTTGTTCCTAAGGAATGTATTCCATCCACACTTGGTTACTTTTGGTTTGTTGTTCCTAAGGAATGTATTCTATCCGCACTTGGTTACTTTTGGTTTGTTGTTCCTGAGGAATGTATTCCATCTGCACTTGGTTACTTTTGGTTTGTTGTTCCTAAGGAGTGTATTCTATCTGCACTTGGTTACTTTTGGTTTGTTGTTCCTGAGGAATGTATTCTATCCGCACTTGGTTACTTTTGGTTTGTTGTTCCTGAGAAATGTATTCTATCCGCACTTGGTTACTTTTGGTTTGTTGTTCCTAAGGAATGTATTCCATCCGCACTTGGTTACTTTTGGTTTGTTGTTCCTAAGGAATGTATTCCATCCACACTTGGTTACTTTTGGTTTGTTGTTCCTGAGGAATGTATTCTATCCGCACTTGGTTACTTTTGGTTTGTTGTTCCTAAGGAATGTATTCTATCCGCACTTGGTTACTTTTGGTTTGTTGTTCCTAAGGAATGTATTCCATCTGCACTTGGTTACTTTTGGTTTGTTGTTCCTAAGGAATGTATTCCATCTGCACTTGGTTACTTTTGGTTTGTTGTTCCTAAGGAATGTATTCTATCCGCACTTGGTTACTTTTGGTTTGTTGTTCCTAAGGAATGTATTCCATCTGCACTTGGTTACTTTTGGTTTGTTGTTCCTAAGGAATGTATTCCATCTGCACTTGGTTACTTTTGGTTTGTTGTTCCTAAGGAATGTATTCCATCCGCACTTGGTTACTTTTGATTTGTTGTTCCTGAGGAATGTATTCCATCCGCACTTGGTTACTTTTGGTTTGTTGTTCCTAAGGAGTGTATTCTATCTGCACTTGGTTACTTTTGGTTTGTTGTTCCTGAGGAATGTATTCTATCCGCACTTGGTTACTTTTGGTTTGTTGTTCCTGAGAAATGTATTCTATCCGCACTTGGTTACTTTTGGTTTGTTGTTCCTAAGGAATGTATTCCATCCGCACTTGGTTACTTTTGATTTGTTGTTCCTGAGGAATGTATTCCATCCGCACTTGGTTACTTTTGGTTTGTTGTTCCTAAGGAATGTATTCTATCCGCACTTGGTTACTTTTGGTTTGTTGTTCCTGAGGAATGTATTCTATCCGCACTTGGTTACTTTTGGTTTGTTGTTCCTAAGGAATGTATTCTATCCGCACTTGGTTACTTTCGGTTTGTTGTTCCTAAGGAATGTATTCCATCCACACTTGGTTACTTTTGGTTTGTTGTTCCTAAGGAATGTATTCTATCCGCACTTGGTTACTTTTGGTTTGTTGTTCCTAAGGAATGTATTCCATCCGCACTTGGTTACTTTTGATTTGTTGTTCCTAAGGAGTGTATTCTATCCGCACTTGGTTACTTTTGGTTTGTTGTTCCTAAGGAATGTATTCCATCCGCACTTGGTTACTTTTGGTTTGTTGTTCCTAAGGAATGTATTCCATCCGCACTTGGTTACTTTTGATTTGTTGTTCCTGAGGAATGTATTCCATCCGCACTTGGTTACTTTTGGTTTGTTGTTCCTAAGGAGTGTATTCTATCTGCACTTGGTTACTTTTGGTTTGTTGTTCCTGAGGAATGTATTCTATCCGCACTTGGTTACTTTTGGTTTGTTGTTCCTGAGAAATGTATTCTATCCGCACTTGGTTACTTTTGGTTTGTTGTTCCTAAGGAATGTATTCCATCCGCACTTGGTTACTTTTGGTTTGTTGTTCCTGAGGAATGTATTCCATCCGCACTTGGTTACTTTTGGTTTGTTGTTCCTGAGGAATGTATTCCATCTGCACTTGGTTACTTTTGGTTTGTTGTTCCTAAGGAATGTATTCCATCTGCACTTGGTTACTTTTGGTTTGTTGTTCCTAAGGAATGTATTCTATCTGCACTTGGTTACTTTTGGTTTGTTGTTCCTAAGGAATGTATTCCATCTGCACTTGGTTACTTTTGGTTTGTTGTTCCTAAGGAATGTATTCTATCCGCACTTGGTTACTTTTGGTTTGTTGTTCCTGAGGAATGTATTCTATCCGTACTTGGTTACTTTTGGTTTGTTGTTCCTAAGGAATGTATTCCATCCACACTTGGTTACTTTTGGTTTGTTGTTCCTAAGGAATGTATTCTATCCACACTTGGTTACTTTTGGTTTGTTGTTCCTGAGAAGTGTATTCCATCCGCACTTGGTTACTTTTGGTTTGTTGTTCCTAAGGAATGTATTTCATCCGCACTTGGTTACTTTTGGTTTGTTGTTCCTGAGGAATGTATTCTATCCGCACTTGGTTACTTTTGGTTTGTTGTTCCTAAGGAATGTATTCTATCCGCACTTGGTTACTTTTGGTTTGTTGTTCCTAAGGAATGTATTCCATCTGCACTTGGTTACTTTTGGTTTGTTGTTCCTAAGGAATGTATTCCATCTGCACTTGGTTACTTTTGGTTTGTTGTTCCTAAGGAATGTATTCCATCCGCACTTGGTTACTTTTGATTTGTTGTTCCTGAGGAATGTATTCCATCCGCACTTGGTTACTTTTGGTTTGTTGTTCCTAAGGAGTGTATTCTATCTGCACTTGGTTACTTTTGGTTTGTTGTTCCTGAGGAATGTATTCTATCCGCACTTGGTTACTTTTGGTTTGTTGTTCCTGAGAAATGTATTCTATCCGCACTTGGTTACTTTTGGTTTGTTGTTCCTAAGGAATGTATTCCATCCGCACTTGGTTACTTTTGGTTTGTTGTTCCTAAGGAATGTATTCCATCCACACTTGGTTACTTTTGGTTTGTTGTTCCTAAGGAATGTATTCCATCTGCACTTGGTTACTTTTGGTTTGTTGTTCCTAAGGAATGTATTCCATCCACACTTGGTTACTTTTGGTTTGTTGTTCCTAAGGAATGTATTCCATCTGCACTTGGTTACTTTTGGTTTGTTGTTCCTAAGGAATGTATTCCATCCACACTTGGTTACTTTTGGTTTGTTGTTCCTAAGGAATGTATTCCATCTGCACTTGGTTACTTTTGGTTTGTTGTTCCTAAGGAATGTATTCTATCCGCACTTGGTTACTTTTGGTTTGTTGTTCCTGAGGAATGTATTCCATCCGCACTTGGTTACTTTTGGTTTGTTGTTCCTAAGGAATGTATTCCATCCACACTTGGTTACTTTTGGTTTGTTGTTCCTAAGGAATGTATTCCATCCACACTTGGTTACTTTTGGTTTGTTGTTCCTAAGGAATGTATTCCATCCACACTTGGTTACTTTTGGTTTGTTGTTCCTAAGGAATGTATTCCATCTGCACTTGGTTACTTTTGGTTTGTTGTTCCTAAGGAATGTATTCTATCCGCACTTGGTTACTTTTGGTTTGTTGTTCCTAAGGAATGTATTCCATCTGCACTTGGTTACTTTTGGTTTGTTGTTCCTAAGGAATGTATTCTATCCGCACTTGGTTACTTTTGGTTTGTTGTTCCTGAGGAATGTATTCCATCCGCACTTGGTTACTTTTGGTTTGTTGTTCCTAAGGAATGTATTCCATCCGCACTTGGTTACTTTTGGTTTGTTGTTCCTAAGGAATGTATTCCATCCGCACTTGGTTACTTTTGGTTTGTTGTTCCTAAGGAATGTATTCCATCCACACTTGGTTACTTTTGGTTTGTTGTTCCTAAGGAATGTATTCCATCCACACTTGGTTACTTTTGGTTTGTTGTTCCTAAGGAATGTATTCCATCTGCACTTGGTTACTTTTGGTTTGTTGTTCCTAAGGAATGTATTCTATCCGCACTTGGTTACTTTTGGTTTGTTGTTCCTAAGGAATGTATTCCATCTGCACTTGGTTACTTTTGGTTTGTTGTTCCTAAGGAATGTATTCTATCCACACTTGGTTACTTTTGGTTTGTTGTTCCTAAGGAATGTATTCCATCCACACTTGGTTACTTTTGGTTTGTTGTTCCTAAGGAATGTATTCCATCCACACTTGGTTACTTTTGGTTTGTTGTTCCTAAGGAATGTATTCCATCTGCACTTGGTTACTTTTGGTTTGTTGTTCCTAAGGAATGTATTCTATCCGCACTTGGTTACTTTTGGTTTGTTGTTCCTAAGGAATGTATTCCATCTGCACTTGGTTACTTTTGGTTTGTTGTTCCTAAGGAATGTATTCTATCCGCACTTGGTTACTTTTGGTTTGTTGTTCCTGAGGAATGTATTCCATCTGCACTTGGTTACTTTTGGTTTGTTGTTCCTAAGGAATGTATTCTATCCGCACTTGGTTACTTTTGGTTTGTTGTTCCTAAGGAATGTATTCCATCTGCACTTGGTTACTTTTGGTTTGTTGTTCCTAAGGAATGTATTCTATCCGCACTTGGTTACTTTTGGTTTGTTGTTCCTGAGGAATGTATTCCATCTGCACTTGGTTACTTTTGGTTTGTTGTTCCTAAGGAATGTATTCCATCCACACTTGGTTACTTTTGGTTTGTTGTTCCTAAGGAATGTATTCCATCCACACTTGGTTACTTTTGGTTTGTTGTTCCTAAGGAATGTATTCCATCCACACTTGGTTACTTTTGGTTTGTTGTTCCTAAGGAATGTATTCCATCCACACTTGGTTACTTTTGGTTTGTTGTTCCTAAGGAATGTATTCCATCCACACTTGGTTACTTTTGGTTTGTTGTTCCTAAGGAATGTATTCCATCCACACTTGGTTACTTTTGGTTTGTTGTTCCTAAGGAATGTATTCCATCCACACTTGGTTACTTTTGGTTTGTTGTTCCTAAGGAATGTATTCCATCCACACTTGGTTACTTTTGGTTTGTTGTTCCTAAGGAATGTATTCCATCCACACTTGGTTACTTTTGGTTTGTTGTTCCTAAGGAATGTATTCCATCCACACTTGGTTACTTTTGGTTTGTTGTTCCTAAGGAATGTATTCCATCTGCACTTGGTTACTTTTGGTTTGTTGTTCCTAAGGAATGTATTCTATCCGCACTTGGTTACTTTTGGTTTGTTGTTCCTAAGGAATGTATTCCATCCACACTTGGTTACTTTTGGTTTGTTGTTCCTAAGGAATGTATTCCATCCGCACTTGGTTACTTTTGATTTGTTGTTCCTAAGGAATGTATTCTATCCACACTTGGTTACTTTTGGTTTGTTGTTCCTAAGGAATGTATTCCATCCACACTTGGTTACTTTTGGTTTGTTGTTCCTAAGGAATGTATTCCATCCACACTTGGTTACTTTTGGTTTGTTGTTCCTAAGGAATGTATTCCATCCACACTTGGTTACTTTTGGTTTGTTGTTCCTAAGGAATGTATTCCATCTGCACTTGGTTACTTTTGGTTTGTTGTTCCTAAGGAATGTATTCTATCCGCACTTGGTTACTTTTGGTTTGTTGTTCCTAAGGAATGTATTCCATCTGCACTTGGTTACTTTTGGTTTGTTGTTCCTAAGGAATGTATTCTATCCGCACTTGGTTACTTTTGGTTTGTTGTTCCTAAGGAATGTATTCCATCTGCACTTGGTTACTTTTGGTTTGTTGTTCCTAAGGAATGTATTCTATCCGCACTTGGTTACTTTTGGTTTGTTGTTCCTGAGGAATGTATTCCATCTGCACTTGGTTACTTTTGGTTTGTTGTTCCTAAGGAATGTATTCCATCCACACTTGGTTACTTTTGGTTTGTTGTTCCTAAGGAATGTATTCCATCCACACTTGGTTACTTTTGGTTTGTTGTTCCTAAGGAATGTATTCCATCCACACTTGGTTACTTTTGGTTTGTTGTTCCTAAGGAATGTATTCCATCCACACTTGGTTACTTTTGGTTTGTTGTTCCTAAGGAATGTATTCCATCCACACTTGGTTACTTTTGGTTTGTTGTTCCTAAGGAATGTATTCCATCCACACTTGGTTACTTTTGGTTTGTTGTTCCTAAGGAATGTATTCCATCCACACTTGGTTACTTTTGGTTTGTTGTTCCTAAGGAATGTATTCCATCTGCACTTGGTTACTTTTGGTTTGTTGTTCCTAAGGAATGTATTCTATCCGCACTTGGTTACTTTTGGTTTGTTGTTCCTAAGGAATGTATTCCATCCACACTTGGTTACTTTTGGTTTGTTGTTCCTAAGGAATGTATTCCATCCGCACTTGGTTACTTTTGATTTGTTGTTCCTAAGGAATGTATTCTATCCACACTTGGTTACTTTTGGTTTGTTGTTCCTAAGGAATGTATTCCATCCACACTTGGTTACTTTTGGTTTGTTGTTCCTAAGGAATGTATTCCATCCACACTTGGTTACTTTTGGTTTGTTGTTCCTAAGGAATGTATTCCATCCACACTTGGTTACTTTTGGTTTGTTGTTCCTAAGGAATGTATTCCATCTGCACTTGGTTACTTTTGGTTTGTTGTTCCTAAGGAATGTATTCTATCCGCACTTGGTTACTTTTGGTTTGTTGTTCCTAAGGAATGTATTCCATCTGCACTTGGTTACTTTTGGTTTGTTGTTCCTAAGGAATGTATTCTATCCGCACTTGGTTACTTTTGGTTTGTTGTTCCTAAGGAATGTATTCCATCTGCACTTGGTTACTTTTGGTTTGTTGTTCCTAAGGAATGTATTCTATCCGCACTTGGTTACTTTTGGTTTGTTGTTCCTGAGGAATGTATTCCATCTGCACTTGGTTACTTTTGGTTTGTTGTTCCTAAGGAATGTATTCCATCCACACTTGGTTACTTTTGGTTTGTTGTTCCTAAGGAATGTATTCCATCCACACTTGGTTACTTTTGGTTTGTTGTTCCTAAGGAATGTATTCCATCCACACTTGGTTACTTTTGGTTTGTTGTTCCTAAGGAATGTATTCCATCCACACTTGGTTACTTTTGGTTTGTTGTTCCTAAGGAATGTATTCCATCCACACTTGGTTACTTTTGGTTTGTTGTTCCTAAGGAATGTATTCCATCCACACTTGGTTACTTTTGGTTTGTTGTTCCTAAGGAATGTATTCTATCCGCACTTGGTTACTTTTGGTTTGTTGTTCCTAAGGAATGTATTCCATCTGCACTTGGTTACTTTTGGTTTGTTGTTCCTAAGGAATGTATTCTATCCGCACTTGGTTACTTTTGGTTTGTTGTTCCTGAGGAATGTATTCCATCTGCACTTGGTTACTTTTGGTTTGTTGTTCCTAAGGAATGTATTCCATCCACACTTGGTTACTTTTGGTTTGTTGTTCCTAAGGAATGTATTCCATCCACACTTGGTTACTTTTGGTTTGTTGTTCCTAAGGAATGTATTCCATCCACACTTGGTTACTTTTGGTTTGTTGTTCCTAAGGAATGTATTCCATCCACACTTGGTTACTTTTGGTTTGTTGTTCCTAAGGAATGTATTCCATCCACACTTGGTTACTTTTGGTTTGTTGTTCCTAAGGAATGTATTCCATCCACACTTGGTTACTTTTGGTTTGTTGTTCCTAAGGAATGTATTCCATCTGCACTTGGTTACTTTTGGTTTGTTGTTCCTAAGGAAAGTATTCCATCCACACTTGGTTACTTTTGGTTTGTTGTTCCTAAGGAATGTATTCCATCCACACTTGGTTACTTTTGGTTTGTTGTTCCTAAGGAATGTATTCCATCCACACTTGGTTACTTTTGGTTTGTTGTTCCTAAGGAATGTATTCCATCCACACTTGGTTACTTTTGGTTTGTTGTTCCTAAGGAATGTATTCCATCCACACTTGGTTACTTTTGGTTTGTTGTTCCTAAGGAATGTATTCCATCTGCACTTGGTTACTTTTGGTTTGTTGTTCCTAAGGAATGTATTCTATCCGCACTTGGTTACTTTTGGTTTGTTGTTCCTAAGGAATGTATTCCATCTGCACTTGGTTACTTTTGGTTTGTTGTTCCTAAGGAATGTATTCTATCCGCACTTGGTTACTTTTGGTTTGTTGTTCCTGAGGAATGTATTCCATCTGCACTTGGTTACTTTTGGTTTGTTGTTCCTAAGGAATGTATTCCATCCACACTTGGTTACTTTTGGTTTGTTGTTCCTAAGGAATGTATTCCATCCACACTTGGTTACTTTTGGTTTGTTGTTCCTAAGGAATGTATTCCATCCACACTTGGTTACTTTTGGTTTGTTGTTCCTAAGGAATGTATTCCATCCACACTTGGTTACTTTTGGTTTGTTGTTCCTAAGGAATGTATTCCATCCACACTTGGTTACTTTTGGTTTGTTGTTCCTAAGGAATGTATTCCATCCACACTTGGTTACTTTTGGTTTGTTGTTCCTAAGGAATGTATTCCATCTGCACTTGGTTACTTTTGGTTTGTTGTTCCTAAGGAATGTATTCTATCCGCACTTGGTTACTTTTGGTTTGTTGTTCCTAAGGAATGTATTCCATCTGCACTTGGTTACTTTTGGTTTGTTGTTCCTAAGGAATGTATTCTATCCGCACTTGGTTACTTTTGGTTTGTTGTTCCTAAGGAATGTATTCCATCTGCACTTGGTTACTTTTGGTTTGTTGTTCCTAAGGAATGTATTCTATCCGCACTTGGTTACTTTTGGTTTGTTGTTCCTGAGGAATGTATTCCATCTGCACTTGGTTACTTTTGGTTTGTTGTTCCTAAGGAATGTATTCTATCCGCACTTGGTTACTTTTGGTTTGTTGTTCCTAAGGAATGTATTCCATCCACACTTGGTTACTTTTGGTTTGTTGTTCCTGAGGAATGTATTCCATCCACACTTGGTTACTTTTGGTTTGTTGTTCCTAAGGAATGTATTCCATCCACACTTGGTTACTTTTGGTTTGTTGTTCCTAAGGAATGTATTCCATCCACACTTGGTTACTTTTGGTTTGTTGTTCCTAAGGAATGTATTCCATCCGCACTTGGTTACTTTTGGTTTGTTGTTCCTAAGGAATGTATTCTATCCGCACTTGGTTACTTTTGGTTTGTTGTTCCTAAGGAATGTATTCCATCCACACTTGGTTACTTTTGGTTTGTTGTTCCTAAGGAATGTATTCCATCCACACTTGGTTACTTTTGGTTTGTTGTTCCTAAGGAATGTATTCCATCTGCACTTGGTTACTTTTGGTTTGTTGTTCCTAAGGAATGTATTCTATCCGCACTTGGTTACTTTTGGTTTGTTGTTCCTAAGGAATGTATTCCATCTGCACTTGGTTACTTTTGGTTTGTTGTTCCTAAGGAATGTATTCTATCCGCACTTGGTTACTTTTGGTTTGTTGTTCCTGAGGAATGTATTCTATCCGCACTTGGTTACTTTTGGTTTGTTGTTCCTAAGGAATGTATTCCATCTGCACTTGGTTACTTTTGGTTAGTTGTTCCTAAGGAATGTATTCTATCCGCACTTGGTTACTTTTGGTTTGTTGTTCCTAAGGAATGTATTCCATCTGCACTTGGTTACTTTTGGTTTGTTGTTCCTAAGGAATGTATTCTATCCGCACTTGGTTACTTTTGGTTTGTTGTTCCTGAGGAATGTATTCCATCTGCACTTGGTTACTTTTGGTTTGTTGTTCCTAAGGAATTTATTCTATCCGCACTTGGTTACTTTTGGTTTGTTGTTCCTAAGGAATGTATTCCATCCACACTTGGTTACTTTTGGTTTGTTGTTCCTAAGGAATGTATTCTATCCGCACTTGGTTACTTTTGGTTTGTTGTTCCTAAGGAATGTATTCCATCTGCACTTGGTTACTTTTGGTTTGTTGTTCCTAAGGAATGTATTCTATCCGCACTTGGTTACTTTTGGTTTGTTGTTCCTGAGGAATGTATTCTATCCGCACTTGGTTACTTTTGGTTTGTTGTTCCTAAGGAATGTATTCCATCTGCACTTGGTTACTTTTGGTTAGTTGTTCCTAAGGAATGTATTCTATCCGCACTTGGTTACTTTTGGTTTGTTGTTCCTAAGGAATGTATTCCATCTGCACTTGGTTACTTTTGGTTTGTTGTTCCTAAGGAATGTATTCTATCCGCACTTGGTTACTTTTGGTTTGTTGTTCCTGAGGAATGTATTCCATCTGCACTTGGTTACTTTTGGTTTGTTGTTCCTAAGGAATTTATTCTATCCGCACTTGGTTACTTTTGGTTTGTTGTTCCTGAGAAGTGTATTCCATCCGCACTTGGTTACTTTTGGTTTGTTGTTCCTAAGGAATGTATTCTATCCGCACTTGGTTACTTTTGGTTTGTTGTTCCTAAGGAATGTATTCCATCTGCACTTGGTTACTTTTGGTTTGTTGTTCCTAAGGAATGTATTCTATCCGCACTTGGTTACTTTTGGTTTGTTGTTCCTGAGGAATGTATTCTATCCGCACTTGGTTACTTTTGGTTTGTTGTTCCTAAGGAATGTATTCCATCTGCACTTGGTTACTTTTGGTTAGTTGTTCCTAAGGAATGTATTCCATCTGCACTTGGTTACTTTTGGTTTGTTGTTCCTAAGGAATGTATTCTATCCGCACTTGGTTACTTTTGGTTTGTTGTTCCTGAGGAATGTATTCTATCCACACTTGGTTACTTTTGGTTTGTTGTTCCTAAGGAATGTATTCCATCTGCACTTGGTTACTTTTGGTTTGTTGTTCCTAAGGAATGTATTCTATCCGCACTTGGTTACTTTTGGTTTGTTGTTCCTAAGGAATGTATTCCATCTGCACTTGGTTACTTTTGGTTTGTTGTTCCTAAGGAATGTATTCTATCCGCACTTGGTTACTTTTGGTTTGTTGTTCCTGAGGAATGTATTCCATCTGCACTTGGTTACTTTTGGTTTGTTGTTCCTAAGGAATGTATTCTATCCGCACTTGGTTACTTTTGGTTTGTTGTTCCTAAGGAATGTATTCCATCCACACTTGGTTACTTTTGGTTTGTTGTTCCTAAGGAATGTATTCCATCCACACTTGGTTACTTTTGGTTTGTTGTTCCTAAGGAATGTATTCCATCTGCACTTGGTTACTTTTGGTTTGTTGTTCCTAAGGAATGTATTCTATCCGCACTTGGTTACTTTTGGTTTGTTGTTCCTAAGGAATGTATTCCATCTGCACTTGGTTACTTTTGGTTTGTTGTTCCTAAGGAATGTATTCTATCCGCACTTGGTTACTTTTGGTTTGTTGTTCCTGAGGAATGTATTCCATCTGCACTTGGTTACTTTTGGTTTGTTGTTCCTAAGGAATGTATTCTATCCGCACTTGGTTACTTTTGGTTTGTTGTTCCTAAGGAATGTATTCCATCTGCACTTGGTTACTTTTGGTTTGTTGTTCCTAAGGAATGTATTCTATCCGCACTTGGTTACTTTTGGTTTGTTGTTCCTGAGGAATGTATTCCATCTGCACTTGGTTACTTTTGGTTTGTTGTTCCTAAGGAATGTATTCCATCCACACTTGGTTACTTTTGGTTTGTTGTTCCTAAGGAATGTATTCCATCCACACTTGGTTACTTTTGGTTTGTTGTTCCTGAGGAATGTATTCCATCCGCACTTGGTTACTTTTGGTTTGTTGTTCCTAAGGAATGTATTCCATCCACACTTGGTTACTTTTGGTTTGTTGTTCCTAAGGAATGTATTCCATCCACACTTGGTTACTTTTGGTTTGTTGTTCCTAAGGAATGTATTCCATCCACACTTGGTTACTTTTGGTTTGTTGTTCCTAAGGAATGTATTCCATCTGCACTTGGTTACTTTTGGTTTGTTGTTCCTAAGGAATGTATTCTATCCGCACTTGGTTACTTTTGGTTTGTTGTTCCTAAGGAATGTATTCCATCTGCACTTGGTTACTTTTGGTTTGTTGTTCCTAAGGAATGTATTCTATCCGCACTTGGTTACTTTTGGTTTGTTGTTCCTGAGGAATGTATTCCATCTGCACTTGGTTACTTTTGGTTTGTTGTTCCTAAGGAATGTATTCCATCCACACTTGGTTACTTTTGGTTTGTTGTTCCTAAGGAATGTATTCCATCCACACTTGGTTACTTTTGGTTTGTTGTTCCTAAGGAATGTATTCCATCCACACTTGGTTACTTTTGGTTTGTTGTTCCTAAGGAATGTATTCCATCTGCACTTGGTTACTTTTGGTTTGTTGTTCCTAAGGAATGTATTCTATCCGCACTTGGTTACTTTTGGTTTGTTGTTCCTAAGGAATGTATTCCATCTGCACTTGGTTACTTTTGGTTTGTTGTTCCTAAGGAATGTATTCTATCCGCACTTGGTTACTTTTAGTTTGTTGTTCCTAAGGAATGTATTCCATCCACACTTGGTTACTTTTGGTTTGTTGTTCCTAAGGAATGTATTCTATCCGCACTTGGTTACTTTTGGTTTGTTGTTCCTGAGGAATGTATTCTATCCGTACTTGGTTACTTTTGGTTTGTTGTTCCTAAGGAATGTATTCCATCCGCACTTGGTTACTTTTGGTTTGTTGTTCCTAAGGAATGTATTCTATCCGCACTTGGTTACTTTTGGTTTGTTGTTCCTGAGGAATGTATTCCATCTGCACTTGGTTACTTTTGGTTTGTTGTTCCTAAGGAATGTATTCCATCCACACTTGGTTACTTTTGGTTTGTTGTTCCTAAGGAATGTATTCCATCCACACTTGGTTACTTTTGGTTTGTTGTTCCTAAGGAATGTATTCCATCCACACTTGGTTACTTTTGGTTTGTTGTTCCTAAGGAATGTATTCCATCTGCACTTGGTTACTTTTGGTTTGTTGTTCCTAAGGAATGTATTCTATCCGCACTTGGTTACTTTTGGTTTGTTGTTCCTAAGGAATGTATTCCATCTGCACTTGGTTACTTTTGGTTTGTTGTTCCTAAGGAATGTATTCTATCCGCACTTGGTTACTTTTGGTTTGTTGTTCCTAAGGAATGTATTCCATCCACACTTGGTTACTTTTGGTTTGTTGTTCCTAAGGAATGTATTCTATCCGCACTTGGTTACTTTTGGTTTGTTGTTCCTGAGGAATGTATTCTATCCGTACTTGGTTACTTTTGGTTTGTTGTTCCTAAGGAATGTATTCTATCCGCACTTGGTTACTTTTGGTTTGTTGTTCCTAAGGAATGTATTCCATCCGCACTTGGTTACTTTTGGTTTGTTGTTCCTAAGGAATGTATTCCATCCACACTTGGTTACTTTTGGTTTGTTGTTCCTAAGGAATGTATTCCATCTGCACTTGGTTACTTTTGGTTTGTTGTTCCTAAGGAATGTATTCTATCCGCACTTGGTTACTTTTGGTTTGTTGTTCCTAAGGAATGTATTCCATCTGCACTTGGTTACTTTTGGTTTGTTGTTCCTAAGGAATGTATTCTATCCGCACTTGGTTACTTTTGGTTTGTTGTTCCTGAGGAATGTATTCCATCTGCACTTGGTTACTTTTGGTTTGTTGTTCCTAAGGAATGTATTCCATCCGTACTTGGTTACTTTTGGTTTGTTGTTCCTGAGGAATGTATTCTATCCGCACTTGGTTACTTTTGGTTTGTTGTTCCTAAGGAATGTATTCCATCTGCACTTGGTTACTTTTGGTTTGTTGTTCCTAAGGAATGTATTCTATCCGCACTTGGTTACTTTTGGTTTGTTGTTCCTAAGGAATGTATTCCATCTGCACTTGGTTACTTTTGGTTTGTTGTTCCTAAGGAATGTATTCTATCCGCACTTGGTTACTTTTGGTTTGTTGTTCCTGAGGAATGTATTCCATCTGCACTTGGTTACTTTTGGTTTGTTGTTCCTAAGGAATGTATTCCATCCGTACTTGGTTACTTTTGGTTTGTTGTTCCTGAGGAATGTATTCTATCCGCACTTGGTTACTTTTGGTTTGTTGTTCCTAAGGAATGTATTCCATCTGCACTTGGTTACTTTTGGTTTGTTGTTCCTAAGGAATGTATTCTATCCGCACTTGGTTACTTTTGGTTTGTTGTTCCTAAGGAATGTATTCCATCCACACTTGGTTACTTTTGGTTTGTTGTTCCTAAGGAATGTATTCCATCCACACTTGGTTACTTTTGGTTTGTTGTTCCTAAGGAATGTATTCCATCCACACTTGGTTACTTTTGGTTTGTTGTTCCTAAGGAATGTATTCCATCCATACTTGGTTACTTTTGGTTTGTTGTTCCTAAGGAATGTATTCCATCCACACTTGGTTACTTTTGGTTTGTTGTTCCTAAGGAATGTATTCCATCTGCACTTGGTTACTTTTGGTTTGTTGTTCCTAAGGAATGTATTCCATCCACACTTGGTTACTTTTGGTTTGTTGTTCCTGAGGAATGTATTCCATCCGCACTTGGTTACTTTTGGTTTGTTGTTCCTAAGGAATGTATTCCATCCACACTTGGTTACTTTTGGTTTGTTGTTCCTAAGGAATGTATTCCATCTGCACTTGGTTACTTTTGGTTTGTTGTTCCTGAGGAATGTATTCCATCCGCACTTGGTTACTTTTGGTTTGTTGTTCCTGAGGAATGTATTCCATCCGCACTTGGTTACTTTTGGTTTGTTGTTCCTGAGGAATGTATTCTATCCGCACTTGGTTACTTTTGGTTTGTTGTTCCTAAGGAATGTATTCCATCCGCACTTGGTTACTTTTGGTTTGTTGTTCCTAAGGAATGTATTCCATCCACACTTGGTTACTTTTGGTTTGTTGTTCCTAAGGAATGTATTCCATCCACACTTGGTTACTTTTGGTTTGTTGTTCCTAAGGAATGTATTCCATCCACACTTGGTTACTTTTGGTTTGTTGTTCCTAAGGAATGTATTCCATCTGCACTTGGTTACTTTTGGTTTGTTGTTCCTGAGGAATGTATTCTATCCGCACTTGGTTACTTTTGGTTTGTTGTTCCTAAGGAATGTATTCCATCCGCACTTGGTTACTTTTGGTTTGTTGTTCCTAAGGAATGTATTCCATCCACACTTGGTTACTTTTGGTTTGTTGTTCCTAAGGAATGTATTCCATCCACACTTGGTTACTTTTGGTTTGTTGTTCCTAAGGAATGTATTCCATCCACACTTGGTTACTTTTGGTTTGTTGTTCCTAAGGAATGTATTCCATCTGCACTTGGTTACTTTTGGTTTGTTGTTCCTGAGGAATGTATTCTATCCGCACTTGGTTACTTTTGGTTTGTTGTTCCTAAGGAATGTATTCCATCCACACTTGGTTACTTTTGGTTTGTTGTTCCTAAGGAATGTATTCTATCCGCACTTGGTTACTTTTGGTTTGTTGTTCCTGAGGAATGTATTCTATCCGTACTTGGTTACTTTTGGTTTGTTGTTCCTAAGGAATGTATTCCATCCGCACTTGGTTACTTTTGGTTTGTTGTTCCTAAGGAATGTATTCCATCCACACTTGGTTACTTTTGGTTTGTTGTTCCTAAGGAATGTATTCCATCCACACTTGGTTACTTTTGGTTTGTTGTTCCTAAGGAATGTATTCCATCTGCACTTGGTTACTTTTGGTTTGTTGTTCCTGAGGAATGTATTCCATCCGCACTTGGTTACTTTTGGTTTGTTGTTCCTGAGGAATGTATTCCATCCGCACTTGGTTACTTTTGGTTTGTTGTTCCTGAGGAATGTATTCTATCCGCACTTGGTTACTTTTGGTTTGTTGTTCCTAAGGAATGTATTCCATCCGCACTTGGTTACTTTTGGTTTGTTGTTCCTAAGGAATGTATTCCATCCACACTTGGTTACTTTTGGTTTGTTGTTCCTAAGGAATGTATTCCATCCACACTTGGTTACTTTTGGTTTGTTGTTCCTAAGGAATGTATTCCATCCACACTTGGTTACTTTTGGTTTGTTGTTCCTAAGGAATGTATTCCATCTGCACTTGGTTACTTTTGGTTTGTTGTTCCTGAGGAATGTATTCTATCCGCACTTGGTTACTTTTGGTTTGTTGTTCCTAAGGAATGTATTCCATCCACACTTGGTTACTTTTGGTTTGTTGTTCCTAAGGAATGTATTCTATCCGCACTTGGTTACTTTTGGTTTGTTGTTCCTGAGGAATGTATTCCATCCGCACTTGGTTACTTTTGGTTTGTTGTTCCTAAGGAATGTATTCCATCCACACTTGGTTACTTTTGGTTTGTTGTTCCTAAGGAATGTATTCCATCCACACTTGGTTACTTTTGGTTTGTTGTTCCTAAGGAATGTATTCCATCCGCACTTGGTTACTTTTGGTTTGTTGTTCCTGAGGAATGTATTCCATCCGCACTTGGTTACTTTTGGTTTGTTGTTCCTAAGGAATGTATTCCATCCACACTTGGTTACTTTTGGTTTGTTGTTCCTAAGGAATGTATTCCATCCACACTTGGTTACTTTTGGTTTGTTGTTCCTAAGGAATGTATTCCATCTGCACTTGGTTACTTTTGGTTTGTTGTTCCTGAGGAATGTATTCTATCCGTACTTGGTTACTTTTGGTTTGTTGTTCCTAAGGAATGTATTCCATCCGCACTTGGTTACTTTTGGTTTGTTGTTCCTAAGGAATGTATTCCATCCACACTTGGTTACTTTTGGTTTGTTGTTCCTAAGGAATGTATTCCATCTGCACTTGGTTACTTTTGGTTTGTTGTTCCTGAGGAATGTATTCTATCCGCACTTGGTTACTTTTGGTTTGTTGTTCCTAAGGAATGTATTCCATCCACACTTGGTTACTTTTGGTTTGTTGTTCCTAAGGAATGTATTCCATCTGCACTTGGTTACTTTTGGTTTGTTGTTCCTGAGGAATGTATTCCATCCGCACTTGGTTACTTTTGGTTTGTTGTTCCTAAGGAATATATTCCATCCGCACTTGGTTACTTTTGGTTTGTTGTTCCTAAGGAATGTATTCCATCCGTACTTGGTTACTTTTGGTTTGTTGTTCCTAAGGAATGTATTCTATCCGCACTTGGTTACTTTTGGTTTGTTGTTCCTAAGGAATGTATTCCATCCGCACTTGGTTACTTTTGGTTTGTTGTTCCTAAGGAATGTATTCCATCCGCACTTGGTTACTTTTGGTTTGTTGTTCCTAAGGAATGTATTCTATCCGCACTTGGTTACTTTTGGTTTGTTGTTCCTAAGGAATGTATTCCATCCACACTTGGTTACTTTTGGTTTGTTGTTCCTAAGGAATGTATTCCATCTGCACTTGGTTACTTTTGGTTTGTTGTTCCTGAGGAATGTATTCCATCCGCACTTGGTTACTTTTGGTTTGTTGTTCCTAAGGAATGTATTCCATCCGCACTTGGTTACTTTTGGTTTGTTGTTCCTAAGGAATGTATTCCATCCGCACTTGGTTACTTTTGGTTTGTTGTTCCTAAGGAATGTATTCTATCCGCACTTGGTTACTTTTGGTTTGTTGTTCCTAAGGAATGTATTCCATCCACACTTGGTTACTTTTGGTTTGTTGTTCCTAAGGAATGTATTCCATCTGCACTTGGTTACTTTTGGTTTGTTGTTCCTGAGGAATGTATTCCATCCGCACTTGGTTACTTTTGGTTTGTTGTTCCTAAGGAATGTATTCCATCCGCACTTGGTTACTTTTGGTTTGTTGTTCCTAAGGAATGTATTCCATCCACACTTGGTTACTTTTGGTTTGTTGTTCCTAAGGAATGTATTCCATCCACACTTGGTTACTTTTGGTTTGTTGTTCCTAAGGAATGTATTCCATCTGCACTTGGTTACTTTTGGTTTGTTGTTCCTGAGGAATGTATTCTATCCGTACTTGGTTACTTTTGGTTTGTTGTTCCTAAGGAATGTATTCCATCCGCACTTGGTTACTTTTGGTTTGTTGTTCCTAAGGAATGTATTCCATCCACACTTGGTTACTTTTGGTTTGTTGTTCCTAAGGAATGTATTCCATCTGCACTTGGTTACTTTTGGTTTGTTGTTCCTGAGGAATGTATTCTATCCGCACTTGGTTACTTTTGGTTTGTTGTTCCTAAGGAATGTATTCCATCCACACTTGGTTACTTTTGGTTTGTTGTTCCTAAGGAATGTATTCCATCCGCACTTGGTTACTTTTGGTTTGTTGTTCCTGAGAAGTGTATTCCATCCGCACTTGGTTACTTTTGGTTTGTTGTTCCTAAGGAATGTATTCCATCCGCACTTGGTTACTTTTGGTTTGTTGTTCCTAAGGAATGTATTCCATCCGCACTTGGTTACTTTTGGTTTGTTGTTCCTAAGGAATGTATTCCATCCGCACTTGGTTACTTTTGGTTTGTTGTTCCTGAGGAATGTATTCCATCCGCACTTGGTTACTTTTGGTTTGTTGTTCCTGAGGAATGTATTCCATCCGCACTTGGTTACTTTTGGTTTGTTGTTCCTAAGGAATGTATTCCATCCGCACTTGGTTACTTTTGGTTTGTTGTTCCTAAGGAATGTATTCCATCCGCACTTGGTTACTTTTGGTTTGTTGTTCCTAAGGAATGTATTCTATCCGCACTTGGTTACTTTTGGTTTGTTGTTCCTAAGGAATGTATTCCATCCACACTTGGTTACTTTTGGTTTGTTGTTCCTAAGGAATGTATTCTATCCGCACTTGGTTACTTTTGGTTTGTTGTTCCTAAGGAATGTATTCTATCCGCACTTGGTTACTTTTGGTTTGTTGTTCCTAAGGAATGTATTCCATCCGCACTTGGTTACTTTTGGTTTGTTGTTCCTGAGAAGTGTATTCCATCCGCACTTGGTTACTTTTGGTTTGTTGTTCCTAAGGAATGTATTCCATCCGCACTTGGTTACTTTTGGTTTGTTGTTCCTAAGGAATGTATTCCATCCGCACTTGGTTACTTTTGGTCTGTTGTTCCTAAGGAATGTATTCCATCCGCACTTGGTTACTTTTGGTTTGTTGTTCCTAAGGAATGTATTCCATCCGCACTTGGTTCCTTTTGGTTTGTTGTTCCTAAGGAATGTATTCTATCCGCACTTGGTTACTTTTGGTTTGTTGTTCCTAAGGAATGTATTCCATCCGCACTTGGTTACTTTTGGTTTGTTGTTCCTAAGGAATGTATTCCATCCGCACTTGGTTACTTTTGGTCTGTTGTTCCTAAGGAATGTATTCCATCCGCACTTGGTTACTTTTGGTTTGTTGTTCCTAAGGAATGTATTCCATCCGCACTTGGTTACTTTTGGTTTGTTGTTCCTGAGGAATGTATTCCATCCGCACTTGGTTACTTTTGGTCTGTTGTTCCTAAGGAATGTATTCTATCCGCACTTGGTTACTTTTGGTTTGTTGTTCCTAAGGAATGTATTCTATCCGCACTTGGTTACTTTTGGTTTGTTGTTCCTAAGGAATGTATTCCATCCGCACTTGGTTACTTTTGGTTTGTTGTTCCTAAGGAATGTATTCCATCCGCACTTGGTTACTTTTGGTTTGTTGTTCCTAAGGAATGTATTCCATCCGCACTTGGTTACTTTTGGTCTGTTGTTCCTAAGGAATGTATTCCATCCGCACTTGGTTACTTTTGGTTTGTTGTTCCTAAGGAATGTATTCCATCCGCACTTGGTTACTTTTGGTTTGTTGTTCCTAAGGAATGTATTCCATCCGCACTTGGTTCCTTTTGGTTTGTTGTTCCTAAGGAATGTATTCTATCCGCACTTGGTTACTTTTGGTTTGTTGTTCCTGAGGAATGTATTCCATCCGCACTTGGTTACTTTTGGTCTGTTGTTCCTAAGGAATGTATTCTATCCGCACTTGGTTACTTTTGGTTTGTTGTTCCTAAGGAATGTATTCCATCCGCACTTGGTTACTTTTGGTCTGTTGTTCCTAAGGAATGTATTCTATCCGCACTTGGTTACTTTTGGTTTGTTGTTCCTAAGGAGTGTATTCCATCCGCACTTGGTTACTTTTGGTTTGTTGTTCCTGAGGAATGTATTCCATCCGCACTTGGTTACTTTTGGTCTGTTGTTCCTAAGGAATGTATTCTATCCGCACTTGGTTACTTTTGGTTTGTTGTTCCTAAGGAATGTATTCCATCCGCACTTGGTTACTTTTGGTCTGTTGTTCCTAAGGAATGTATTCTATCCGCACTTGGTTACTTTTGGTTTGTTGTTCCTAAGGAATGTATTCTATCCGCACTTGGTTACTTTTGGTTTGTTGTTCCTAAGGAATGTATTCTATCCGCACTTGGTTACTTTTGGTTTGTTGTTCCTAAGGAATGTATTCTATCCGCACTTGGTTACTTTTGGTCTGTTGTTCCTAAGGAATGTATTCCATCCGCACTTGGTTACTTTTGGTTTGTTGTTCCTAAGGAATGTATTCTATCCGCACTTGGTTACTTTTGGTTTGTTGTTCCTAAGGAATGTATTCCATCCGCACTTGGTTACTTTTGGTTTGTTGTTCCTGAGGAATGTATTCCATCCGCACTTGGTTACTTTTGGTTTGTTGTTCCTAAGGAATGTATTCTATCCGCACTTGGTTACTTTTGGTTTGTTGTTCCTGAGAAGTGTATTCCATCCGCACTTGGTTACTTTTGGTTTGTTGTTCCTAAGGAATGTATTCCATCCGCACTTGGTTACTTTTGGTTTGTTGTTCTTAAGGAATGTATTCTATCCGCACTTGGTTACTTTTGGTTTGTTGTTCTTAAGGAATGTATTCTATCCGCACTTGGTTACTTTTGGTTTGTTGTTCCTGAGGAATGTATTCCATCCGCACTTGGTTACTTTTGGTTTGTTGTTCCTAAGGAATGTATTCCATCCGCACTTGGTTACTTTTGGTTTGTTGTTCCTAAGGAATGTATTCCATCCGCACTTGGTTACTTTTGGTTTGTTGTTCCTAAGGAATGTATTCTATCCGCACTTGGTTACTTTTGGTTTGTTGTTCCTGAGAAGTGTATTCCATCCGCACTTGGTTACTTTTGGTTTGTTGTTCCTAAGGAATGTATTCCATCCGCACTTGGTTACTTTTGGTTTGTTGTTCCTAAGGAATGTATTCCATCCGCACTTGGTTACTTTTGGTTTGTTGTTCCTAAGGAATGTATTCCATCCGCACTTGGTTACTTTTGGTTTGTTGTTCCTAAGGAATGTATTCCATCCGTACTTGGTTACTTTTGATTTGTTGTTCCTAAGGAATGTATTCTATCCGCACTTGGTTACTTTTGGTTTGTTGTTCCTAAGGAATGTATTCCATCCGTACTTGGTTACTTTTGATTTGTTGTTCCTAAGGAATGTATTCTATCCGCACTTGGTTACTTTTGGTTTGTTGTTCCTAAGGAATGTATTCCATCCGCACTTGGTTACTTTTGGTTTGTTGTTCCTGAGGAATGTATTCTATCCGCACTTGGTTACTTTTGGTTTGTTGTTCCTAAGGAATGTATTCTATCCGCACTTGGTTACTTTTGGTTTGTTGTTCCTAAGGAATGTATTCCATCCGCACTTGGTTACTTTTGGTTTGTTGTTCCTAAGGAATGTATTCCATCCGTACTTGGTTACTTTTGATTTGTTGTTCCTAAGGAATGTATTCTATCCGCACTTGGTTACTTTTGGTTTGTTGTTCCTAAGGAATGTATTCCATCCGCACTTGGTTACTTTTGGTTTGTTGTTCCTGAGGAATGTATTCTATCCGCACTTGGTTACTTTTGGTTTGTTGTTCCTAAGGAATGTATTCTATCCGCACTTGGTTACTTTTGGTTTGTTGTTCCTGAGGAATGTATTCTATCCGCACTTGGTTACTTTTGGTTTGTTGTACCTGAGGAATGTATTCCATCCGCACTTGGTTACTTTTGGTTTGTTGTTTCTGAGGAATGTATTCCATCCGTACTTGGTTACTTTTGGTTTGTTGTTCCTGAGGAATGTATTCCATCCGCACTTGGTTACTTTTGGTTTGTTGTTTCTGAGGAATGTATTCCATCCGTACTTGGTTACTTTTGGTTTGTTGTTCCTGAGGAATGTATTCTATCCGCACTTGGTTACTTTTGGTTTGTTGTTTCTGAGGAATGTATTCTATCCGCATTTGGTTACTTTTGGTTTGTTGTTCCTGAGGAATGTATTAGATCCGCACTTGGTTACTTTTGGTTTGTTGTACCTGAGGAATGTATTCTATCCGCACTTGGTTACTTTTGGTTTGTTGTTCCTAAGGAATGTATTCCATCCGCACTTGGTTACTTTTGGTTTGTTGTTCCTAAGGAATGTATTCTATCCGCACTTGGTTACTTTTGGTTTGTTGTTCCTAAGGAATGTATTCTATCCGCACTTGGTTACTTTTGGTTTGTTGTTCCTAAGGAATGTATTCTATCCGCACTTGGTTACTTTTGGTTTGTTGTTCCTAAGGAATGTATTCCATCCGCACTTGGTTACTTTTGGTTTGTTGTTCCTAAGGAATGTATTCCATCCGCACTTGGTTACTTTTGGTTTGTTGTTCCTGAGGAATGTATTCCATCCGCACTTGGTTACTTTTGGTTTGTTGTACCTGAGGAATGTATTCCATCCGCACTTGGTTACTTTTGGTTTGTTGTTCCTGAGGAATGTATTCCATCCGCACTTGGTTACTTTTGGTTTGTTGTTTCTGAGGAATGTATTCCATCCGTACTTGGTTACTTTTGGTTTGTTGTTCCTGAGGAATGTATTCTATCCGCACTTGGTTACTTTTGGTTTGTTGTTTCTGAGGAATGTATTCTATCCGCATTTGGTTACTTTTGGTTTGTTGTTCCTGAGGAATGTATTAGATCCGCACTTGGTTACTTTTGGTTTGTTGTACCTGAGGAATGTATTCTATCCGCACTTGGTTACTTTTGGTTTGTTGTTCCTAAGGAATGTATTCCATCCGCACTTGGTTACTTTTGGTTTGTTGTTCCTAAGGAATGTATTCTATCCGCACTTGGTTACTTTTGGTTTGTTGTTCCTAAGGAATGTATTCTATCCGCACTTGGTTACTTTTGGTTTGTTGTTCCTAAGGAATGTATTCTATCCGCATTTGGTTACTTTTGGTTTGTTGTTCCTAAGGAATGTATTCTATCCGCACTTGGTTACTTTTGGTTTGTTGTTCCTAAGGAATGTATTCCATCCGCACTTGGTTACTTTTGGTTTGTTGTTCCTGAGGAATGTATTCCATCCGCACTTGGTTACTTTTGGTTTGTTGTTCCTGAGGAGTGTATTCCATCCGCACTTGGTTACTTTTGGTTTGTTGTTCCTAAGGAATGTATTCTATCCGCACTTGGTTACTTTTGGTTTGTTGTTCCTAAGGAATGTATTCTATCCGCACTTGGTTACTTTTGGTTTGTTGTTCCTAAGGAATGTATTCCATCCGCACTTGGTTACTTTTGGTTTGTTGTTCCTAAGGAATGTATTCCATCCGCACTTGGTTACTTTTGGTTTGTTGTTTCTGAGGAATGTATTCTATCCGCATTTGGTTACTTTTGGTTTGTTGTTCCTGAGGAATGTATTAGATCCGCACTTGGTTACTTTTGGTTTGTTGTACCTGAGGAATGTATTCTATCCGCACTTGGTTACTTTTGGTTTGTTGTTCCTAAGGAATGTATTCCATCCGCACTTGGTTACTTTTGGTTTGTTGTTCCTAAGGAATGTATTCTATCCGCACTTGGTTACTTTTGGTTTGTTGTTCCTAAGGAATGTATTCCATCCGCACTTGGTTACTTTTGGTTTGTTGTTCCTAAGGAATGTATTCTATCCGCACTTGGTTACTTTTGGTTTGTTGTTTCTGAGGAATGTATTCTATCCGCATTTGGTTACTTTTGGTTTGTTGTTCCTGAGGAATGTATTAGATCCGCACTTGGTTACTTTTGGTTTGTTGTACCTGAGGAATGTATTCTATCCGCACTTGGTTACTTTTGGTTTGTTGTTCCTAAGGAATGTATTCCATCCGCACTTGGTTACTTTTGGTTTGTTGTTCCTAAGGAATGTATTCTATCCGCACTTGGTTACTTTTGGTTTGTTGTTCCTAAGGAATGTATTCTATCCGCACTTGGTTACTTTTGGTTTGTTGTTCCTAAGGAATGTATTCCATCCGCACTTGGTTACTTTTGGTTTGTTGTTCCTAAGGAATGTATTCCATCCGCACTTGGTTACTTTTGGTTTGTTGTTCCTGAGGAATGTATTCTATCCGCACTTGGTTACTTTTGGTTTGTTGTACCTGAGGAATGTATTCCATCCGCACTTGGTTACTTTTGGTTTGTTGTTTCTGAGGAATGTATTCCATCCGTACTTGGTTACTTTTGGTTTGTTGTTCCTGAGGAATGTATTCCATCCGCACTTGGTTACTTTTGGTTTGTTGTTTCTGAGGAATGTATTCCATCCGTACTTGGTTACTTTTGGTTTGTTGTTCCTGAGGAATGTATTCTATCCGCACTTGGTTACTTTTGGTTTGTTGTTTCTGAGGAATGTATTCTATCCGCATTTGGTTACTTTTGGTTTGTTGTTCCTGAGGAATGTATTAGATCCGCACTTGGTTACTTTTGGTTTGTTGTACCTGAGGAATGTATTCTATCCGCACTTGGTTACTTTTGGTTTGTTGTTCCTAAGGAATGTATTCCATCCGCACTTGGTTACTTTTGGTTTGTTGTTCCTAAGGAATGTATTCTATCCGCACTTGGTTACTTTTGGTTTGTTGTTCCTAAGGAATGTATTCTATCCGCACTTGGTTACTTTTGGTTTGTTGTTCCTAAGGAATGTATTCTATCCGCACTTGGTTACTTTTGGTTTGTTGTTCCTAAGGAATGTATTCTATCCGCACTTGGTTACTTTTGGTTTGTTGTTCCTAAGGAATGTATTCCATCCGCACTTGGTTACTTTTGGTTTGTTGTTCCTGAGGAATGTATTCCATCCGCACTTGGTTACTTTTGGTTTGTTGTTCCTGAGGAGTGTATTCCATCCGCACTTGGTTACTTTTGGTTTGTTGTTCCTAAGGAATGTATTCTATCCGCACTTGGTTACTTTTGGTTTGTTGTTCCTAAGGAATGTATTCTATCCGCACTTGGTTACTTTTGGTTTGTTGTTCCTAAGGAATGTATTCCATCCGCGCTTGGTTACTTTTGGTTTGTTGTTCCTGAGGAATGTATTCCATCCGCACTTGGTTACTTTTGGTTTGTTGTTCCTGAGAAGTGTATTCCATCCGTACTTGGTTACTTTTGGTTTGTTGTTCCTAAGGAATGTATTCCATCCGTACTTGGTTACTTTTGGTTTGTTGTTCCTAAGGAATGTATTCCATCCGCACTTGGTTACTTTTGGTTTGTTGTTCCTAAGGAATGTATTCCATCCGCACTTGGTTACTTTTGGTTTGTTGTTCCTAAGGAATGTATTCCATCCGCACTTGGTTACTTTTGGTTTGTTGTTCCTGAGAAGTGTATTCCATCCGTACTTGGTTACTTTTGGTTTGTTGTTCCTAAGGAGTGTATTCCATCCGCACTTGGTTACTTTTGGTTTGTTGTTCCTGAGGAATGTATTCCATCCGCACTTGGTTACTTTTGGTTTGTTGTTCCTAAGGAATGTATTCCATCCGCACTTGGTTACTTTTGGTTTGTTGTTCCTAAGGAATGTATTCCATCCGCACTTGGTTACTTTTGGTTTGTTGTTCCTGAGGAATGTATTCCATCCGCACTTGGTTACTTTTGGTTTGTTGTTCCTAAGGAATGTATTCCATCCGTACTTGGTTACTTTTGGTTTGTTGTTCCTAAGGAGTGTATTCTATCCGCACTTGGTTACTTTTGGTTTGTTGTTCCTAAGGAATGTATTCCATCCGTACTTGGTTACTTTTGGTTTGTTGTTCCTAAGGAATGTATTCCATCCGCACTTGGTTACTTTTGGTTTGTTGTTCCTAAGGAATGTATTCCATCCGCGCTTGGTTACTTTTGGTTTGTTGTTCCTAAGGAGTGTATTCTATCCGTACTTGGTTACTTTTGGTTTGTTGTTCCTAAGGAATGTATTCCATCCGTACTTGGTTACTTTTGGTTTGTTGTTCCTAAGGAGTGTATTCTATCCGCACTTGGTTACTTTTGGTTTGTTGTTCCTAAGGAATGTATTCCATCCGCACTTGGTTACTTTTGGTTTGTTGTTCCTAAGGAATGTATTCCATCCGCACTTGGTTACTTTTGGTTTGTTGTTCCTAAGGAATGTATTCCATCCGCGCTTGGTTACTTTTGGTTTGTTGTTCCTAAGGAATGTATTCCATCCGTACTTGGTTACTTTTGGTTTGTTGTTCCTGAGAAGTGTATTCCATCCGTACTTGGTTACTTTTGGTTTGTTGTTCCTAAGGAATGTATTCCATCCGTACTTGGTTACTTTTGGTTTGTTGTTCCTAAGGAGTGTATTCTATCCGCACTTGGTTACTTTTGGTTTGTTGTTCCTAAGGAATGTATTCCATCCGCACTTGGTTACTTTTGGTTTGTTGTTCCTAAGGAATGTATTCCATCCGCGCTTGGTTACTTTTGGTTTGTTGTTCCTAAGGAATGTATTCCATCCGCACTTGGTTACTTTTGGTTTGTTGTTCCTAAGGAATGTATTCCATCCGTACTTGGTTACTTTTGGTTTGTTGTTCCTAAGGAATGTATTCCATCCGTACTTGGTTACTTTTGGTTTGTTGTTCCTAAGGAGTGTATTCTATCCGCACTTGGTTACTTTTGGTTTGTTGTTCCTAAGGAATGTATTCCATCCGCACTTGGTTACTTTTGGTTTGTTGTTCCTGAGGAATGTATTCCATCCGTACTTGGTTACTTTTGGTTTGTTGTTCCTAAGGAGTGTATTCTATCCGCACTTGGTTACTTTTGGTTTGTTGTTCCTAAGGAGTGTATTCCATCCGCGCTTGGTTACTTTTGGTTTGTTGTTCCTAAGGAATGTATTCCATCCGCACTTGGTTACTTTTGGTTTGTTGTTCCTAAGGAATGTATTCCATCCGTACTTGGTTACTTTTGGTTTGTTGTTCCTAAGGAATGTATTCCATCCGTACTTGGTTACTTTTGGTTTGTTGTTCCTAAGGAGTGTATTCTATCCGCACTTGGTTACTTTTGGTTTGTTGTTCCTAAGGAATGTATTCCATCCGCACTTGGTTACTTTTGGTTTGTTTTTCCTGAGGAATGTATTCCATCCGTACTTGGTTACTTTTGGTTTGTTGTTCCTAAGGAGTGTATTCTATCCGCACTTGGTTACTTTTGGTTTGTTGTTCCTAAGGAATGTATTCCATCCGCACTTGGTTACTTTTGGTTTGTTGTTCCTGAGGAATGTATTCCATCCGCACTTGGTTACTTTTGGTTTGTTGTTCCTAAGGAATGTATTCCATCCGTACTTGGTTACTTTTGGTTTGTTGTTCCTAAGGAATGTATTCCATCCGCACTTGGTTACTTTTGGTTTGTTGTTCCTAAGGAATGTATTCCATCCGTACTTGGTTACTTTTGGTTTGTTGTTCCTAAGGAATGTATTCCATCCGTACTTGGTTACTTTTGGTTTGTTGTTCCTAAGGAGTGTATTCTATCCGCACTTGGTTACTTTTGGTTTGTTGTTCCTAAGGAATGTATTCCATCCGTACTTGGTTACTTTTGGTTTGTTGTTCCTAAGGAATGTATTCCATCCGCACTTGGTTACTTTTGGTTTGTTGTTCCTAAGGAATGTATTCCATCCGTACTTGGTTACTTTTGGTTTGTTGTTCCTAAGGAATGTATTCCATCCGTACTTGGTTACTTTTGGTTTGTTGTTCCTAAGGAGTGTATTCTATCCGCACTTGGTTACTTTTGGTTTGTTGTTCCTAAGGAATGTATTCCATCCGTACTTGGTTACTTTTGGTTTGTTGTTCCTAAGGAGTGTATTCTATCCGCACTTGGTTACTTTTGGTTTGTTGTTCCTAAGGAATGTATTCCATCCGCACTTGGTTACTTTTGGTTTGTTGTTCCTAAGGAATGTATTCCATCCGCGCTTGGTTACTTTTGGTTTGTTGTTCCTAAGGAATGTATTCCATCCGCACTTGGTTACTTTTGGTTTGTTGTTCCTAAGGAATGTATTCCATCCGTACTTGGTTACTTTTGGTTTGTTGTTCCTAAGGAATGTATTCCATCCGTACTTGGTTACTTTTGGTTTGTTGTTCCTAAGGAATGTATTCTATCCGCACTTGGTTACTTTTGGTTTGTTGTTCCTAAGGAGTGTATTCCATCCGCGCTTGGTTACTTTTGGTTTGTTGTTCCTAAGGAATGTATTCCATCCGCACTTGGTTACTTTTGGTTTGTTGTTCCTAAGGAATGTATTCCATCCGTACTTGGTTACTTTTGGTTTGTTGTTCCTAAGGAATGTATTCCATCCGTACTTGGTTACTTTTGGTTTGTTGTTCCTAAGGAGTGTATTCTATCCGCACTTGGTTACTTTTGGTTTGTTGTTCCTAAGGAATGTATTCCATCCGCACTTGGTTACTTTTGGTTTGTTGTTCCTGAGGAATGTATTCCATCCGTACTTGGTTACTTTTGGTTTGTTGTTCCTGAGGAATGTATTCCATCCGCACTTGGTTACTTTAGGTTTGTTGTTCCTGAGAAGTGTATTCCATCCGCACTTGGTTACTTTTGGTTTGTTGTTCCCAAGGAATGTATTCGATCCGTACTTGGTTACTTTTGGTTTGTTGTTCCTGAGGAGTGTATTCCATCCGCACTTGGTTACTTTTGGTTTGTTGTTCCTGAGGAATGTATTCCATCCGCACTTGGTTACTTTTGGTTTGTTGTTCCTGAGAAGTGTATTCCATCCGCACTTGGTTACTTTTGGTTTGTTGTTCCCAAGGAATGTATTCTATCCGCACTTGGTTACTTTTGGTTTGTTGTTCCTGAGGAATGTATTCTATCTGCACTTGGTTACTTTTGGTTTGTTGTTCCTGAGAAGTGTATTCCATCCGCACTTGGTTACTTTTGGTTTGTTGTTCCTAAGGAATGTATTCGATCCGCACTTGGTTACTTTTGGTTTGTTGTTCCTAAGGAATGTATTCCATCCGCACTTGGTTACTTTTGGTTTGTTGTTCCTAAGGAATGTATTCTATCCGCACTTGGTTACTTTTGGTTTGTTGTTCCTGAGGAATGTATTCCATCCGCACTTGGTTACTTTTGGTTTGTTGTTCCTAAGGAATGTATTCTATCCGCACTTGGTTACTTTTGGTTTGTTGTTCCTGAGGAATGTATTCTATCTGCACTTGGTTACTTTTGGTTTGTTGTTCCTGAGAAGTGTATTCCATCCGCACTTGGTTACTTTTGGTTTGTTGTTCCCAAGGAATGTATTCTATCCGCACTTGGTTACTTTTGGTTTGTTGTTCCTGAGGAATGTATTCTATCCGCACTTGGTTACTTTTGGTTTGTTGTTCCTGAGGAATGTATTCTATCTGCACTTGGTTACTTTTGGTTTGTTGTTCCTAAGGAATGTATTCTATCCGCACTTGGTTACTTTTGGTTTGTTGTTCCTAAGGAATGTATTCTATCCGCACTTGGTTACTTTTGGTTTGTTGTTCCTGAGGAATGTATTCTATCTGCACTTGGTTACTTTTGGTTTGTTGTTCCTAAGGAATGTATTCCATCCGCACTTGGTTACTTTTGGTTTGTTGTTCCCAAGGAATGTATTCTATCCGCACTTGGTTACTTTTGGTTTGTTGTTCCTGAGGAATGTATTCTATCCGCACTTGGTTACTTTTGGTTTGTTGTTCCTGAGGAATGTATTCTATCCGCACTTGGTTACTTTTGGTTTGTTGTTCCTAAGGAATGTATTCTATCCGCACTTGGTTACTTTTGGTTTGTTGTTCCTGAGGAATGTATTCTATCTGCACTTGGTTACTTTTGGTTTGTTGTTCCTGAGAAGTGTATTCCATCCGCACTTGGTTACTTTTGGTTTGTTGTTCCCAAGGAATGTATTCTATCCGCACTTGGTTACTTTTGGTTTGTTGTTCCTGAGGAATGTATTCTATCCGCACTTGGTTACTTTTGGTTTGTTGTTCCTGAGGAATGTATTCTATCCGCACTTGGTTACTTTTGGTTTGTTGTTCCTAAGGAATGTATTCTATCCGCACTTGGTTACTTTTGGTTTGTTGTTCCTAAGGAGTGTATTCCATCCGCACTTGGTTACTTTTGGTTTGTTGTTCCTAAGGAATGTATTCCATCCGCACTTGGTTACTTTTGGTTTGTTGTTCCTGAGGAATGTATTCCATCCGCACTTGGTTACTTTTGGTTTGTTGTTCCTGAGGAATGTATTCCATCCGCACTTGGTTACTTTTGGTTTGTTGTTCCTAAGGAATGTTTTCCATCCGCACTTGGTTACTTTTGGTTTGTTGTTCCTAAGGAATGTATTCCATCCGCACTTGGTTACTTTTGGTTTGTTGTTCCTGAGGAATGTATTCTATCCGCACTTGGTTACTTTTGATTTGTTGTTCTTAAGGAGTGTATTCCATCCGCACTTGGTTACTTTTGGTTTGTTGTTCCTAAGGAATGTATTCTATCCGCACTTGGTTACTTTTGGTTTGTTGTTCCTGAGGAATGTATTCTATCCGCACTTGGTTACTTTTGGTTTGTTGTTCCTGAGGAATGTATTCTATCCGCACTTGGTTACTTTTGATTTGTTGTTCTTAAGGAGTGTATTCCATCCGCACTTGGTTACTTTTGGTTTGTTGTTCCTGAGGAATGTATTCTATCCGCACTTGGTTACTTTTGGTTTGTTGTTCCTGAGGAATGTATTCCATCCGCACTTGGTTACTTTTGGTTTGTTGTTCCTAAGGAATGTATTCCATCCGCACTTGGTTACTTTTGGTTTGTTGTTCCTAAGGAATGTATTCCATCCGCACTTGGTTACTTTTGGTTTGTTGTTCCTAAGGAATGTATTCCATCCGCACTTGGTTACTTTTGGTTTGTTGTTCCTAAGGAATGTATTCTATCCGCACTTGGTTACTTTTGGTTTGTTGTTCCTGAGGAATGTATTCCATCCGCACTTGGTTACTTTTGGTTTGTTGTTCCTGAGGAATGTATTCCATCCGCACTTGGTTACTTTTGGTTTGTTGTTCCTGAGGAATGTATTCCATCCGCACTTGGTTACTTTTGGTTTGTTGTTCCTAAGGAATGTATTCCATCCGCACTTGGTTACTTTTGGTTTGTTGTTCCTAAGGAATGTATTCTATCCGCACTTGGTTACTTTTGGTTTGTTGTTCCTGAGGAATGTATTCTATCCGCACTTGGTTACTTTTGGTTTGTTGTTCCTGAGGAATGTATTCTATCCGCACTTGGTTACTTTTGGTTTGTTGTTCCTAAGGAATGTATTCCATCCGCACTTGGTTACTTTTGGTTTGTTGTTCCTGAGGAATGTATTCTATCCGCACTTGGTTACTTTTGGTTTGTTGTTCCTGAGGAATGTATTCTATCCGCACTTGGTTACTTTTGGTTTGTTGTTCCTGAGGAATGTATTCTATCCGCACTTGGTTACTTTTGATTTGTTGTTCTTAAGGAGTGTATTCCATCCGCACTTGGTTACTTTTGGTTTGTTGTTCCTGAGGAATGTATTCTATCCGCACTTGGTTACTTTTGGTTTGTTGTTCCTAAGGAATGTATTCTATCCGCACTTGGTTACTTTTGGTTTGTTGTTCCTGAGGAATGTATTCCATCTGCACTTGGTTACTTTTGGTTTGTTGTTCCTGAGGAATGTATTCTATCCGCACTTGGTTACTTTTGGTTTGTTGTTCCTAAGGAATGTATTCTATCCGCACTTGGTTACTTTTGGTTTGTTGTTCCTGAGGAATGTATTCTATCCGCACTTGGTTACTTTTGGTTTGTTGTTCCTGAGGAATGTATTCTATCTGCACTTGGTTACTTTTGGTTTGTTGTTCCTGAGAAGTGTATTCCATCCGCACTTGGTTACTTTTGGTTTGTTGTTCCCAAGGAATGTATTCTATCCGCACTTGGTTACTTTTGGTTTGTTGTTCCTGAGGAATGTATTCTATCCGCACTTGGTTACTTTTGGTTTGTTGTTCCTGAGGAATGTATTCTATCTGCACTTGGTTACTTTTGGTTTGTTGTTCCTGAGAAGTGTATTCCATCCGCACTTGGTTACTTTTGGTTTGTTGTTCCTAAGGAATGTATTCCATCCGCACTTGGTTACTTTTGGTTTGTTGTTCCTGAGGAATGTATTCTATCCGCACTTGGTTACTTTTGGTTTGTTGTTCCTGAGGAATGTATTCTATCCGCACTTGGTTACTTTTGGTTTGTTGTTCCTGAGGAATGTATTCTATCCGCACTTGGTTACTTTTGATTTGTTGTTCTTAAGGAGTGTATTCCATCCGCACTTGGTTACTTTTGGTTTGTTGTTCCTGAGGAATGTATTCTATCCGCACTTGGTTACTTTTGGTTTGTTGTTCCTAAGGAATGTATTCTATCCGCACTTGGTTACTTTTGGTTTGTTGTTCCTAAGGAATGTATTCCATCCGCACTTGGTTACTTTTGGTTTGTTGTTCCTGAGGAATGTATTCCATCCGCACTTGGTTACTTTTGGTTTGTTGTTCCTGAGGAATGTATTCTATCCGCACTTGGTTACTTTTGGTTTGTTGTTCCTGAGGAATGTATTCTATCCGCACTTGGTTACTTTTGGTTTGTTGTTCCTGAGGAATGTATTCTATCTGCACTTGGTTACTTTTGGTTTGTTGTTCCTGAGAAGTGTATTCCATCCGCACTTGGTTACTTTTGGTTTGTTGTTCCCAAGGAATGTATTCTATCCGCACTTGGTTACTTTTGGTTTGTTGTTCCTGAGGAATGTATTCTATCCGCACTTGGTTACTTTTGGTTTGTTGTTCCTGAGGAATGTATTCTATCCGCACTTGGTTACTTTTGGTTTGTTGTTCCTAAGGAATGTATTCTATCCGCACTTGGTTACTTTTGGTTTGTTGTTCCTAAGGAGTGTATTCCATCCGCACTTGGTTACTTTTGGTTTGTTGTTCCTAAGGAATGTATTCCATCCGCACTTGGTTACTTTTGGTTTGTTGTTCCTGAGGAATGTATTCCATCCGCACTTGGTTACTTTTGGTTTGTTGTTCCTAAGGAATGTATTCTATCCGCACTTGGTTACTTTTGGTTTGTTGTTCCTAAGGAATGTATTCCATCCGCACTTGGTTACTTTTGGTTTGTTGTTCCTAAGGAATGTATTCCATCCGCACTTGGTTACTTTTGGTTTGTTGTTCCTAAGGAATGTATTCTATCCGCACTTGGTTACTTTTGGTTTGTTGTTCCTGAGGAATGTATTCTATCCGCACTTGGTTACTTTTGGTTTGTTGTTCCTGAGGAATGTATTCTATCCGCACTTGGTTACTTTTGATTTGTTGTTCTTAAGGAGTGTATTCCATCCGCACTTGGTTACTTTTGGTTTGTTGTTCCTGAGGAATGTATTCTATCCGCACTTGGTTACTTTTGGTTTGTTGTTCCTGAGGAATGTATTCCATCCGCACTTGGTTACTTTTGGTTTGTTGTTCCTAAGGAATGTATTCTATCCGCACTTGGTTACTTTTGGTTTGTTGTTCCTGAGGAATGTATTCCATCCGCACTTGGTTACTTTTGGTTTGTTGTTCCTAAGGAATGTATTCTATCCGCACTTGGTTACTTTTGGTTTGTTGTTCCTGAGGAATGTATTCTATCCGCACTTGGTTACTTTTGGTTTGTTGTTCCTGAGGAATGTATTCTATCCGCACTTGGTTACTTTTGGTTTGTTGTTCCTAAGGAATGTATTCTATCCGCACTTGGTTACTTTTGGTTTGTTGTTCCTGAGGAATGTATTCCATCCGCACTTGGTTACTTTTGGTTTGTTGTTCCTAAGGAATGTATTCCATCCGCACTTGGTTACTTTTGGTTTGTTGTTCCTGAGGAATGTATTCCATCCGCACTTGGTTACTTTTGGTTTGTTGTTCCTAAGGAATGTATTCTATCCGCACTTGGTTACTTTTGGTTTGTTGTTCCTAAGGAATGTATTCCATCCGCACTTGGTTACTTTTGGTTTGTTGTTCCTAAGGAATGTATTCCATCCGCACTTGGTTACTTTTGGTTTGTTGTTCCTAAGGAATGTATTCTATCCGCACTTGGTTACTTTTGGTTTGTTGTTCCTGAGGAATGTATTCTATCCGCACTTGGTTACTTTTGGTTTGTTGTTCCTGAGGAATGTATTCTATCCGCACTTGGTTACTTTTGATTTGTTGTTCTTAAGGAGTGTATTCCATCCGCACTTGGTTACTTTTGGTTTGTTGTTCCTAAGGAGTGTATTCCATCCGCACTTGGTTACTTTTGGTTTGTTGTTCCTAAGGAATGTATTCCATCCGCACTTGGTTACTTTTGGTTTGTTGTTCCTGAGGAATGTATTCCATCCGCACTTGGTTACTTTTGGTTTGTTGTTCCTAAGGAATGTATTCCATCCGCACTTGGTTACTTTTGGTTTGTTGTTCCTAAGGAATGTATTCTATCCGCACTTGGTTACTTTTGGTTTGTTGTTCCTGAGGAATGTATTCCATCCGCACTTGGTTACTTTTGGTTTGTTGTTCCTGAGGAATGTATTCCATCCGCACTTGGTTACTTTTGGTTTGTTGTTCCTGAGGAATGTATTCTATCCGCACTTGGTTACTTTTGGTTTGTTGTTCCTGAGGAATGTATTCCATCCGCACTTGGTTACTTTTGGTTTGTTGTTCCTAAGGAATGTATTCCATCCGCACTTGGTTACTTTTGGTTTGTTGTTCCTAAGGAATGTATTCTATCCGCACTTGGTTACTTTTGATTTGTTGTTCCTGAGGAATGTATTCTATCCGCACTTGGTTACTTTTGGTTTGTTGTTCCTAAGGAATGTATTCCATCCGCACTTGGTTACTTTTGGTTTGTTGTTCCTAAGGAATGTATTCCATCCGCACTTGGTTACTTTTGGTTTGTTGTTCCTGAGGAATGTATTCTATCCGCACTTGGTTACTTTTGGTTTGTTGTTCCTGAGGAATGTATTCCATCCGCACTTGGTTACTTTTGGTTTGTTGTTCCTAAGGAATGTATTCCATCCGCACTTGGTTACTTTTGGTTTGTTGTTCCTGAGGAATGTATTCTATCCGCACTTGGTTACTTTTGGTTTGTTGTTCCTGAGGAATGTATTCCATCCGCACTTGGTTACTTTTGGTTTGTTGTTCCTAAGGAATGTATTCCATCCGCACTTGGTTACTTTTGGTTTGTTGTTCCTAAGGAATGTATTCTATCCGCACTTGGTTACTTTTGGTTTGTTGTTCCTGAGGAATGTATTCCATCTGCACTTGGTTACTTTTGGTTTGTTGTTCCTGAGGAATGTATTCTATCCGCACTTGGTTACTTTTGGTTTGTTGTTCCTGAGGAATGTATTCCATCCGCACTTGGTTACTTTTGGTTTGTTGTTCCTAAGGAGTGTATTCTATCCGCACTTGGTTACTTTTGGTTTGTTGTTCCTAAGGAATGTATTCCATCCGCACTTGGTTACTTTTGGTTTGTTGTTCCTAAGGAATGTATTCCATCCGCACTTGGTTACTTTTGGTTTGTTGTTCCTAAGGAATGTATTCCATCCGCACTTGGTTACTTTTGGTTTGTTGTTCCTAAGGAATGTATTCTATCCGCACTTGGTTACTTTTGATTTGTTGTTCCTGAGGAATGTATTCTATCCGCACTTGGTTACTTTTGGTTTGTTGTTCCTGAGGAATGTATTCCATCCGCACTTGGTTACTTTTGGTTTGTTGTTCCTAAGGAATGTATTCCATCCGCACTTGGTTACTTTTGGTTTGTTGTTCCTAAGGAATGTATTCTATCCGCACTTGGTTACTTTTGATTTGTTGTTCCTGAGGAATGTATTCTATCCGCACTTGGTTACTTTTGGTTTGTTGTTCCTGAGGAATGTATTCCATCCGCACTTGGTTACTTTTGGTTTGTTGTTCCTAAGGAATGTATTCTATCCGCACTTGGTTACTTTTGGTTTGTTGTTCCTGAGGAATGTATTCCATCCGCACTTGGTTACTTTTGGTTTGTTGTTCCTAAGAAGTGTATTCTATCCGCACTTGGTTACTTTTGGTTTGTTGTTCCTAAGGAGTGTATTCTATCCGCACTTGGTTACTTTTGGTTTGTTGTTCCTAAGGAATGTATTCCATCCGCACTTGGTTACTTTTGGTTTGTTGTTCCTAAGGAATGTATTCCATCCGCACTTGGTTACTTTTGGTTTGTTGTTCCTAAGGAATGTATTCCATCCGCACTTGGTTACTTTTGGTTTGTTGTTCCTAAGGAATGTATTCCATCCGCACTTGGTTACTTTTGGTTTGTTGTTCCTAAGGAATGTATTCCATCCGCACTTGGTTACTTTTGGTTTGTTGTTCCTAAGGAATGTATTCCATCCGCACTTGGTTACTTTTGGTTTGTTGTTCCTAAGGAATGTATTCCATCCGCACTTGGTTACTTTTGGTTTGTTGTTCCTAAGGAATGTATTCTATCCGCACTTGGTTACTTTTGGTTTGTTGTTCCTAAGGAATGTATTCCATCCGCACTTGGTTACTTTTGGTTTGTTGTTCCTAAGGAATGTATTCCATCCGCACTTGGTTACTTTTGGTTTGTTGTTCCTAAGGAATGTATTCCATCCGCACTTGGTTACTTTTGGTTTGTTGTTCCTAAGGAGTGTATTCTATCCGCACTTGGTTACTTTTGGTTTGTTGTTCCTAAGGAATGTATTCCATCCGCACTTGGTTACTTTTGGTTTGTTGTTCCTAAGGAATGTATTCCATCCGCACTTGGTTACTTTTGGTTTGTTGTTCCTAAGGAATGTATTCCATCCGCACTTGGTTACTTTTGGTTTGTTGTTCCTAAGGAATGTATTCCATCCGCACTTGGTTACTTTTGGTTTGTTGTTCCTAAGGAATGTATTCCATCCGCACTTGGTTACTTTTGGTTTGTTGTTCCTAAGGAATGTATTCCATCCGCACTTGGTTACTTTTGGTTTGTTGTTCCTAAGGAATGTATTCCATCCGCACTTGGTTACTTTTGGTTTGTTGTTCCTAAGGAATGTATTCTATCCGCACTTGGTTACTTTTGATTTGTTGTTCCTGAGGAATGTATTCTATCCGCACTTGGTTACTTTTGGTTTGTTGTTCCTGAGGAATGTATTCCATCCGCACTTGGTTACTTTTGGTTTGTTGTTCCTAAGGAATGTATTCCATCCGCACTTGGTTACTTTTGATGTGTTGTTCCTAAGGAATGTATTCCATCCGCACTTGGTTACTTTTGGTTTGTTGTTCCTAAGGAATGTATTCTATCCGCACTTGGTTACTTTTGGTTTGTTGTTCCTAAGGAATGTATTCCATCCGCACTTGGTTACTTTTGGTTTGTTGTTCCTAAGGAATGTATTCTATCCGCACTTGGTTACTTTTGATTTGTTGTTCCTGAGGAATGTATTCTATCCGCACTTGGTTACTTTTGGTTTGTTGTTCCTAAGGAATGTATTCCATCCGCACTTGGTTACTTTTGGTTTGTTGTTCCTAAGGAATGTATTCTATCCGCACTTGGTTACTTTTGGTTTGTTGTTCCTAAGGAATGTATTCTATCCGCACTTGGTTACTTTTGATTTGTTGTTCCTGAGGAATGTATTCTATCCGCACTTGGTTACTTTTGGTTTGTTGTTCCTAAGGAATGTATTCCATCCGCACTTGGTTACTTTTGGTTTGTTGTTCCTAAGGAATGTATTCCATCCGCACTTGGTTACTTTTGGTTTGTTGTTCCTAAGGAATGTATTCCATCCGCACTTGGTTACTTTTGGTTTGTTGTTCCTAAGGAATGTATTCCATCCGCACTTGGTTACTTTTGGTTTGTTGTTCCTAAGGAATGTATTCCATCCGCACTTGGTTACTTTTGGTTTGTTGTTCCTAAGGAATGTATTCTATCCGCACTTGGTTACTTTTGGTTTGTTGTTCCTAAGGAATGTATTCCATCCGCACTTGGTTACTTTTGATGTGTTGTTCCTAAGGAATGTATTCTATCCGCACTTGGTTACTTTTGGTTTGTTGTTCCTGAGGAATGTATTCCATCCGCACTTGGTTACTTTTGGTTTGTTGTTCCTAAGGAATGTATTCTATCCGCACTTGGTTACTTTTGATTTGTTGTTCCTGAGGAATGTATTCTATCCGCACTTGGTTACTTTTGATTTGTTGTTCCTGAGGAATGTATTCTATCCGCACTTGGTTACTTTTGGTTTGTTGTTCCTAAGGAATGTATTCCATCCGCACTTGGTTACTTTTGGTTTGTTGTTCCTAAGGAATGTATTCCATCCGCACTTGGTTACTTTTGGTTT
Organism: Anopheles moucheti; assembly: GCF_943734755.1. Classification (NCBI taxonomy): domain Eukaryota; kingdom Metazoa; phylum Arthropoda; class Insecta; order Diptera; family Culicidae; genus Anopheles; species Anopheles moucheti. The sequence goes on from NW_026453627.1 coordinate 209,090, forward strand.
GTTGTTCCTAAGGAATGTATTCCATCCGCACTTGGTTACTTTTGGTTTGTTGTTCCTAAGGAATGTATTCTATCCGCACTTGGTTACTTTTGATTTGTTGTTCCTGAGGAATGTATTCTATCCGCACTTGGTTACTTTTGGTTTGTTGTTCCTAAGGAATGTATTCCATCCGCACTTGGTTACTTTTGGTTTGTTGTTCCTAAGGAATGTATTCCATCCGCACTTGGTTACTTTTGGTTTGTTGTTCCTAAGGAATGTATTCCATCCGCACTTGGTTACTTTTGGTTTGGTGTTCCTAAGGAATGTATTCCATCCGCACTTGGTTACTTTTGGTTTGTTGTTCCTAAGGAATGTATTCTATCCGCACTTGGTTACTTTTGATTTGTTGTTCCTGAGGAATGTATTCTATCCGCACTTGGTTACTTTTGGTTTGTTGTTCCTGAGGAATGTATTCCATCCGCACTTGGTTACTTTTGGTTTGTTGTTCCTAAGGAATGTATTCCATCCGCACTTGGTTACTTTTGGTTTGTTGTTCCTAAGGAATGTATTCCATCCGCACTTGGTTACTTTTGGTTTGTTGTTCCTAAGGAATGTATTCCATCCGCACTTGGTTACTTTTGGTTTGTTGTTCCTAAGGAATGTATTCCATCCGCACTTGGTTACTTTTGGTTTGTTGTTCCTAAGGAATGTATTCCATCCGCACTTGGTTACTTTTGGTTTGTTGTTCCTAAGGAATGTATTCCATCCGCACTTGGTTACTTTTGGTTTGTTGTTCCTAAGGAATGTATTCCATCCGCACTTGGTTACTTTTGGTTTGTTGTTCCTAAGGAATGTATTCCATCCGCACTTGGTTACTTTTGGTTTGTTGTTCCTAAGGAATGTATTCCATCCGCACTTGGTTACTTTTGGTTTGTTGTTCCTAAGGAATGTATTCTATCCGCACTTGGTTACTTTTGATTTGTTGTTCCTGAGGAATGTATTCTATCCGCACTTGGTTACTTTTGATTTGTTGTTCCTGAGGAATGTATTCTATCCGCACTTGGTTACTTTTGGTTTGTTGTTCCTAAGGAATGTATTCCATCCGCACTTGGTTACTTTTGGTTTGTTGTTCCTAAGGAATGTATTCCATCCGCACTTGGTTACTTTTGGTTTGTTGTTCCTAAGGAATGTATTCCATCCGCACTTGGTTACTTTTGGTTTGTTGTTCCTAAGGAATGTATTCTATCCGCACTTGGTTACTTTTGATTTGTTGTTCCTGAGGAATGTATTCTATCCGCACTTGGTTACTTTTGGTTTGTTGTTCCTAAGGAATGTATTCCATCCGCACTTGGTTACTTTTGGTTTGTTGTTCCTAAGGAATGTATTCCATCCGCACTTGGTTACTTTTGGTTTGTTGTTCCTAAGGAATGTATTCCATCCGCACTTGGTTACTTTTGGTTTGTTGTTCCTAAGGAATGTATTCCATCCGCACTTGGTTACTTTTGGTTTGTTGTTCCTAAGGAATGTATTCTATCCGCACTTGGTTACTTTTGATTTGTTGTTCCTGAGGAATGTATTCTATCCGCACTTGGTTACTTTTGGTTTGTTGTTCCTGAGGAATGTATTCCATCCGCACTTGGTTACTTTTGGTTTGTTGTTCCTAAGGAATGTATTCTATCCGCACTTGGTTACTTTTGGTTTGTTGTTCCTAAGGAATGTATTCCATCCGCACTTGGTTACTTTTGGTTTGTTGTTCCTAAGGAATGTATTCTATCCGCACTTGGTTACTTTTGATTTGTTGTTCCTGAGGAATGTATTCTATCCGCACTTGGTTACTTTTGGTTTGTTGTTCCTAAGGAATGTATTCCATCCGCACTTGGTTACTTTTGGTTTGTTGTTCCTAAGGAATGTATTCTATCCGCACTTGGTTACTTTTGGTTTGTTGTTCCTAAGGAATGTATTCTATCCGCACTTGGTTACTTTTGATTTGTTGTTCCTGAGGAATGTATTCTATCCGCACTTGGTTACTTTTGGTTTGTTGTTCCTAAGGAATGTATTCCATCCGCACTTGGTTACTTTTGGTTTGTTGTTCCTAAGGAATGTATTCTATCCGCACTTGGTTACTTTTGATTTGTTGTTCCTGAGGAATGTATTCTATCCGCACTTGGTTACTTTTGGTTTGTTGTTCCTAAGGAATGTATTCCATCCGCACTTGGTTACTTTTGGTTTGTTGTTCCTAAGGAATGTATTCTATCCGCACTTGGTTACTTTTGGTTTGTTGTTCCTAAGGAATGTATTCTATCCGCACTTGGTTACTTTTGATTTGTTGTTCCTGAGGAATGTATTCTATCCGCACTTGGTTACTTTTGGTTTGTTGTTCCTAAGGAATGTATTCCATCCGCACTTGGTTACTTTTGGTTTGTTGTTCCTAAGGAATGTATTCTATCCGCACTTGGTTACTTTTGATTTGTTGTTCCTGAGGAATGTATTCCATCCGCACTTGGTTACTTTTGATTTGTTGTTCCTGAGGAATGTATTCTATCCGCACTTGGTTACTTTTGGTTTGTTGTTCCTGAGGAATGTATTCCATCCGCACTTGGTTACTTTTGGTTTGTTGTTCCTGAGGAATGTATTCCATCCGCACTTGGTTACTTTTGGTTTGTTGTTCCTGAGGAATGTATTCCATCCGCACTTGGTTACTTTTGGTTTGTTGTTCCTGAGGAATGTATTCTATCCGCACTTGGTTACTTTTGGTTTGTTGTTCCTAAGGAATGTATTCCATCCGCACTTGGTTACTTTTGGTTTGTTGTTCCTAAGGAATGTATTCTATCCGCACTTGGTTACTTTTGATTTGTTGTTCCTGAGGAATGTATTCTATCCGCACTTGGTTACTTTTGATTTGTTGTTCCTGAGGAATGTATTCTATCCGCACTTGGTTACTTTTGGTTTGTTGTTCCTGAGGAATGTATTCCATCCGCACTTGGTTACTTTTGGTTTGTTGTTCCTGAGGAATGTATTCCATCCGCACTTGGTTACTTTTGGTTTGTTGTTCCTGAGGAATGTATTCCATCCGCACTTGGTTACTTTTGGTTTGTTGTTCCTGAGGAATGTATTCCATCCGCACTTGGTTACTTTTGGTTTGTTGTTCCTAAGGAATGTATTCCATCCGCACTTGGTTACTTTTGGTTTGTTGTTCCTAAGGAATGTATTCTATCCGCACTTGGTTACTTTTGATTTGTTGTTCCTGAGGAATGTATTCTATCCGCACTTGGTTACTTTTGATTTGTTGTTCCTGAGGAATGTATTCTATCCGCACTTGGTTACTTTTGGTTTGTTGTTCCTGAGGAATGTATTCCATCCGCACTTGGTTACTTTTGGTTTGTTGTTCCTGAGGAATGTATTCCATCCGCACTTGGTTACTTTTGGTTTGTTGTTCCTGAGGAATGTATTCCATCCGCACTTGGTTACTTTTGGTTTGTTGTTCCTGAGGAATGTATTCTATCCGCACTTGGTTACTTTTGGTTTGTTGTTCCTAAGGAATGTATTCCATCCGCACTTGGTTACTTTTGGTTTGTTGTTCCTAAGGAATGTATTCTATCCGCACTTGGTTACTTTTGATTTGTTGTTCCTGAGGAATGTATTCTATCCGCACTTGGTTACTTTTGATTTGTTGTTCCTGAGGAATGTATTCTATCCGCACTTGGTTACTTTTGGTTTGTTGTTCCTGAGGAATGTATTCCATCCGCACTTGGTTACTTTTGGTTTGTTGTTCCTAAGGAATGTATTCCATCCGCACTTGGTTACTTTTGGTTTGTTGTTCCTAAGGAATGTATTCTATCCGCACTTGGTTACTTTTGATTTGTTGTTCCTGAGGAATGTATTCTATCCGCACTTGGTTACTTTTGGTTTGTTGTTCCTGAGGAATGTATTCCATCCGCACTTGGTTACTTTTGGTTTGTTGTTCCTGAGGAATGTATTCCATCCGCACTTGGTTACTTTTGGTTTGTTGTTCCTGAGGAATGTATTCCATCCGCACTTGGTTACTTTTGGTTTGTTGTTCCTAAGGAATGTATTCCATCCGCACTTGGTTACTTTTGGTTTGTTGTTCCTAAGGAATGTATTCTATCCGCACTTGGTTACTTTTGATTTGTTGTTCCTGAGGAATGTATTCTATCCGCACTTGGTTACTTTTGATTTGTTGTTCCTGAGGAATGTATTCTATCCGCACTTGGTTACTTTTGGTTTGTTGTTCCTAAGGAATGTATTCTATCCGCACTTGGTTACTTTTGGTTTGTTGTTCCTGAGGAATGTATTCCATCCGCACTTGGTTACTTTTGGTTTGTTGTTCCTGAGGAATGTATTCCATCCGCACTTGGTTACATTTGGTTTGTTGTTCCTGAGGAATGTATTCCATCCGCACTTGGTTACTTTTGGTTTGTTGTTCCTGAGGAATGTATTCTATCCGCACTTGGTTACTTTTGGTTTGTTGTTCCTAAGGAATGTATTCCATCCGCACTTGGTTACTTTTGGTTTGTTGTTCCTAAGGAATGTATTCTATCCGCACTTGGTTACTTTTGGTTTGTTGTTCCTGAGGAATGTATTCCACCCGCACTTGGTTACTTTTGGTTTGTTGTTCCTAAGGAATGTATTCCATCCGCACTTGGTTACTTTTGGTTTGTTGTTCCTGAGGAATGTATTCCACCCGCACTTGGTTACTTTTGGTTTGTTGTTCCTAAGGAATGTATTCCATCCGCACTTGGTTACTTTTGGTTAGTTGTTCCTAAGGAATGTATTCTATCCGCACTTGGTTACTTTTGGTTTGTTGTTCCTAAGGAATGTATTCCATCCGTACTTGGTTACTTTTGATTTGTTGTTCCTGAGGAATGTATTCTATCCGCACTTGGTTACTTTTGATGTGTTGTTCCTAAGGAATGTATTCCATCCGCACTTGGTTACTTTTGGTTTGTTGTTCCTGAGGAATGTATTCTATCCGCACTTGGTTACTTTTGGTTTGTTGTTCCTGAGAAGTGTATTTTATCCGCACTTGGTTACTTTTGGTTTGTTGTTCCTAAGGAATGTATTCTATCCGCAATTGGTTACTTTTGGTTTGTTGTTCCTAAGGAATGTATTCTATCCGCACTTGGTTACTTTTGGTTTGTTGTTCCTAAGGAATGTATTCTATCCGCACTTGGTTACTTTTGGTTTGTTGTTCCTAAGGAATGTATTCCACCCGCACTTGGTTACTTTTGGTTTGTTGTTCCTAAGGAATGTATTCTATCCGCACTTGGTTACTTTTGGTTTGTTGTTCCTAAGGAATGTATTCCATCCGCACTTGGTTACTTTTGGTTTGTTGTTCCTGAGGAATGTATTCCACCCGCACTTGGTTACTTTTGGTTTGTTGTTCCTAAGGAATGTATTCCATCCGCACTTGGTTACTTTTGGTTAGTTGTTCCTAAGGAATGTATTCTATCCGCACTTGGTTACTTTTGGTTTGTTGTTCCTAAGGAATGTATTCCATCCGTACTTGGTTACTTTTGATTTGTTGTTCCTGAGGAATGTATTCTATCCGCACTTGGTTACTTTTGGTTTGTTGTTCCTAAGGAATGTATTCTATCCGCACTTGGTTACTTTTGGTTTGTTGTTCCTGAGAAGTGTATTCTATCCGCACTTGGTTACTTTTGGTTTGTTGTTCCTAAGGAATGTATTCCATCCGCACTTGGTTACTTTTGGTTAGTTGTTCCTAAGGAATGTATTCTATCCGCACTTGGTTACTTTTGGTTTGTTGTTCCTAAGGAATGTATTCTATCCGCACTTGGTTACTTTTGGTTTGTTGTTCCTGAGAAGTGTATTCTATCCGCACTTGGTTACTTTTGGTTTGTTGTTCCTAAGGAATGTATTCCATCCGCACTTGGTTACTTTTGGTTAGTTGTTCCTAAGGAATGTATTCTATCCGCACTTGGTTACTTTTGGTTTGTTGTTCCTAAGGAATGTATTCCATCCGCACTTGGTTACTTTTGGTTTGTTGTTCCTGAGGAATGTATTCCACCCGCACTTGGTTACTTTTGGTTTGTTGTTCCTAAGGAATGTATTCCATCCGTACTTGGTTACTTTTGATTTGTTGTTCCTGAGGAATGTATTCTATCCGCACTTGGTTACTTTTGGTTTGTTGTTCCTAAGGAATGTATTCCATCCGTACTTGGTTACTTTTGATTTGTTGTTCCTGAGGAATGTATTCTATCCGCACTTGGTTACTTTTGATGTGTTGTTCCTAAGGAATGTATTCCATCCGCACTTGGTTACTTTTGGTTTGTTGTTCCTGAGGAATGTATTCCACCCGCACTTGGTTACTTTTGGTTTGTTGTTCCTAAGGAATGTATTCCATCCGCACTTGGTTACTTTTGGTTAGTTGTTCCTAAGGAATGTATTCTATCCGCACTTGGTTACTTTTGGTTTGTTGTTCCTAAGGAATGTATTCCATCCGCACTTGGTTACTTTTGGTTTGTTGTTCCTGAGGAATGTATTCCACCCGCACTTGGTTACTTTTGGTTTGTTGTTCCTAAGGAATGTATTCCATCCGTACTTGGTTACTTTTGATTTGTTGTTCCTGAGGAATGTATTCTATCCGCACTTGGTTACTTTTGATGTGTTGTTCCTAAGGAATGTATTCCATCCGCACTTGGTTACTTTTGGTTTGTTGTTCCTGAGGAATGTATTCTATCCGCACTTGGTTACTTTTGATGTGTTGTTCCTAAGGAATGTATTCTATCCGCACTTGGTTACTTTTGATTTGTTGTTCCTAAGGAATGTATTCCATCCGCACTTGGTTACTTTTGGTTTGTTGTTCCTGAGGAATGTATTCTATCCGCACTTGGTTACTTTTGATGTGTTGTTCCTAAGGAATGTATTCCATCCGCACTTGGTTACTTTTGGTTTGTTGTTCCTGAGGAATGTATTCTATCCGCACTTGGTTACTTTTGATGTGTTGTTCCTAAGGAATGTATTCTATCCGCACTTGGTTACTTTTGATTTGTTGTTCCTAAGGAATGTATTCCATCCGCACTTGGTTACTTTTGGTTTGTTGTTCCTAAGAAATGTATTCCATCCGCACTTGGTTACTTTTGGTTTGTTGTTCCTAAGGAATGTATTCCATCCGCACTTGGTTACTTTTGGTTTGTTGTTCCTGAGGAATGTATTCCACCCGCACTTGGTTACTTTTGGTTTGTTGTTCCTAAGGAATGTATTCTATCCGCACTTGGTTACTTTTGGTTTGTTGTTCCTAAGGAATGTATTCCATCCGCACTTGGTTACTTTTGGTTTGTTGTTCCTAAGGAATGTATTCTATCCGCAATTGGTTACTTTTGGTTTGTTGTTCCTGAGGAATGTATTCCACCCGCACTTGGTTACTTTTGGTTTGTTGTTCCTAAGGAATGTATTCCATCCGCACTTGGTTACTTTTGGTTTGTTGTTCCTAAGGAATGTATTCCATCCGCACTTGGTTACTTTTGGTTTGTTGTTCCTGAGAAGTGTATTCCATCCGCACTTGGTTACTTTTGGTTTGTTGTTCCTGAGAAGTGTATTCCATCCGCACTTGGTTACTTTTGGTTTGTTGTTCCTAAGGAATGTATTCCATCCGCACTTGGTTACTTTTGGTTTGTTGTTCCTAAGGAATGTATTCCATCCGCACTTGGTTACTTTTGGTTTGTTGTTCCTAAGGAATGTATTCTATCCGCAATTGGTTACTTTTGGTTTGTTGTTCCTGAGGAATGTATTCCACCCGCACTTGGTTACTTTTGGTTTGTTGTTCCTAAGGAATGTATTCCATCCGCACTTGGTTACTTTTGGTTTGTTGTTCCTAAGGAATGTATTCTATCCACACTTGGTTACTTTTGGTTTGTTGTTCCTGAGAAGTGTATTCCATCCGCACTTGGTTACTTTTGGTTTGTTGTTCCTGAGAAGTGTATTCCATCCGCACTTGGTTACTTTTGGTTTGTTGTTCCTAAGGAATGTATTCCATCCGCACTTGGTTACTTTTGGTTTGTTGTTCCTAAGGAATGTATTCTATCCGCAATTGGTTACTTTTGGTTTGTTGTTCCTGAGGAATGTATTCTATCCGCACTTGGTTACTTTTGGTTTGTTGTTCCTGAGAAGTGTATTCTATCCGCACTTGGTTACTTTTGGTTTGTTGTTCCTAAGGAATGTATTCTATCCGCACTTGGTTACTTTTGGTTTGTTGTTCCTAAGGAATGTATTCTACCCGCACTTGGTTACTTTTGGTTTGTTGTTCCTAAGGAATGTATTCTATCCGCACTTGGTTACTTTTGGTTTGTTGTTCCTAAGGAATGTATTCCATCCGCACTTGGTTACTTTTGGTTTGTTGTTCCTGAGGAATGTATTCCACCCGCACTTGGTTACTTTTGGTTTGTTGTTCCTAAGGAATGTATTCCATCCGCACTTGGTTACTTTTGGTTTGTTGTTCCTAAGGAATGTATTCCATCCGCACTTGGTTACTTTTGGTTTGTTGTTCCTAAGGAGTGTATTCCATCCGCACTTGGTTACTTTTGGTTTGTTGATCCTGAGGAATGTATTCCATCCGCACTTGGTTACTTTTGGTTTGTTGTTCCTAAGGAATGTATTCCATCCGCACTTGGTTACTTTTGGTTTGTTGTTCCTAAGGAATGTATTCTATCCGCACTTGGTTACTTTTGGTTTGTTGTTCCTGAGGAATGTATTCCATCCGCACTTGGTTACTTTTGGTTTGTTGTTCCTGAGAAGTGTATTCCATCCGCACTTGGTTACTTTTGGTTTGTTGTTCCTGAGAAGTGTATTCCATCCGCACTTGGTTACTTTTGGTTTGTTGTTCCTAAGGAATGTATTCCATCCGCACTTGGTTACTTTTGGTTTGTTGTTCCTAAGGAATGTATTCCATCCGCACTTGGTTACTTTTGGTTTGTTGTTCCTAAGGAATGTATTCTATCCGCAATTGGTTACTTTTGGTTTGTTGTTCCTGAGGAATGTATTCCACCCGCACTTGGTTACTTTTGGTTTGTTGTTCCTAAGGAATGTATTCCATCCGCACTTGGTTACTTTTGGTTTGTTGTTCCTAAGGAATGTATTCTATCCACACTTGGTTACTTTTGGTTTGTTGTTCCTGAGAAGTGTATTCCATCCGCACTTGGTTACTTTTGGTTTGTTGTTCCTGAGAAGTGTATTCCATCCGCACTTGGTTACTTTTGGTTTGTTGTTCCTAAGGAATGTATTCCATCCGCACTTGGTTACTTTTGGTTTGTTGTTCCTAAGGAATGTATTCTATCCGCAATTGGTTACTTTTGGTTTGTTGTTCCTGAGGAATGTATTCTATCCGCACTTGGTTACTTTTGGTTTGTTGTTCCTGAGAAGTGTATTCTATCCGCACTTGGTTACTTTTGGTTTGTTGTTCCTAAGGAATGTATTCTATCCGCACTTGGTTACTTTTGGTTTGTTGTTCCTAAGGAATGTATTCTACCCGCACTTGGTTACTTTTGGTTTGTTGTTCCTAAGGAATGTATTCTATCCGCACTTGGTTACTTTTGGTTTGTTGTTCCTAAGGAATGTATTCCATCCGCACTTGGTTACTTTTGGTTTGTTGTTCCTGAGGAATGTATTCCACCCGCACTTGGTTACTTTTGGTTTGTTGTTCCTAAGGAATGTATTCCATCCGCACTTGGTTACTTTTGGTTTGTTGTTCCTAAGGAATGTATTCCATCCGCACTTGGTTACTTTTGGTTTGTTGTTCCTAAGGAGTGTATTCCATCCGCACTTGGTTACTTTTGGTTTGTTGATCCTGAGGAATGTATTCCATCCGCACTTGGTTACTTTTGGTTTGTTGTTCCTAAGGAATGTATTCCATCCGCACTTGGTTACTTTTGGTTTGTTGTTCCTAAGGAATGTATTCTATCCGCACTTGGTTACTTTTGGTTTGTTGTTCCTGAGGAATGTATTCCATCCGCACTTGGTTACTTTTGGTTTGTTGTTCCTAAGGAATGTATTCCATCCGCACTTGGTTACTTTTGGTTTGTTGTTCCTAAGGAATGTATTCTATCCGTACTTGGTTACTTTTGATTTGTTGTTCCTGAGGAATGTATTCTATCCGCACTTGGTTACTTTTGGTTTGTTGTTCCTAAGGAATGTATTCCATCCGCACTTGGTTACTTTTGGTTTGTTGTTCCTAAGGAATGTATTCTATCCGCACTTGGTTACTTTTGGTTTGTTGTTCCTTAGGAATGTATTCTATCCGCACTTGGTTACTTTTGGTTTGTTGTTCCTAAGGAATGTATTCTATCCGCACTTGGTTACTTTTGATTTGTTGTTCCTAAGGAATGTATTCTATCCGCACTTGGTTACTTTTGGTTTGTTGTTCCTGAGGAATGTATTCTATCCGCACTTGGTTACTTTTGGTTTGTTGTTCCTTAGGAATGTATTCCATCCACACTTGGTTACTTTTGGTTTGTTGTTCCTGAGGAATGTATTCCATCCACACTTGGTTACTTTTAGTTTGTTGTTCCTAAGGAATGTATTCTATCCGCACTTGGTTACTTTTGGTTTGTTGTTCCTAAGGAATGTATTCTACCCGCACTTGGTTACTTTTGGTTTGTTGTTCCTAAGGAATGTATTCTATCCGCACTTGGTTACTTTTGGTTTGTTGTTCCTGAGGAATGTATTCCATCCGCACTTGGTTACTTTTGGTTTGTTGTTCCTGAGGAATGTATTCCATCCGCACTTGGTTACTTTTGGTTTGTTGTTCCTAAGGAATGTATTCTACCCGCACTTGGTTACTTTTGGTTTGTTGTTCCTAAGGAATGTATTCTATCCGCACTTGGTTACTTTTGGTTTGTTGTTCCTGAGGAATGTATTCCATCCGCACTTGGTTACTTTTGGTTTGTTGTTCCTAAGGAGTGTATTCCATCCGCACTTGGTTACTTTTGGTTTGTTGATCCTGAGGAATGTATTCCATCCGCACTTGGTTACTTTTGGTTTGTTGTTCCTAAGGAATGTATTCCATCCGCACTTGGTTACTTTTGGTTTGTTTTTCCTAAGGAATGTATTCCATCCGCACTTGGTTACTTTTGGTTTGTTGTTCCTAAGGAATGTATTCCATCCGCACTTGGTTACTTTTGGTTTGTTGTTCCTAAGGAATGTATTCTATCCGCACTTGGTTACTTTTGGTTTGTTGTTCCTGAGGAATGTATTCCATCCGCACTTGGTTACTTTTGGTTTGTTGTTCCTGAGGAATGTATTCTATCCGCACTTGGTTACTTTTGGTTTGTTGTTCCTGAGGAATGTATTCTATCCGCACTTGGTTACTTTTAGTTTGTTGTTCCTGAGGAATGTATTCTATCCGCACTTGGTAACTTTTAGTTTGTTGTTCCTGAGGAATGTATTCTATCCGCACTTGGTTACTTTTGGTTTGTTGTTCCTGAGGAGTGTATTCCATCCGCACTTGGTTACTTTTGGTTTGTTGTTCCTGAGGAATGTATTCTATCCGCACTTGGTTACTTTTGGTTTGTTGTTCCTAAGGAATGTATTCTATCCGCACTTGGTTACTTTTGGTTTGTTGTTCCTGAGGAATGTATTCTATCCGCACTTGGTTACTTTTGGTTTGTTGTTCCTAAGGAATGTATTCTACCCGCACTTGGTTACTTTTGGTTTGTTGTTCCTAAGGAATGTATTCTATCCGCACTTGGTTACTTTTGGTTTGTTGTTCCTGAGGAATGTATTCTATCCGCACTTGGTTACTTTTGGTTTGTTGTTCCTAAGGAATGTATTCCATCCGCACTTGGTTACTTTTGGTTTGTTGTTCCTAAGGAATGTATTCTACCCGCACTTGGTTACTTTTGGTTTGTTGTTCCTAAGGAATGTATTCTATCCGCACTTGGTTACTTTTGGTTTGTTGTTCCTAAGGAATGTATTCTATCCGCACTTGGTTACTTTTGGTTTGTTGATCCTGAGGAATGTATTCCATCCGCACTTGGTTACTTTTGGTTTGTTGTTCCTAAGGAATGTATTCCATCCGCACTTGGTTACTTTTGGTTTGTTGTTCCTAAGGAATGTATTCCATCCACACTTGGTTACTTTTGGTTTGTTGTTCCTGAGAAGTGTATTCCATCCGCACTTGGTTACTTTTGGTTTGTTGTTCCTAAGGAATGTATTCCATCCGCACTTGGTTACTTTTGGTTTGTTGTTCCTGAGGAATGTATTCCATCCGCACTTGGTTACTTTTGGTTTGTTGTTCCTAAGGAATGTATTCTACCCGCACTTGGTTACTTTTGGTTTGTTGTTCCTAAGGAATGTATTCTATCCGCACTTGGTTACTTTTGGTTTGTTGTTCCTGAGGAATGTATTCTATCCGCACTTGGTTACTTTTGGTTTGTTGTTCCTGAGGAATGTATTCCATCCGCACTTGGTTACTTTTGGTTTGTTGTTCCTAAGGAATGTATTCCATCCACACTTGGTTACTTTTGGTTTGTTGTTCCTAAGGAATGTATTCCATCCGCACTTGGTTACTTTTGGTTTGTTGTTCCTAAGGAATGTATTCCATCCGCACTTGGTTACTTTTGGTTTGTTGATCCTGAGGAATGTATTCCATCCGCACTTGGTTACTTTTGGTTTGTTGTTCCTAAGGAATGTATTCCATCCACACTTGGTTACTTTTGGTTTGTTGTTCCTAAGGAATGTATTCCATCCGCACTTGGTTACTTTTGGTTTGTTTTTCCTAAGGAATGTATTCCATCCGCACTTGGTTACTTTTGGTTTGTTGTTCCTAAGGAATGTATTCCATCCGCACTTGGTTACTTTTGGTTTGTTGATCCTGAGGAATGTATTCCATCCGCACTTGGTTACTTTTGGTTTGTTGTTCCTAAGGAATGTATTCCATCCGCACTTGGTTACTTTTGGTTTGTTGTTCCTAAGGAATGTATTCCATCCACACTTGGTTACTTTTGGTTTGTTGTTCCTAAGGAATGTATTCCATCCGCACTTGGTTACTTTTGGTTTGTTGTTCCTAAGGAATGTATTCTATCCGCACTTGGTTACTTTTGGTTTGTTGTTCCTGAGAAGTGTATTCCATCCGCACTTGGTTACTTTTGGTTTGTTGTTCCTGAGGAATGTATTCCATCCGCACTTGGTTACTTTTGGTTTGTTGTTCCTAAGGAATGTATTCCATCCGTACTTGGTTACTTTTGATTTGTTGTTCCTGAGGAATGTATTCTATCCGCACTTGGTTACTTTTGATGTGTTGTTCCTAAGGAATGTATTCCATCCGCACTTGGTTACTTTTGGTTTGTTGTTCCTGAGGAATGTATTCTATCCGCACTTGGTTACTTTTGGTTTGTTGTTCCTAAGGAATGTATTCTATCCGCACTTGGTTACTTTTGGTTTGTTGTTCCTGAGGAATGTATTCCATCCGCACTTGGTTACTTTTGGTTTGTTGTTCCTGAGGAATGTATTCCATCCGCACTTGGTTACTTTTGGTTTGTTGTTCCTAAGGAATGTATTCCATCCGCACTTGGTTACTTTTGGTTTGTTGTTCCTAAGGAATGTATTCCATCCGCACTTGGTTACTTTTGGTTTGTTGTTCCTAAGGAATGTATTCCATCCGCACTTGGTTACTTTTGGTTTGTTGTTCCTAAGGAGTGTATTCCATCCGCACTTGGTTACTTTTGGTTTGTTGATCCTGAGGAATGTATTCCATCCGCACTTGGTTACTTTTGGTTTGTTGTTCCTAAGGAATGTATTCCATCCGCACTTGGTTACTTTTGGTTTGTTTTTCCTAAGGAATGTATTCCATCCGCACTTGGTTACTTTTGGTTTGTTGTTCCTAAGGAATGTATTCCATCCGCACTTGGTTACTTTTGGTTTGTTGTTCCTAAGGAATGTATTCTATCCGCACTTGGTTACTTTTGGTTTGTTGTTCCTGAGAAGTGTATTCCATCCGCACTTGGTTACTTTTGGTTTGTTGTTCCTGAGGAATGTATTCCATCCGCACTTGGTTACTTTTGGTTTGTTGTTCCTAAGGAATGTATTCCATCCGCACTTGGTTACTTTTGGTTTGTTGTTCCTAAGGAATGTATTCTATCCGCACTTGGTTACTTTTGGTTTGTTGTTCCTGAGAAGTGTATTCCATCCGTACTTGGTTACTTTTGATTTGTTGTTCCTGAGGAATGTATTCTATCCGCACTTGGTTACTTTTGATGTGTTGTTCCTAAGGAATGTATTCCATCCGCACTTGGTTACTTTTGGTTTGTTGTTCCTGAGGAATGTATTCTATCCGCACTTGGTTACTTTTGGTTTGTTGTTCCTAAGGAATGTATTCTATCCGCACTTGGTTACTTTTGGTTTGTTGTTCCTGAGGAATGTATTCCATCCGCACTTGGTTACTTTTGGTTTGTTGTTCCTGAGGAATGTATTCTATCCGCACTTGGTTACTTTTGGTTTGTTGATCCTGAGGAATGTATTCCATCCGCACTTGGTTACTTTTGGTTTGTTGTTCCTAAGGAATGTATTCCATCCGCACTTGGTTACTTTTGGTTTGTTGTTCCTAAGGAATGTATTCTATCCGCACTTGGTTACTTTTGGTTTGTTGTTCCTGAGAAGTGTATTCCATCCGCACTTGGTTACTTTTGGTTTGTTGTTCCTGAGGAATGTATTCCATCCGCACTTGGTTACTTTTGGTTTGTTGTTCCTAAGGAATGTATTCCATCCGCACTTGGTTACTTTTGGTTTGTTGTTCCTAAGGAATGTATTCTATCCGCACTTGGTTACTTTTGGTTTGTTGTTCCTGAGAAGTGTATTCCATCCGTACTTGGTTACTTTTGATTTGTTGTTCCTGAGGAATGTATTCTATCCGCACTTGGTTACTTTTGATGTGTTGTTCCTAAGGAATGTATTCCATCCGCACTTGGTTACTTTTGGTTTGTTGTTCCTGAGGAATGTATTCTATCCGCACTTGGTTACTTTTGGTTTGTTGTTCCTAAGGAATGTATTCTATCCGCACTTGGTTACTTTTGGTTTGTTGTTCCTTAGGAATGTATTCCATCCGCACTTGGTTACTTTTGGTTTGTTGTTCCTAAGGAATGTATTCCATCCGCACTTGGTTACTTTTGGTTTGTTGTTCCTAAGGAATGTATTCTATCCGCACTTGGTTACTTTTGGTTTGTTGATCCTGAGAAGTGTATTCCATCCGCACTTGGTTACTTTTGGTTTGTTGTTCCTGAGGAATGTATTCCATCCGCACTTGGTTACTTTTGGTTTGTTGTTCCTAAGGAATGTATTCCATCCGCACTTGGTTACTTTTGGTTTGTTGTTCCTAAGGAATGTATTCTATCCGCACTTGGTTACTTTTGGTTTGTTGTTCCTGAGAAGTGTATTCCATCCGTACTTGGTTACTTTTGATTTGTTGTTCCTGAGGAATGTATTCTATCCGCACTTGGTTACTTTTGATGTGTTGTTCCTAAGGAATGTATTCCATCCGCACTTGGTTACTTTTGGTTTGTTGTTCCTGAGGAATGTATTCTATCCGCACTTGGTTACTTTTGGTTTGTTGTTCCTAAGGAATGTATTCTATCCGCACTTGGTTACTTTTGGTTTGTTGTTCCTGAGGAATGTATTCCATCCGCACTTGGTTACTTTTGGTTTGTTGTTCCTGAGAAGTGTATTCCATCCGTACTTGGTTACTTTTGATTTGTTGTTCCTGAGGAATGTATTCTATCCGCACTTGGTTACTTTTGATGTGTTGTTCCTAAGGAATGTATTCCATCCGCACTTGGTTACTTTTGGTTTGTTGTTCCTGAGGAATGTATTCTATCCGCACTTGGTTACTTTTGGTTTGTTGTTCCTAAGGAATGTATTCTATCCGCACTTGGTTACTTTTGGTTTGTTGTTCCTAAGGAATGTATTCTATCCGCACTTGGTTACTTTTGGTTTGTTGTTCCTGAGAAGTGTATTCCATCCGTACTTGGTTACTTTTGATTTGTTGTTCCTGAGGAATGTATTCTATCCGCACTTGGTTACTTTTGATGTGTTGTTCCTAAGGAATGTATTCCATCCGCACTTGGTTACTTTTGGTTTGTTGTTCCTGAGGAATGTATTCTATCCGCACTTGGTTACTTTTGGTTTGTTGTTCCTAAGGAATGTATTCTACCCGCACTTGGTTACTTTTGGTTTGTTGTTCCTAAGGAATGTATTCCATCCGCACTTGGTTACTTTTGGTTTGTTGTTCCTAAGGAATGTATTCTATCCGCACTTGGTTACTTTTGGTTTGTTGTTCCTTAGGAATGTATTCCATCCACACTTGGTTACTTTTGGTTTGTTGTTCCTGAGGAATGTATTCCATCCGTACTTGGTTACTTTTGATTTGTTGTTCCTGAGGAATGTATTCTATCCGCACTTGGTTACTTTTGGTTTGTTGTTCCTAAGGAATGTATTCCATCCGCACTTGGTTACTTTTGGTTTGTTGTTCCTAAGGAATGTATTCTATCCGCACTTGGTTACTTTTGGTTTGTTGTTCCTGAGAAGTGTATTCCATCCGCACTTGGTTACTTTTGGTTTGTTGTTCCTGAGGAATGTATTCCATCCGCACTTGGTTACTTTTGGTTTGTTGTTCCTAAGGAATGTATTCCATCCGTACTTGGTTACTTTTGATTTGTTGTTCCTGAGGAATGTATTCTATCCGCACTTGGTTACTTTTGATGTGTTGTTCCTAAGGAATGTATTCCATCCGCACTTGGTTACTTTTGGTTTGTTGTTCCTGAGGAATGTATTCTATCCGCACTTGGTTACTTTTGGTTTGTTGTTCCTAAGGAATGTATTCTACCCGCACTTGGTTACTTTTGGTTTGTTGTTCCTAAGGAATGTATTCCATCCGCACTTGGTTACTTTTGGTTTGTTGTTCCTAAGGAATGTATTCTATCCGCACTTGGTTACTTTTGGTTTGTTGTTCCTAAGGAATGTATTCCATCCGCACTTGGTTACTTTTGGTTTGTTGTTCCTAAGGAATGTATTCTATCCGCACTTGGTTACTTTTGGTTTGTTGTTCCTAAGGAATGTATTCCATCCGCACTTGGTTACTTTTGGTTTGTTGTTCCTAAGGAATGTATTCTATCCGCACTTGGTTACTTTTGGTTTGTTGTTCCTTAGGAATGTATTCCATCCACACTTGGTTACTTTTGGTTTGTTGTTCCTGAGGAATGTATTCCATCCACACTTGGTTACTTTTGGTTTGTTTTTCCTAAGGAATGTATTCCATCCGCACTTGGTTACTTTTGGTTTGTTGTTCCTAAGGAATGTATTCCATCCGCACTTGGTTACTTTTGGTTTGTTGTTCCTAAGGAATGTATTCTATCCGCACTTGGTTACTTTTGGTTTGTTGTTCCTGAGAAGTGTATTCCATCCGCACTTGGTTACTTTTGGTTTGTTGTTCCTGAGGAATGTATTCCATCCGCACTTGGTTACTTTTGGTTTGTTGTTCCTAAGGAATGTATTCCATCCGTACTTGGTTACTTTTGATTTGTTGTTCCTGAGGAATGTATTCTATCCGCACTTGGTTACTTTTGATGTGTTGTTCCTAAGGAATGTATTCCATCCGCACTTGGTTACTTTTGGTTTGTTGTTCCTGAGGAATGTATTCTATCCGCACTTGGTTACTTTTGGTTTGTTGTTCCTAAGGAATGTATTCTACCCGCACTTGGTTACTTTTGGTTTGTTGTTCCTAAGGAATGTATTCCATCCGCACTTGGTTACTTTTGGTTTGTTGTTCCTAAGGAATGTATTCTATCCGCACTTGGTTACTTTTGGTTTGTTGTTCCTAAGGAATGTATTCCATCCGCACTTGGTTACTTTTGGTTTGTTGTTCCTAAGGAATGTATTCCATCCACACTTGGTTACTTTTGGTTTGTTGTTCCTAAGGAATGTATTCTATCCGCACTTGGTTACTTTTGGTTTGTTGTTCCTGAGGAATGTATTCCATCCGCACTTGGTTACTTTTGGTTTGTTGTTCCTGAGGAATGTATTCCATCCGCACTTGGTTACTTTTGGTTTGTTGTTCCTAAGGAATGTATTCTACCCGCACTTGGTTACTTTTGGTTTGTTGTTCCTAAGGAATGTATTCTATCCGCACTTGGTTACTTTTGGTTTGTTGTTCCTGAGGAATGTATTCCATCCGCACTTGGTTACTTTTGGTTTGTTGTTCCTGAGGAATGTATTCCATCCGCACTTGGTTACTTTTGGTTTGTTGTTCCTAAGGAATGTATTCTACCCGCACTTGGTTACTTTTGGTTTGTTGTTCCTAAGGAATGTATTCTATCCGCACTTGGTTACTTTTGGTTTGTTGTTCCTGAGGAATGTATTCTATCCGCACTTGGTTACTTTTGGTTTGTTGTTCCTAAGGAATGTATTCCATCCGCACTTGGTTACTTTTGGTTTGTTGTTCCTAAGGAATGTATTCTATCCGCACTTGGTTACTTTTGGTTTGTTGTTCCTGAGGAATGTATTCCATCCGCACTTGGTTACTTTTGGTTTGTTGTTCCTGAGGAATGTATTCCATCCGCACTTGGTTACTTTTGGTTTGTTGTTCCTGAGGAATGTATTCTATCCGTACTTGGTTACTTTTGGTTTGTTGTTCCTAAGGAATGTATTCCATCCGCACTTGGTTACTTTTGGTTTGTTGTTCCTGAGGAATGTATTCTATCCGCACTTGGTTACTTTTGGTTTGTTGTTCCTGAGGAATGTATTCTATCCGCACTTGGTTACTTTTGGTTTGTTGTTCCTAAGGAATGTATTCCATCCGCACTTGGCTACTTTTGGTTTGTTGTTCCTGAGGAATGTATTCTATCCGCACTTGGTTACTTTTGGTTTGTTGTTCCTAAGGAATGTATTCCATCCGCACTTGGTTACTTTTGGTTTGTTGTTCCTAAGGAATGTATTCCATCCGCACTTGGTTACTTTTGGTTTGTTGTTCCTAAGGAATGTATTCTATCCACACTTGGTTACTTTTGGTTTGTTGTTCCTGAGAAGTGTATTCCATCCGCACTTGGTTACTTTTGGTTTGTTGTTCCTGAGAAGTGTATTCCATCCGCACTTGGTTACTTTTGGTTTGTTGTTCCTAAGGAATGTATTCCATCCGCACTTGGTTACTTTTGGTTTGTTGTTCCTAAGGAATGTATTCTATCCGCAATTGGTTACTTTTGGTTTGTTGTTCCTGAGGAATGTATTCCACCCGCACTTGGTTACTTTTGGTTTGTTGTTCCTAAGGAATGTATTCCATCCGCACTTGGTTACTTTTGGTTTGTTGTTCCTAAGGAATGTATTCCATCCACAGTTGGTTACTTTTGGTTTGTTGTTCCTAAGGAATGTATTCCATCCGCACTTGGTTACTTTTGGTTTGTTGTTCCTGAGGAATGTATTCCATCCGCACTTGGTTACTTTTGGTTTGTTGTTCCTAAGGAATGTATTCTATCCGCACTTGGTTACTTTTGGTTTGTTGTTCCTAAGGAATGTATTCTACCCGCACTTGGTTACTTTTGGTTTGTTGTTCCTAAGGAATGTATTCTATCCGCACTTGGTTACTTTTGGTTTGTTGTTCCTAAGGAATGTATTCCATCCGCACTTGGTTACTTTTGGTTTGTTGTTCCTGAGGAATGTATTCCACCCGCACTTGGTTACTTTTGGTTTGTTGTTCCTAAGGAATGTATTCCATCCGTACTTGGTTACTTTTGATTTGTTGTTCCTGAGGAATGTATTCTATCCGCACTTGGTTACTTTTGATGTGTTGTTCCTAAGGAATGTATTCCATCCGCACTTGGTTACTTTTGGTTTGTTGTTCCTGAGGAATGTATTCTATCCGCACTTGGTTACTTTTGGTTTGTTGTTCCTAAGGAATGTATTCTACCCGCACTTGGTTACTTTTGGTTTGTTGTTCCTAAGGAATGTATTCCATCCGCACTTGGTTACTTTTGGTTTGTTGTTCCTAAGGAATGTATTCCATCCACAGTTGGTTACTTTTGGTTTGTTGTTCCTAAGGAATGTATTCCATCCGCACTTGGTTACTTTTGGTTTGTTGTTCCTAAGGAATGTATTCCATCCGCACTTGGTTACTTTTGGTTTGTTGTTCCTAAGGAATGTATTCTATCCGCACTTGGTTACTTTTGGTTTGTTGTTCCTTAGGAATGTATTCCATCCACACTTGGTTAATTTTGGTTTGTTGTTCCTGAGGAATGTATTCCATCCACACTTGGTTACTTTTGGTTTGTTGTTCCTAAGGAATGTATTCTATCCGCACTTGGTTACTTTTGGTTTGTTGTTCCTAAGGAATGTATTCCATCCGCACTTGGTTACTTTTGGTTTGTTGTTCCTAAGGAATGTATTCCATCCACACTTGGTTACTTTTGGTTTGTTGTTCCTAAGGAATGTATTCTATCCGCACTTGGTTACTTTTGGTTTGTTGTTCCTAAGGAATGTATTCTACCCGCACTTGGTTACTTTTGGTTTGTTGTTCCTAAGGAATGTATTCTATCCGCACTTGGTTACTTTTGGTTTGTTGTTCCTGAGGAATGTATTCCATCCGCACTTGGTTACTTTTGGTTTGTTGTTCCTGAGGAATGTATTCCATCCGCACTTGGTTACTTT
The DNA here is from genome assembly GCF_943734755.1 of Anopheles moucheti. NCBI lineage: Eukaryota > Metazoa > Arthropoda > Insecta > Diptera > Culicidae > Anopheles > Anopheles moucheti. The sequence goes on from NW_026453627.1 coordinate 229,724, forward strand.
TGGTTTGTTGTTCCTGAGGAATGTATTCTATCCGTACTTGGTTACTTTTGGTTTGTTGTTCCTAAGGAATGTATTCCATCCGCACTTGGTTACTTTTGGTTTGTTGTTCCTGAGGAATGTATTCTATCCGCACTTGGTTACTTTTGGTTTGTTGTTCCTGAGGAATGTATTCTATCCGCACTTGGTTACTTTTGGTTTGTTGTTCCTAAGGAATGTATTCCATCCGCACTTGGCTACTTTTGGTTTGTTGTTCCTGAGGAATGTATTCTATCCGCACTTGGTTACTTTTGGTTTGTTGTTCCTAAGGAATGTATTCTATCCGCACTTGGTTACTTTTGGTTTGTTGTTCCTAAGGAATGTATTCTTTCCGCACTTGGTTACTTTTGGTTTGTTGTTCCTGAGGAATGTATTCCATCCGCACTTGGTTACTTTTGATTTGTTGTTCCTGAGGAATGTATTCCATCCGCACTTGGTTACTTTTGGTTTGTTGTTCCTAAGGAATGTATTCCATCCGCACTTGGTTACTTTTGGTTTGTTGTTCCTAAGGAATGTATTCCATCCGCACTTGGTTACTTTTGGTTTGTTGTTCCTGAGGAGTGTTTTCTATCCCCACTTGGTTACTTTTGGTTTGTTGTTCCTAAGGAGTGTATTCTATCCGCACATGGTTACTTTTGGTTTGTTGTTCCTAAGGAATGTATTCCATCCACACTTGGTTACTTTTGGTTTGTTGTTCCTGAGGAGTGTTTTCTATCCGCACTTGGTTACTTTTGGTTTGTTGTTCCTAAGGAATGTATTCCATCCGCACTTGGTTACTTTTGGTTTGTTGTTCCTAAGGAATGTATTCTATCCGCACTTGGTTACTTTTGGTTTGTTGTTCCTAAGGAATGTATTCCATCCGCACTTGGTTACTTTTGGTTTGTTGTTCCTAAGGAATGTATTCCATCCACACTTGGTTACTTTTGGTTTGTTGTTCCTAAGGAATGTATTCCATCCGCACTTGGTTACTTTTGGTTTGTTGTTCCTAAGGAATGTATTCTTTCCGCACTTGGTTACTTTTGGTTTGTTGTTCCTGAGGAGTGTATTCCACCCGCACTTGGTTACTTTTGGTTTGTTGTTCCTGAGAAGTGTATTCTATCCGCACTTGGTTACTTTTGGTTTGTTGTTCCTAAGGAATGTATTCCATCCGCACTTGGTTACTTTTGGTTTGTTGTTCCTGAGGAGTGTATTCCACCCGCACTTGGTTACTTTTGGTTTGTTGTTCCTGAGGAGTGTATTCCACCCGCACTTGGTTACTTTTGGTTTGTTGTTCCTAAGGAATGTATTCCATCCGCACTTGGTTACTTTTGGTTTGTTGTTCCTAAGGAATGTATTCCACCCGCACTTGGTTACTTTTGGTTTGTTGTTCCTAAGGAATGTATTCCATCCGCACTTGGTTACTTTTGGTTTGTTGTTCCTAAGGAATGTATTCCATCCGCACTTGGTTACTTTTGGTTTGTTGTTCCTAAGGAATGTATTCCATCCGCACTTGGTTACTTTTGGTTTGTTGTTCCTGAGGAATGTATTCCATCCGCACTTGGTTACTTTTGGTTTGTTGTTCCTAAGGAATGTATTCCATCCGCACTTGGTTACTTTTGGTTTGTTGTTCCTAAGGAATGTATTCCATCCGCACTTGGTTACTTTTGGTTTGTTGTTCCTGAGGAATGTATTCCATCCGCACTTGGTTACTTTTGGTTTGTTGTTCCTAAGGAATGTATTCCATCCGCACTTGGTTACTTTTGGTTTGTTGTTCCTGAGGAATGTATTCCATCCGCACTTGGTTACTTTTGGTTTGTTGTTCCTAAGGAATGTATTCTTTCCGCACTTGGTTACTTTTGGTTTGTTGTTCCTAAGGAATGTATTCCATCCGCACTTGGTTACTTTTGGTTTGTTGTTCCTAAGGAATGTATTCCATCCGCACTTGGTTACTTTTGGTTTGTTGTTCCTAAGGAATGTATTCCATCCGCACTTGGTTACTTTTGGTTTGTTGTTCCTGAGAAATGTATTCTATCCGCACTTGGTTACTTTTGGTTTGTTGTTCCTAAGGAGTGTATTCTATCCGCACTTGGTTACTTTTGGTTTGTTGTTCCTAAGGAATGTATTCCATCCGCACTTGGTTACTTTTGGTTTGTTGTTCCTGAGGAATGTATTCCATCCGCACTTGGTTACTTTTGGTTTGTTGTTCCTAAGGAATGTATTCCATCCGCACTTGGTTACTTTTGGTTTGTTGTTCCTGAGGAATGTATTCTATCCGCACTTGGTTACTTTTGGTTTGTTGTTCCTAAGGAATGTATTCCATCCGCACTTGGTTACTTTTGGTTTGTTGTTCCTAAGGAATGTATTCCATCCGCACTTGGTTACTTTTGGTTTGTTGTTCCTAAGGAATGTATTCCATCCGCACTTGGTTACTTTTGGTTTGTTGTTCCTGAGGAATGTATTCCATCCGCACTTGGTTACTTTTGGTTTGTTGTTCCTAAGGAATGTATTCTTTCCGCACTTGGTTACTTTTGGTTTGTTGTTCCTAAGGAATGTATTCCATCCGTACTTGGTTACTTTTGGTTTGTTGTTCCTAAGGAATGTATTCCATCCGTACTTGGTTACTTTTGGTTTGTTGTTCCTAAGGAATGTATTCCATCCGCACTTGGTTACTTTTGGTTTGTTGTTCCTGAGGAATGTATTCTATCCGCACTTGGTTACTTTTGGTTTGTTGTTCCTAAGGAATGTATTCCATCCGCACTTGGTTACTTTTGGTTTGTTGTTCCTAAGGAATGTATTCCATCCGCACTTGGTTACTTTTGGTTTGTTGTTCCTAAGGAATGTATTCCATCCGTACTTGGTTACTTTTGGTTTGTTGTTCCTAAGGAATGTATTCCATCCGTACTTGGTTACTTTTGGTTTGTTGTTCCTAAGGAATGTATTCCATCCGCACTTGGTTACTTTTGGTTTGTTGTTCCTAAGGAATGTATTCCATCCGCACTTGGTTACTTTTGGTTTGTTGTTCCTAAGGAATGTATTCCATCCGCACTTGGTTACTTTTGGTTTGTTGTTCCTAAGGAATGTATTCTATCCGCACTTGGTTACTTTTGGTTTGTTGTTCCTAAGGAATGTATTCCATCCGCACTTGGTTACTTTTGGTTTGTTGTTCCTGAGGAATGTATTCCATCCGCACTTGGTTACTTTTAGTTTGTTGTTCCTAAGGAATGTATTCCATCCGCACTTGGTTACTTTTGGTTTGTTGTTCCTAAGGAATGTATTCTTTCCGCACTTGGTTACTTTTGGTTTGTTGTTCCTAAGGAATGTATTCCATCCGTACTTGGTTACTTTTGGTTTGTTGTTCCTAAGGAATGTATTCTATCCGCACTTGGTTACTTTTGGTTTGTTGTTCCTAAGGAATGTATTCCATCCGCACTTGGTTACTTTTGGTTTGTTGTTCCTGAGGAATGTATTCCATCCGCACTTGGTTACTTTTGGTTTGTTGTTCCTAAGGAATGTATTCCATCCGCACTTGGTTACTTTTGGTTTGTTGTTCCTAAGGAATGTATTCTTTCCGCACTTGGTTACTTTTGGTTTGTTGTTCCTAAGGAATGTATTCCATCCGTACTTGGTTACTTTTGGTTTGTTGTTCCTAAGGAATGTATTCCATCCGTACTTGGTTACTTTTGGTTTGTTGTTCCTAAGGAATGTATTCCATCCGCACTTGGTTACTTTTGGTTTGTTGTTCCTGAGGAATGTATTCTATCCGCACTTGGTTACTTTTGGTTTGTTGTTCCTAAGGAATGTATTCCATCCGCACTTGGTTACTTTTGGTTTGTTGTTCCTAAGGAATGTATTCCATCCGCACTTGGTTACTTTTGGTTTGTTGTTCCTAAGGAATGTATTCCATCCGTACTTGGTTACTTTTGGTTTGTTGTTCCTAAGGAATGTATTCCATCCGTACTTGGTTACTTTTGGTTTGTTGTTCCTAAGGAATGTATTCCATCCGCACTTGGTTACTTTTGGTTTGTTGTTCCTAAGGAATGTATTCCATCCGCACTTGGTTACTTTTGGTTTGTTGTTCCTAAGGAATGTATTCCATCCGCACTTGGTTACTTTTGGTTTGTTGTTCCTGAGGAATGTATTCCATCCGCACTTGGTTACTTTTGGCTTGTTGTTCTTAAGGAATGTATTCCATCCGCACTTGGTTACTTTTGGTTTGTTGTTCCTAAGGAATGTATTCTATCCGCACTTGGTTACTTTTGGTTTGTTGTTCCTAAGGAATGTATTCCATCCGCACTTGGTTACTTTTGGTTTGTTGTTCCTAAGGAATGTATTCCATCCGCACTTGGTTACTTTTGGTTTGTTGTTCCTAAGGAATGTATTCTATCCGCACTTGGTTACTTTTGGTTTGTTGTTCCTAAGGAATGTATTCCATCCGCACTTGGTTACTTTTGGTTTGTTGTTCCTGAGGAATGTATTCCATCCGCACTTGGTTACTTTTAGTTTGTTGTTCCTAAGGAATGTATTCCATCCGCACTTGGTTACTTTTAGTTTGTTGTTCCTAAGGAATGTATTCCATCCGCACTTGGTTACTTTTGGTTTGTTGTTCCTAAGGAATGTATTCCATCCGCACTTGGTTACTTTTGGTTTGTTGTTCCTAAGGAATGTATTCTATCCGCACTTGGTTACTTTTGGTTTGTTGTTCCTAAGGAATGTATTCCATCCGCACTTGGTTACTTTTGGTTTGTTGTTCCTAAGGAATGTATTCCATCCGCACTTGGTTACTTTTGGTTTGTTGTTCCTAAGGAATGTATTCTATCCGCACTTGGTTACTTTTGGTTTGTTGTTCCTAAGGAATGTATTCCATCCGTACTTGGTTACTTTTGGTTTGTTGTTCCTAAGGAATGTATTCCATCCGCACTTGGTTACTTTTGGTTTGTTGTTCCTAAGGAATGTATTCCATCCGCACTTGGTTACTTTTGGTTTGTTGTTCCTAAGGAATGTATTCCATCCGCACTTGGTTACTTTTGGTTTGTTGTTCCTAAGGAATGTATTCCATCCGCACTTGGTTACTTTTGGTTTGTTGTTCCTAAGGAATGTATTCCATCCGCACTTGGTTACTTTTGGTTTGTTGTTCCTAAGGAATGTATTCCATCCGCACTTGGTTACTTTTGGTTTGTTGTTCCTAAGGAATGTATTCCATCCGCACTTGGTTACTTTTGGTTTGTTGTTCCTAAGGAATGTATTCCATCCGTACTTGGTTACTTTTGGTTTGTTGTTCCTAAGGAATGTATTCCATCCGCACTTGGTTACTTTTGGTTTGTTGTTCCTAAGGAATGTATTCCATCCGCACTTGGTTACTTTTGGTTTGTTGTTCCTAAGGAATGTATTCCATCCGCACTTGGTTACTTTTGGTTTGTTGTTCCTAAGGAATGTATTCCATCCGCACTTGGTTACTTTTGGTTTGTTGTTCCTAAGGAATGTATTCCATCCGTACTTGGTTACTTTTGGTTTGTTGTTCCTAAGGAATGTATTCCATCCGCACTTGGTTACTTTTGGTTTGTTGTTCCTAAGGAATGTATTCCATCCGTACTTGGTTACTTTTGGTTTGTTGTTCCTAAGGAATGTATTCCATCCGCACTTGGTTACTTTTGGTTTGTTGTTCCTAAGGAATGTATTCCATCCGTACTTGGTTACTTTTGGTTTGTTGTTCCTAAGGAATGTATTCCATCCGCACTTGGTTACTTTTGGTTTGTTGTTCCTAAGGAATGTATTCCATCCGTACTTGGTTACTTTTGGTTTGTTGTTCCTAAGGAATGTATTCCATCCGCACTTGGTTACTTTTGGTTTGTTGTTCCTAAGGAATGTATTCCATCCGCACTTGGTTACTTTTGGTTTGTTGTTCCTAAGGAATGTATTCCATCCGCACTTGGTTACTTTTGGTTTGTTGTTCCTAAGGAATGTATTCCATCCGCACTTGGTTACTTTTGGTTTGTTGTTCCTAAGGAATGTATTCCATCCGTACTTGGTTACTTTTGGTTTGTTGTTCCTAAGGAATGTATTCCATCCGTACTTGGTTACTTTTGGTTTGTTGTTCCTAAGGAATGTATTCCATCCGCACTTGGTTACTTTTGGTTTGTTGTTCCTAAGGAATGTATTCCATCCGCACTTGGTTACTTTTGGTTTGTTGTTCCTAAGGAATGTATTCTATCCGCACTTGGTTACTTTTGGTTTGTTGTTCCTAAGGAATGTATTCCATCCGTACTTGGTTACTTTTGGTTTGTTGTTCCTAAGGAATGTATTCCATCCGTACTTGGTTACTTTTGGTTTGTTGTTCCTAAGGAATGTATTCCATCCGCACTTGGTTACTTTTGGTTTGTTGTTCCTAAGGAATGTATTCCATCCGCACTTGGTTACTTTTGGTTTGTTGTTCCTAAGGAATGTATTCCATCCGCACTTGGTTACTTTTGGTTTGTTGTTCCTAAGGAATGTATTCCATCCGCACTTGGTTACTTTTGGTTTGTTGTTCCTAAGGAATGTATTCCATCCGTACTTGGTTACTTTTGGTTTGTTGTTCCTAAGGAATGTATTCCATCCGTACTTGGTTACTTTTGGTTTGTTGTTCCTAAGGAATGTATTCCATCCGCACTTGGTTACTTTTGGTTTGTTGTTCCTAAGGAATGTATTCCATCCGCACTTGGTTACTTTTGGTTTGTTGTTCCTAAGGAATGTATTCCATCCGCACTTGGTTACTTTTGGTTTGTTGTTCCTAAGGAATGTATTCTATCCGCACTTGGTTACTTTTGGTTTGTTGTTCCTAAGGAATGTATTCCATCCGCACTTGGTTACTTTTGGTTTGTTGTTCCTAAGGAATGTATTCCATCCGCACTTGGTTACTTTTGGTTTGTTGTTCCTGAGGAATGTATTCCATCCGCACTTGGTTACTTTTGGTTTGTTGTTCCTAAGGAATGTATTCCATCCGCACTTGGTTACTTTTGGTTTGTTGTTCCTAAGGAATGTATTCTATCCGCACTTGGTTACTTTTGGTTTGTTGTTCCTAAGGAATGTATTCCATCCGCACTTGGTTACTTTTGGTTTGTTGTTCCTAAGGAATGTATTCCATCCGCACTTGGTTACTTTTGGTTTGTTGTTCCTAAGGAATGTATTCTATCCGCACTTGGTTACTTTTGGTTTGTTGTTCCTAAGGAATGTATTCCATCCGTACTTGGTTACTTTTGGTTTGTTGTTCCTAAGGAATGTATTCCATCCGCACTTGGTTACTTTTGGTTTGTTGTTCCTAAGGAATGTATTCCATCCGCACTTGGTTACTTTTGGTTTGTTGTTCCTAAGGAATGTATTCCATCCGCACTTGGTTACTTTTGGTTTGTTGTTCCTAAGGAATGTATTCCATCCGCACTTGGTTACTTTTGGTTTGTTGTTCCTAAGGAATGTATTCCATCCGCACTTGGTTACTTTTGGTTTGTTGTTCCTAAGGAATGTATTCCATCCGCACTTGGTTACTTTTGGTTTGTTGTTCCTAAGGAATGTATTCCATCCGCACTTGGTTACTTTTGGTTTGTTGTTCCTAAGGAATGTATTCCATCCGCACTTGGTTACTTTTGGTTTGTTGTTCCTAAGGAATGTATTCCATCCGCACTTGGTTACTTTTGGTTTGTTGTTCCTAAGGAATGTATTCCATCCGTACTTGGTTACTTTTGGTTTGTTGTTCCTAAGGAATGTATTCCATCCGCACTTGGTTACTTTTGGTTTGTTGTTCCTAAGGAATGTATTCCATCCGCACTTGGTTACTTTTGGTTTGTTGTTCCTAAGGAATGTATTCCATCCGCACTTGGTTACTTTTGGTTTGTTGTTCCTAAGGAATGTATTCCATCCGCACTTGGTTACTTTTGGTTTGTTGTTCCTAAGGAATGTATTCTATCCGCACTTGGTTACTTTTGGTTTGTTGTTCCTAAGGAATGTATTCCATCCGCACTTGGTTACTTTTGGTTTGTTGTTCCTGAGGAATGTATTCCATCCGCACTTGGTTACTTTTAGTTTGTTGTTCCTAAGGAATGTATTCCATCCGCACTTGGTTACTTTTGGTTTGTTGTTCCTAAGGAATGTATTCTTTCCGCACTTGGTTACTTTTGGTTTGTTGTTCCTAAGGAATGTATTCCATCCGTACTTGGTTACTTTTGGTTTGTTGTTCCTAAGGAATGTATTCTATCCGCACTTGGTTACTTTTGGTTTGTTGTTCCTAAGGAATGTATTCCATCCGCACTTGGTTACTTTTGGTTTGTTGTTCCTGAGGAATGTATTCCATCCGCACTTGGTTACTTTTGGTTTGTTGTTCCTAAGGAATGTATTCCATCCGCACTTGGTTACTTTTGGTTTGTTGTTCCTAAGGAATGTATTCTTTCCGCACTTGGTTACTTTTGGTTTGTTGTTCCTAAGGAATGTATTCCATCCGTACTTGGTTACTTTTGGTTTGTTGTTCCTAAGGAATGTATTCCATCCGTACTTGGTTACTTTTGGTTTGTTGTTCCTAAGGAATGTATTCCATCCGCACTTGGTTACTTTTGGTTTGTTGTTCCTGAGGAATGTATTCTATCCGCACTTGGTTACTTTTGGTTTGTTGTTCCTAAGGAATGTATTCCATCCGCACTTGGTTACTTTTGGTTTGTTGTTCCTAAGGAATGTATTCCATCCGCACTTGGTTACTTTTGGTTTGTTGTTCCTAAGGAATGTATTCCATCCGTACTTGGTTACTTTTGGTTTGTTGTTCCTAAGGAATGTATTCCATCCGTACTTGGTTACTTTTGGTTTGTTGTTCCTAAGGAATGTATTCCATCCGCACTTGGTTACTTTTGGTTTGTTGTTCCTAAGGAATGTATTCCATCCGCACTTGGTTACTTTTGGTTTGTTGTTCCTAAGGAATGTATTCCATCCGCACTTGGTTACTTTTGGTTTGTTGTTCCTGAGGAATGTATTCCATCCGCACTTGGTTACTTTTGGCTTGTTGTTCTTAAGGAATGTATTCCATCCGCACTTGGTTACTTTTGGTTTGTTGTTCCTAAGGAATGTATTCTATCCGCACTTGGTTACTTTTGGTTTGTTGTTCCTAAGGAATGTATTCCATCCGCACTTGGTTACTTTTGGTTTGTTGTTCCTAAGGAATGTATTCCATCCGCACTTGGTTACTTTTGGTTTGTTGTTCCTAAGGAATGTATTCTATCCGCACTTGGTTACTTTTGGTTTGTTGTTCCTAAGGAATGTATTCCATCCGCACTTGGTTACTTTTGGTTTGTTGTTCCTGAGGAATGTATTCCATCCGCACTTGGTTACTTTTAGTTTGTTGTTCCTAAGGAATGTATTCCATCCGCACTTGGTTACTTTTAGTTTGTTGTTCCTAAGGAATGTATTCCATCCGCACTTGGTTACTTTTGGTTTGTTGTTCCTAAGGAATGTATTCCATCCGCACTTGGTTACTTTTGGTTTGTTGTTCCTAAGGAATGTATTCTATCCGCACTTGGTTACTTTTGGTTTGTTGTTCCTAAGGAATGTATTCCATCCGCACTTGGTTACTTTTGGTTTGTTGTTCCTAAGGAATGTATTCCATCCGCACTTGGTTACTTTTGGTTTGTTGTTCCTAAGGAATGTATTCTATCCGCACTTGGTTACTTTTGGTTTGTTGTTCCTAAGGAATGTATTCCATCCGTACTTGGTTACTTTTGGTTTGTTGTTCCTAAGGAATGTATTCCATCCGCACTTGGTTACTTTTGGTTTGTTGTTCCTAAGGAATGTATTCCATCCGCACTTGGTTACTTTTGGTTTGTTGTTCCTAAGGAATGTATTCCATCCGCACTTGGTTACTTTTGGTTTGTTGTTCCTAAGGAATGTATTCCATCCGCACTTGGTTACTTTTGGTTTGTTGTTCCTAAGGAATGTATTCCATCCGCACTTGGTTACTTTTGGTTTGTTGTTCCTAAGGAATGTATTCCATCCGCACTTGGTTACTTTTGGTTTGTTGTTCCTAAGGAATGTATTCCATCCGCACTTGGTTACTTTTGGTTTGTTGTTCCTAAGGAATGTATTCCATCCGTACTTGGTTACTTTTGGTTTGTTGTTCCTAAGGAATGTATTCCATCCGCACTTGGTTACTTTTGGTTTGTTGTTCCTAAGGAATGTATTCCATCCGCACTTGGTTACTTTTGGTTTGTTGTTCCTAAGGAATGTATTCCATCCGCACTTGGTTACTTTTGGTTTGTTGTTCCTAAGGAATGTATTCCATCCGCACTTGGTTACTTTTGGTTTGTTGTTCCTAAGGAATGTATTCCATCCGTACTTGGTTACTTTTGGTTTGTTGTTCCTAAGGAATGTATTCCATCCGCACTTGGTTACTTTTGGTTTGTTGTTCCTAAGGAATGTATTCCATCCGTACTTGGTTACTTTTGGTTTGTTGTTCCTAAGGAATGTATTCCATCCGCACTTGGTTACTTTTGGTTTGTTGTTCCTAAGGAATGTATTCCATCCGTACTTGGTTACTTTTGGTTTGTTGTTCCTAAGGAATGTATTCCATCCGCACTTGGTTACTTTTGGTTTGTTGTTCCTAAGGAATGTATTCCATCCGTACTTGGTTACTTTTGGTTTGTTGTTCCTAAGGAATGTATTCCATCCGCACTTGGTTACTTTTGGTTTGTTGTTCCTAAGGAATGTATTCCATCCGCACTTGGTTACTTTTGGTTTGTTGTTCCTAAGGAATGTATTCCATCCGCACTTGGTTACTTTTGGTTTGTTGTTCCTAAGGAATGTATTCCATCCGCACTTGGTTACTTTTGGTTTGTTGTTCCTAAGGAATGTATTCCATCCGTACTTGGTTACTTTTGGTTTGTTGTTCCTAAGGAATGTATTCCATCCGTACTTGGTTACTTTTGGTTTGTTGTTCCTAAGGAATGTATTCCATCCGCACTTGGTTACTTTTGGTTTGTTGTTCCTAAGGAATGTATTCCATCCGCACTTGGTTACTTTTGGTTTGTTGTTCCTAAGGAATGTATTCTATCCGCACTTGGTTACTTTTGGTTTGTTGTTCCTAAGGAATGTATTCCATCCGTACTTGGTTACTTTTGGTTTGTTGTTCCTAAGGAATGTATTCCATCCGTACTTGGTTACTTTTGGTTTGTTGTTCCTAAGGAATGTATTCCATCCGCACTTGGTTACTTTTGGTTTGTTGTTCCTAAGGAATGTATTCCATCCGCACTTGGTTACTTTTGGTTTGTTGTTCCTAAGGAATGTATTCCATCCGCACTTGGTTACTTTTGGTTTGTTGTTCCTAAGGAATGTATTCCATCCGCACTTGGTTACTTTTGGTTTGTTGTTCCTAAGGAATGTATTCCATCCGTACTTGGTTACTTTTGGTTTGTTGTTCCTAAGGAATGTATTCCATCCGTACTTGGTTACTTTTGGTTTGTTGTTCCTAAGGAATGTATTCCATCCGCACTTGGTTACTTTTGGTTTGTTGTTCCTAAGGAATGTATTCCATCCGCACTTGGTTACTTTTGGTTTGTTGTTCCTAAGGAATGTATTCCATCCGCACTTGGTTACTTTTGGTTTGTTGTTCCTAAGGAATGTATTCTATCCGCACTTGGTTACTTTTGGTTTGTTGTTCCTAAGGAATGTATTCCATCCGCACTTGGTTACTTTTGGTTTGTTGTTCCTAAGGAATGTATTCCATCCGCACTTGGTTACTTTTGGTTTGTTGTTCCTGAGGAATGTATTCCATCCGCACTTGGTTACTTTTGGTTTGTTGTTCCTAAGGAATGTATTCCATCCGCACTTGGTTACTTTTGGTTTGTTGTTCCTAAGGAATGTATTCTATCCGCACTTGGTTACTTTTGGTTTGTTGTTCCTAAGGAATGTATTCCATCCGCACTTGGTTACTTTTGGTTTGTTGTTCCTAAGGAATGTATTCCATCCGCACTTGGTTACTTTTGGTTTGTTGTTCCTAAGGAATGTATTCTATCCGCACTTGGTTACTTTTGGTTTGTTGTTCCTAAGGAATGTATTCCATCCGTACTTGGTTACTTTTGGTTTGTTGTTCCTAAGGAATGTATTCCATCCGCACTTGGTTACTTTTGGTTTGTTGTTCCTAAGGAATGTATTCCATCCGCACTTGGTTACTTTTGGTTTGTTGTTCCTAAGGAATGTATTCCATCCGCACTTGGTTACTTTTGGTTTGTTGTTCCTAAGGAATGTATTCCATCCGCACTTGGTTACTTTTGGTTTGTTGTTCCTAAGGAATGTATTCCATCCGCACTTGGTTACTTTTGGTTTGTTGTTCCTAAGGAATGTATTCCATCCGCACTTGGTTACTTTTGGTTTGTTGTTCCTAAGGAATGTATTCCATCCGCACTTGGTTACTTTTGGTTTGTTGTTCCTAAGGAATGTATTCCATCCGTACTTGGTTACTTTTGGTTTGTTGTTCCTAAGGAATGTATTCCATCCGCACTTGGTTACTTTTGGTTTGTTGTTCCTAAGGAATGTATTCCATCCGCACTTGGTTACTTTTGGTTTGTTGTTCCTAAGGAATGTATTCCATCCGCACTTGGTTACTTTTGGTTTGTTGTTCCTAAGGAATGTATTCCATCCGCACTTGGTTACTTTTGGTTTGTTGTTCCTAAGGAATGTATTCCATCCGCACTTGGTTACTTTTGGTTTGTTGTTCCTAAGGAATGTATTCCATCCGCACTTGGTTACTTTTGGTTTGTTGTTCCTAAGGAATGTATTCCATCCGTACTTGGTTACTTTTGGTTTGTTGTTCCTAAGGAATGTATTCCATCCGCACTTGGTTACTTTTGGTTTGTTGTTCCTAAGGAATGTATTCCATCCGTACTTGGTTACTTTTGGTTTGTTGTTCCTAAGGAATGTATTCCATCCGCACTTGGTTACTTTTGGTTTGTTGTTCCTAAGGAATGTATTCCATCCGTACTTGGTTACTTTTGGTTTGTTGTTCCTAAGGAATGTATTCCATCCGCACTTGGTTACTTTTGGTTTGTTGTTCCTAAGGAATGTATTCCATCCGCACTTGGTTACTTTTGGTTTGTTGTTCCTAAGGAATGTATTCCATCCGCACTTGGTTACTTTTGGTTTGTTGTTCCTAAGGAATGTATTCCATCCGCACTTGGTTACTTTTGGTTTGTTGTTCCTAAGGAATGTATTCCATCCGTACTTGGTTACTTTTGGTTTGTTGTTCCTAAGGAATGTATTCCATCCGTACTTGGTTACTTTTGGTTTGTTGTTCCTAAGGAATGTATTCCATCCGCACTTGGTTACTTTTGGTTTGTTGTTCCTAAGGAATGTATTCCATCCGCACTTGGTTACTTTTGGTTTGTTGTTCCTAAGGAATGTATTCTATCCGCACTTGGTTACTTTTGGTTTGTTGTTCCTAAGGAATGTATTCCATCCGTACTTGGTTACTTTTGGTTTGTTGTTCCTAAGGAATGTATTCCATCCGTACTTGGTTACTTTTGGTTTGTTGTTCCTAAGGAATGTATTCCATCCGCACTTGGTTACTTTTGGTTTGTTGTTCCTAAGGAATGTATTCCATCCGCACTTGGTTACTTTTGGTTTGTTGTTCCTAAGGAATGTATTCCATCCGCACTTGGTTACTTTTGGTTTGTTGTTCCTAAGGAATGTATTCCATCCGCACTTGGTTACTTTTGGTTTGTTGTTCCTAAGGAATGTATTCCATCCGTACTTGGTTACTTTTGGTTTGTTGTTCCTAAGGAATGTATTCCATCCGTACTTGGTTACTTTTGGTTTGTTGTTCCTAAGGAATGTATTCCATCCGCACTTGGTTACTTTTGGTTTGTTGTTCCTAAGGAATGTATTCCATCCGCACTTGGTTACTTTTGGTTTGTTGTTCCTAAGGAATGTATTCCATCCGCACTTGGTTACTTTTGGTTTGTTGTTCCTAAGGAATGTATTCTATCCGCACTTGGTTACTTTTGGTTTGTTGTTCCTAAGGAATGTATTCCATCCGCACTTGGTTACTTTTGGTTTGTTGTTCCTGAGGAATGTATTCCATCCGCACTTGGTTACTTTTGGTTTGTTGTTCCTAAGGAATGTATTCCATCCGCACTTGGTTACTTTTGGTTTGTTGTTCCTAAGGAATGTATTCTTTCCGCACTTGGTTACTTTTGGTTTGTTGTTCCTAAGGAATGTATTCCATCCGTACTTGGTTACTTTTGGTTTGTTGTTCCTAAGGAATGTATTCCATCCGTACTTGGTTACTTTTGGTTTGTTGTTCCTAAGGAATGTATTCCATCCGCACTTGGTTACTTTTGGTTTGTTGTTCCTGAGGAATGTATTCTATCCGCACTTGGTTACTTTTGGTTTGTTGTTCCTAAGGAATGTATTCCATCCGCACTTGGTTACTTTTGGTTTGTTGTTCCTAAGGAATGTATTCCATCCGCACTTGGTTACTTTTGGTTTGTTGTTCCTAAGGAATGTATTCCATCCGTACTTGGTTACTTTTGGTTTGTTGTTCCTAAGGAATGTATTCCATCCGTACTTGGTTACTTTTGGTTTGTTGTTCCTAAGGAATGTATTCCATCCGCACTTGGTTACTTTTGGTTTGTTGTTCCTAAGGAATGTATTCCATCCGCACTTGGTTACTTTTGGTTTGTTGTTCCTAAGGAATGTATTCCATCCGCACTTGGTTACTTTTGGTTTGTTGTTCCTAAGGAATGTATTCCATCCGCACTTGGTTACTTTTGGTTTGTTGTTCCTAAGGAATGTATTCCATCCGCACTTGGTTACTTTTGGTTTGTTGTTCCTAAGGAATGTATTCCATCCGCACTTGGTTACTTTTGGTTTGTTGTTCCTAAGGAATGTATTCCATCCGCACTTGGTTAATTTTGGTTTGTTGTTCCTAAGGAATGTATTCCATCCGCACTTGGTTACTTTTGGTTTGTTGTTCCTAAGGAATGTATTCCATCCGCACTTGGTTACTTTTGGTTTGTTGTTCCTAAGGAATGTATTCCATCCGCACTTGGTTACTTTTGGTTTGTTGTTCCTAAGGAATGTATTCTATCCGCACTTGGTTACTTTTGGTTTGTTGTTCCTAAGGAATGTATTCCATCCGCACTTGGTTACTTTTGGTTTGTTGTTCCTGAGGAGTGTATTCCATCCGCACGTGGTTACTTTTGGTTTGTTGTTCCTAAGGAATGTATTCCATCCGCACTTGGTTACTTTTGGTTTGTTGTTCCTGAGGAATGTATTCCATCCGCACTTGGTTACTTTTGGTTTGTTGTTCCTAAGGAGTGTATTCTATCCGCACTTGGTTACTTTTGGTTTGTTGTTCCTAAGGAATGTATTCCATCCGCACTTGGTTACTTTTGGTTTGTTGTTCCTGAGGAATGTATTCCATCCGCACTTGGTTACTTTTGGTTTGTTGTTCCTGAGGAATGTATTCCATCCGCACTTGGTTACTTTTGGTTTGTTGTTCCTGAGGAATGTATTCCATCCGCACTTGGTTACTTTTGGTTTGTTGTTCCTAAGGAATGTATTCCATCCGCACTTGGTTACTTTTGGTTTGTTGTTCCTAAGGAATGTATTCCATCCGCACTTGGTTACTTTTGGTTTGTTGTTCCTAAGGAATGTATTCCATCCACACTTGGTTACTTTTGGTTTGTTGTTCCTAAGGAATGTATTCTATCCGCACTTGGTTACTTTTGGTTTGTTGTTCCTAAGGAATGTATTCCATCCGCACTTGGTTACTTTTGGTTTGTTGTTCCTGAGAAGTGTATTCCATCCGCACTTGGTTACTTTTGGTTTGTTGTTCCTAAGGAATGTATTCCATCCGCACTTGGTTACTTTTGGTTTGTTGTTCCTAAGGAATGTATTCCATCCACACTTGGTTACTTTTGGTTTGTTGTTCCTAAGGAATGTATTCCATCCGCACTTGGTTACTTTTGGTTTGTTGTTCCTAAGGAATGTATTCTACCCGCACTTGGTTACTTTTGGTTTGTTGTTCCTAAGGAATGTATTCCATCCGCACTTGGTTACTTTTGGTTTGTTGTTCCTAAGGAATGTATTCCATCCGCACTTGGTTACTTTTGGTTTGTTGTTCCTAAGGAATGTATTCCATCCGCACTTGGTTACTTTTGGTTTGTTGTTCCTAAGGAATGTATTCTATCCGCACTTGGTTACTTTTGGTTTGTTGTTCCTAAGGAATGTATTCCATCCACACTTGGTTACTTTTGGTTTGTTGTTCCTAAGGAATGTATTCTATCCGCACTTGGTTACTTTTGGTTTGTTGTTCCTAAGGAATGTATTCCATCCGCACTTGGTTACTTTTGGTTTGTTGTTCCTGAGAAGTGTATTCCATCCGCACTTGGTTACTTTTGGTTTGTTGTTCCTAAGGAATGTATTCCATCCGCACTTGGTTACTTTTGGTTTGTTGTTCCTGAGGAATGTATTCCATCCGCACTTGGTTACTTTTGGTTTGTTGTTCCTAAGGAATGTATTCCATCCGCACTTGGTTACTTTTGGTTTGTTGTTCCTAAGGAATGTATTCCATCCGCACTTGGTTACTTTTGGTTTGTTGTTCCTAAGGAATGTATTCCATCCACACTTGGTTACTTTTGGTTTGTTGTTCCTGAGGAATGTATTCCATCCGCACTTGGTTACTTTTGGTTTGTTGTTCCTGAGGAATGTATTCTATCCGCACTTGGTTACTTTTGGTTTGTTGTTCCTAAGGAATGTATTCCATCCACACTTGGTTACTTTTGGTTTGTTGTTCCTAAGGAATGTATTCTACCCGCACTTGGTTACTTTTGGTTTGTTGTTCCTAAGGAATGTATTCCATCCGCACTTGGTTACTTTTGGTTTGTTGTTCCTAAGGAATGTATTCCATCCGCACTTGGTTACTTTTGGTTTGTTGTTCCTAAGGAATGTATTCCATCCGCACTTGGTTACTTTTGGTTTGTTGTTCCTAAGGAATGTATTCTATCCGCACTTGGTTACTTTTGGTTTGTTGTTCCTGAGGAGTGTATTCCATCCGCACTTGGTTACTTTTGGTTTGTTGTTCCTAAGGAATGTATTCCATCCACACTTGGTTACTTTTGGTTTGTTGTTCCTAAGGAATGTATTCTACCCGCACTTGGTTACTTTTGGTTTGTTGTTCCTAAGGAATGTATTCCATCCGCACTTGGTTACTTTTGGTTTGTTGTTCCTAAGGAATGTATTCCATCCGCACTTGGTTACTTTTGGTTTGTTGTTCCTAAGGAATGTATTCCATCCGCACTTGGTTACTTTTGGTTTGTTGTTCCTAAGGAATGTATTCCATCCGCACTTGGTTACTTTTGGTTTGTTGTTCCTAAGGAATGTATTCCATCCACACTTGGTTACTTTTGGTTTGTTGTTCCTGAGGAGTGTATTCCATCCGCACTTGGTTACTTTTGGTTTGTTGTTCCTAAGGAATGTATTCCATCCACACTTGGTTACTTTTGGTTTGTTGTTCCTAAGGAATGTATTCTATCCGCACTTGGTTACTTTTGGTTTGTTGTTCCTAAGGAATGTATTCCATCCGCACTTGGTTACTTTTGGTTTGTTGTTCCTGAGAAGTGTATTCCATCCGCACTTGGTTACTTTTGGTTTGTTGTTCCTAAGGAATGTATTCCATCCGCACTTGGTTACTTTTGGTTTGTTGTTCCTGAGGAATGTATTCCATCCGCACTTGG
The DNA here is from genome assembly GCF_943734755.1 of Anopheles moucheti. Taxonomy (NCBI): domain Eukaryota; kingdom Metazoa; phylum Arthropoda; class Insecta; order Diptera; family Culicidae; genus Anopheles; species Anopheles moucheti. The sequence goes on from NW_026453627.1 coordinate 247,477, forward strand.
TTACTTTTGGTTTGTTGTTCCTAAGGAATGTATTCCATCCACACTTGGTTACTTTTGGTTTGTTGTTCCTAAGGAATGTATTCCATCCGCACTTGGTTACTTTTGGTTTGTTGTTCCTAAGGAATGTATTCCATCCACACTTGGTTACTTTTGGTTTGTTGTTCCTGAGGAATGTATTCCATCCGCACTTGGTTACTTTTGGTTTGTTGTTCCTGAGGAATGTATTCTATCCGCACTTGGTTACTTTTGGTTTGTTGTTCCTAAGGAATGTATTCCATCCACACTTGGTTACTTTTGGTTTGTTGTTCCTAAGGAATGTATTCTACCCGCACTTGGTTACTTTTGGTTTGTTGTTCCTAAGGAATGTATTCCATCCGCACTTGGTTACTTTTGGTTTGTTGTTCCTAAGGAATGTATTCCATCCGCACTTGGTTACTTTTGGTTTGTTGTTCCTAAGGAATGTATTCCATCCGCACTTGGTTACTTTTGGTTTGTTGTTCCTAAGGAATGTATTCTATCCGCACTTGGTTACTTTTGGTTTGTTGTTCCTGAGGAGTGTATTCCATCCGCACTTGGTTACTTTTGGTTTGTTGTTCCTAAGGAATGTATTCCATCCACACTTGGTTACTTTTGGTTTGTTGTTCCTAAGGAATGTATTCTATCCGCACTTGGTTACTTTTGGTTTGTTGTTCCTAAGGAATGTATTCCATCCGCACTTGGTTACTTTTGGTTTGTTGTTCCTGAGAAGTGTATTCCATCCGCACTTGGTTACTTTTGGTTTGTTGTTCCTAAGGAATGTATTCCATCCGCACTTGGTTACTTTTGGTTTGTTGTTCCTAAGGAATGTATTCCATCCACACTTGGTTACTTTTGGTTTGTTGTTCCTAAGGAATGTATTCCATCCGCACTTGGTTACTTTTGGTTTGTTGTTCCTAAGGAATGTATTCCATCCACACTTGGTTACTTTTGGTTTGTTGTTCCTGAGGAATGTATTCCATCCGCACTTGGTTACTTTTGGTTTGTTGTTCCTGAGGAATGTATTCCATCCGCACTTGGTTACTTTTGGTTTGTTGTTCCTAAGGAATGTATTCCATCCGCACTTGGTTACTTTTGGTTTGTTGTTCCTAAGGAATGTATTCTATCCGCACTTGGTTACTTTTGGTTTGTTGTTCCTGAGGAGTGTATTCCATCCGCACTTGGTTACTTTTGGTTTGTTGTTCCTAAGGAATGTATTCCATCCGCACTTGGTTACTTTTGGTTTGTTGTTCCTAAGGAATGTATTCTATCCGCACTTGGTTACTTTTGGTTTGTTGTTCCTAAGGAATGTATTCCATCCGCACTTGGTTACTTTTGGTTTGTTGTTCCTGAGGAATGTATTCCATCCGCACTTGGTTACTTTTAGTTTGTTGTTCCTGAGGAATGTATTCCATCCGCACTTGGTTACTTTTGGTTTGTTGTTCCTGAGGAATGTATTCCATCCGCACTTGGTTACTTTTGGTTTGTTGTTCCTAAGGAATGTATTCCATCCGCACTTGGTTACTTTTGGTTTGTTGTTCCTAAGGAATGTATTCCATCCGCACTTGGTTACTTTTGGTTTGTTGTTCCTAAGGAATGTATTCCATCCACACTTGGTTACTTTTGGTTTGTTGTTCCTAAGGAATGTATTCTATCCGCACTTGGTTACTTTTGGTTTGTTGTTCCTGAGGAATGTATTCCATCCGCACTTGGTTACTTTTAGTTTGTTGTTCCTGAGGAATGTATTCCATCCGCACTTGGTTACTTTTGGTTTGTTGTTCCTGAGAAGTGTATTCCATCCGCACTTGGTTACTTTTGGTTTGTTGTTCCTAAGGAATGTATTCCATCCGCACTTGGTTACTTTTGGTTTGTTGTTCCTAAGGAATGTATTCCATCCACACTTGGTTACTTTTGGTTTGTTGTTCCTAAGGAATGTATTCCATCCGCACTTGGTTACTTTTGGTTTGTTGTTCCTAAGGAATGTATTCCATCCGCACTTGGTTACTTTTGGTTTGTTGTTCCTAAGGAATGTATTCCATCCGCACTTGGTTACTTTTGGTTTGTTGTTCCTAAGGAATGTATTCCATCCGCACTTGGTTACTTTTGGTTTGTTGTTCCTAAGGAATGTATTCCATCCACACTTGGTTACTTTTGGTTTGTTGTTCCTGAGGAATGTATTCCATCCGCACTTAGTTACTTTTGGTTTGTTGTTCCTGAGGAATGTATTCCATCCGCACTTGGTTACTTTTGGTTTGTTGTTCCTAAGGAATGTATTCCATCCGCACTTGGTTACTTTTGGTTTGTTGTTCCTAAGGAATGTATTCTATCCGCACTTGGTTACTTTTGGTTTGTTGTTCCTAAGGAGTGTATTCTATCCGCACTTGGTTACTTTTGGTTTGTTGTTCCTAAGGAATGTATTCCATCCGCACTTGGTTACTTTTGGTTTGTTGTTCCTAAGGAGTGTATTCTATCCGCACTTGGTTACTTTTGGTTTGTTGTTCCTAAGGAATGTATTCCATCCGCACTTGGTTACTTTTGGTTTGTTGTTCCTGAGGAATGTATTCCATCCGCACTTGGTTACTTTTGGTTTGTTGTTCCTGAGGAATGTATTCCATCCGCACTTGGTTACTTTTGGTTTGTTGTTCCTGAGGAATGTATTCTATCCGCACTTGGTTACTTTTGGTTTGTTGTTCCTAAGGAATGTATTCTATCCGCACTTGGTTACTTTTGGTTTGTTGTTCCTGAGGAATGTATTCCATCCGCACTTGGTTACTTTTGGTTTGTTGTTCCTGAGGAATGTATTCCATCCGCACTTGGTTACTTTTGGTTTGTTGTTCCTAAGGAATGTATTCCATCCGCACTTGGTTACTTTTGGTTTGTTGTTCCTAAGGAATGTATTCCATCCGCACTTGGTTACTTTTGGTTTGTTGTTCCTGAGGAATGTATTCCATCCGCACTTGGTTACTTTTGGTTTGTTGTTCCTAAGGAGTGTATTCTATCCGCACTTGGTTACTTTTGGTTTGTTGTTCCTAAGGAATGTATTCCATCCGCACTTGGTTACTTTTGGTTTGTTGTTCCTGAGGAATGTATTCTATCCGCACTTGGTTACTTTTGGTTTGTTGTTCCTAAGGAATGTATTCCATCCGCACTTGGTTACTTTTGGTTTGTTGTTCCTAAGGAATGTATTCTATCCGCACTTGGTTACTTTTGGTTTGTTGTTCCTGAGGAATGTATTCCATCCGCACTTGGTTACTTTTGGTTTGTTGTTCCTAAGGAATGTATTCTATCCGCACTTGGTTACTTTTGGTTTGTTGTTCCTAAGGAATGTATTCCATCCGCACTTGGTTACTTTTGGTTTGTTGTTCCTGAGGAATGTATTCCATCCGCACTTGGTTACTTTTGGTTTGTTGTTCCTGAGGAATGTATTCTATCCGCACTTGGTTACTTTTGGTTTGTTGTTCCTAAGGAATGTATTCTATCCGCACTTGGTTACTTTTGGTTTGTTGTTCCTGAGGAATGTATTCCATCCGCACTTGGTTACTTTTGGTTTGTTGTTCCTGAGGAATGTATTCCATCCGCACTTGGTTACTTTTGGTTTGTTGTTCCTGAGGAATGTATTCCATCCGCACTTGGTTACTTTTGGTTTGTTGTTCTTAAGGAGTGTATTCTATCCGCACTTGGTTACTTTTGGTTTGTTGTTCCTAAGGAATGTATTCCATCCGCACTTGGTTACTTTTGGTTTGTTGTTCCTGAGGAATGTATTCCATCCGCACTTGGTTACTTTTGGTTTGTTGTTCCTGAGGAATGTATTCTATCCGCACTTGGTTACTTTTGGTTTGTTGTTCCTAAGGAATGTATTCTATCCGCACTTGGTTACTTTTGGTTTGTTGTTCCTGAGGAATGTATTCCATCCGCACTTGGTTACTTTTGGTTTGTTGTTCCTAAGGAATGTATTCCATCCGCACTTGGTTACTTTTGGTTTGTTGTTCCTGAGGAATGTATTCCATCCGCACTTGGTTACTTTTGGTTTGTTGTTCCTAAGGAGTGTATTCTATCCGCACTTGGTTACTTTTGGTTTGTTGTTCCTAAGGAATGTATTCCATCCGCACTTGGTTACTTTTGGTTTGTTGTTCCTGAGGAATGTATTCCATCCGCACTTGGTTACTTTTGGTTTGTTGTTCCTGAGGAATGTATTCTATCCGCACTTGGTTACTTTTGGTTTGTTGTTCCTAAGGAATGTATTCTATCCGCACTTGGTTACTTTTGGTTTGTTGTTCCTGAGGAATGTATTCCATCCGCACTTGGTTACTTTTGGTTTGTTGTTCCTGAGGAATGTATTCTATCCGCACTTGGTTACTTTTGGTTTGTTGTTCCTGAGGAATGTATTCCATCCGCACTTGGTTACTTTTGGTTTGTTGTTCCTGAGGAATGTATTCCATCCGCACTTGGTTACTTTTGGTTTGTTGTTCCTGAGGAATGTATTCTATCCGCACTTGGTTACTTTTGGTTTGTTGTTCCTAAGGAATGTATTCTATCCGCACTTGGTTACTTTTGGTTTGTTGTTCCTGAGGAATGTATTCTATCCGCACTTGGTTACTTTTGGTTTGTTGTTCCTGAGGAGTGTATTCCATCCGCACTTGGTTACTTTTGGTTTGTTGTTCCTAAGGAATGTATTCCATCCGCACTTGGTTACTTTTGGTTTGTTGTTCCTAAGGAATGTATTCCATCCGCACTTGGTTACTTTTGGTTTGTTGTTCCTGAGGAATGTATTCTATCCGCACTTGGTTACTTTTGGTTTGTTGTTCCTGAGGAGTGTATTCCATCCGCACTTGGTTACTTTTGGTTTGTTGTTCCTAAGGAATGTATTCCATCCGCACTTGGTTACTTTTGGTTTGTTGTTCCTAAGGAATGTATTCCATCCGCACTTGGTTACTTTTGGTTTGTTGTTCCTGAGGAATGTATTCCATCCGCACTTGGTTACTTTTGGTTTGTTGTTCCTGAGGAATGTATTCTATCCGCACTTGGTTACTTTTGGTTTGTTGTTCCTAAGGAATGTATTCCATCCGCACTTGGTTACTTTTGGTTTGTTGTTCCTGAGGAATGTATTCCATCCGCACTTGGTTACTTTTGGTTTGTTGTTCCTAAGGAATGTATTCCATCCGCACTTGGTTACTTTTGGTTTGTTGTTCCTGAGGAATGTATTCCATCCGCACTTGGTTACTTTTGGTTTGTTGTTCCTAAGGAGCGTATTCTATCCGCACTTGGTTACTTTTGGTTTGTTGTTCCTAAGGAATGTATTCCATCCGCACTTGGTTACTTTTGGTTTGTTGTTCCTGAGGAATGTATTCCATCCGCACTTGGTTACTTTTGGTTTGTTGTTCCTAAGGAATGTATTCTATCCGCACTTGGTTACTTTTGGTTTGTTGTTCCTGAGGAATGTATTCCATCCGCACTTGGTTACTTTTGGTTTGTTGTTCCTGAGGAATGTATTCTATCCGCACTTGGTTACTTTTGGTTTGTTGTTCCTGAGGAATGTATTCCATCCGCACTTGGTTACTTTTGGTTTGTTGTTCCTGAGGAATGTATTCCATCCGCACTTGGTTACTTTTGGTTTGTTGTTCCTGAGGAATGTATTCCATCCGCACTTGGTTACTTTTGGTTTGTTGTTCCTAAGGAATGTATTCCATCCGCACTTGGTTACTTTTGGTTTGTTGTTCCTGAGGAATGTATTCCATCCGCACTTGGTTACTTTTGGTTTGTTGTTCCTAAGGAGTGTATTCTATCCGCACTTGGTTACTTTTGGTTTGTTGTTCCTAAGGAATGTATTCCATCCGCACTTGGTTACTTTTGGTTTGTTGTTCCTGAGGAATGTATTCTATCCGCACTTGGTTACTTTTGGTTTGTTGTTCCTAAGGAATGTATTCTATCCGCACTTGGTTACTTTTGGTTTGTTGTTCCTGAGGAATGTATTCCATCCGCACTTGGTTACTTTTGGTTTGTTGTTCCTGAGGAATGTATTCTATCCGCACTTGGTTACTTTTGGTTTGTTGTTCCTGAGGAATGTATTCCATCCGCACTTGGTTACTTTTGGTTTGTTGTTCCTAAGGAATGTATTCCATCCGCACTTGGTTACTTTTGGTTTGTTGTTCCTGAGGAATGTATTCCATCCGCACTTGGTTACTTTTGGTTTGTTGTTCCTGAGGAATGTATTCCATCCGCACTTGGTTACTTTTGGTTTGTTGTTCCTGAGGAATGTATTCCATCCGCACTTGGTTACTTTTGGTTTGTTGTTCCTAAGGAATGTATTCCATCCGCACTTGGTTACTTTTGGTTTGTTGTTCCTGAGGAATGTATTCCATCCGCACTTGGTTACTTTTGGTTTGTTGTTCCTAAGGAATGTATTCCATCCGCACTTGGTTACTTTTGGTTTGTTGTTCCTGAGGAGTGTATTCCATCCGCACTTGGTTACTTTTGGTTTGTTGTTCCTGAGGAATGTATTCCATCCGCACTTGGTTACTTTTGGTTTGTTGTTCCTAAGGAATGTATTCCATCCGCACTTGGTTACTTTTGGTTTGTTGTTCCTAAGGAATGTATTCCATCCGCACTTGGTTACTTTTGGTTTGTTGTTCCTGAGGAATGTATTCCATCCGCACTTGGTTACTTTTGGTTTGTTGTTCCTGAGGAATGTATTCTATCCGCACTTGGTTACTTTTGGTTTGTTGTTCCTAAGGAATGTATTCCATCCGCACTTGGTTACTTTTGGTTTGTTGTTCCTGAGGAATGTATTCTATCCGCACTTGGTTACTTTTGGTTTGTTGTTCCTGAGGAGTGTATTCCATCCGCACTTGGTTACTTTTGGTTTGTTGTTCCTAAGGAATGTATTCCATCCGCACTTGGTTACTTTTGGTTTGTTGTTCCTAAGGAATGTATTCCATCCGCACTTGGTTACTTTTGGTTTGTTGTTCCTGAGGAATGTATTCCATCCGCACTTGGTTACTTTTGGTTTGTTGTTCCTGAGGAATGTATTCTATCCGCACTTGGTTACTTTTGGTTTGTTGTTCCTAAGGAATGTATTCTATCCGCACTTGGTTACTTTTGGTTTGTTGTTCCTAAGGAATGTATTCTATCCGCACTTGGTTACTTTTGGTTTGTTGTTCCTGAGGAATGTATTCCATCCGCACTTGGTTACTTTTGGTTTGTTGTTCCTAAGGAATGTATTCCATCCGCACTTGGTTACTTTTGGTTTGTTGTTCCTAAGGAATGTATTCCATCCGCACTTGGTTACTTTTGGTTTGTTGTTCCTGAGGAATGTATTCCATCCGCACTTGGTTACTTTTGGTTTGTTGTTCCTGAGGAATGTATTCCATCCGCACTTGGTTACTTTTGGTTTGTTGTTCCTAAGGAATGTATTCCATCCGCACTTGGTTACTTTTGGTTTGTTGTTCCTGAGGAATGTATTCCATCCGCACTTGGTTACTTTTGGTTTGTTGTTCCTAAGGAGTGTATTCTATCCGCACTTGGTTACTTTTGGTTTGTTGTTCCTAAGGAATGTATTCCATCCGCACTTGGTTACTTTTGGTTTGTTGTTCCTGAGGAATGTATTCTATCCGCACTTGGTTACTTTTGGTTTGTTGTTCCTAAGGAATGTATTCTATCCGCACTTGGTTACTTTTGGTTTGTTGTTCCTGAGGAATGTATTCCATCCGCACTTGGTTACTTTTGGTTTGTTGTTCCTGAGGAATGTATTCTATCCGCACTTGGTTACTTTTGGTTTGTTGTTCCTGAGGAATGTATTCCATCCGCACTTGGTTACTTTTGGTTTGTTGTTCCTGAGGAATGTATTCCATCCGCACTTGGTTACTTTTGGTTTGTTGTTCCTGAGGAATGTATTCTATCCGCACTTGGTTACTTTTGGTTTGTTGTTCCTAAGGAATGTATTCTATCCGCACTTGGTTACTTTTGGTTTGTTGTTCCTGAGGAATGTATTCTATCCGCACTTGGTTACTTTTGGTTTGTTGTTCCTAAGGAATGTATTCCATCCGCACTTGGTTACTTTTGGTTTGTTGTTCCTAAGGAATGTATTCTATCCGCACTTGGTTACTTTTGGTTTGTTGTTCCTGAGGAATGTATTCCATCCGCACTTGGTTACTTTTGGTTTGTTGTTCCTGAGGAATGTATTCCATCCGCACTTGGTTACTTTTGGTTTGTTGTTCCTAAGGAATGTATTCCATCCGCACTTGGTTACTTTTGGTTTGTTGTTCCTAAGGAATGTATTCCATCCGCACTTGGTTACTTTTGGTTTGTTGTTCCTGAGGAATGTATTCCATCCGCACTTGGTTACTTTTGGTTTGTTGTTCCTAAGGAGTGTATTCTATCCGCACTTGGTTACTTTTGGTTTGTTGTTCCTAAGGAATGTATTCCATCCGCACTTGGTTACTTTTGGTTTGTTGTTCCTGAGGAATGTATTCTATCCGCACTTGGTTACTTTTGGTTTGTTGTTCCTAAGGAATGTATTCCATCCGCACTTGGTTACTTTTGGTTTGTTGTTCCTAAGGAATGTATTCCATCCGCACTTGGTTACTTTTGGTTTGTTGTTCCTGAGGAATGTATTCCATCCGCACTTGGTTACTTTTGGTTTGTTGTTCCTGAGGAATGTATTCCATCCGCACTTGGTTACTTTTGGTTTGTTGTTCCTAAGGAATGTATTCCATCCGCACTTGGTTACTTTTGGTTTGTTGTTCCTGAGGAATGTATTCTATCCGCACTTGGTTACTTTTGGTTTGTTGTTCCTAAGGAATGTATTCTATCCGCACTTGGTTACTTTTGGTTTGTTGTTCCTAAGGAATGTATTCTATCCGCACTTGGTTACTTTTGGTTTGTTGTTCCTGAGGAATGTATTCCATCCGCACTTGGTTACTTTTGGTTTGTTGTTCCTAAGGAATGTATTCCATCCGCACTTGGTTACTTTTGGTTTGTTGTTCCTAAGGAATGTATTCCATCCGCACTTGGTTACTTTTGGTTTGTTGTTCCTGAGGAATGTATTCCATCCGCACTTGGTTACTTTTGGTTTGTTGTTCCTGAGGAATGTATTCCATCCGCACTTGGTTACTTTTGGTTTGTTGTTCCTAAGGAATGTATTCCATCCGCACTTGGTTACTTTTGGTTTGTTGTTCCTGAGGAATGTATTCCATCCGCACTTGGTTACTTTTGGTTTGTTGTTCCTAAGGAGTGTATTCTATCCGCACTTGGTTACTTTTGGTTTGTTGTTCCTAAGGAATGTATTCCATCCGCACTTGGTTACTTTTGGTTTGTTGTTCCTGAGGAATGTATTCTATCCGCACTTGGTTACTTTTGGTTTGTTGTTCCTAAGGAATGTATTCTATCCGCACTTGGTTACTTTTGGTTTGTTGTTCCTGAGGAATGTATTCCATCCGCACTTGGTTACTTTTGGTTTGTTGTTCCTGAGGAATGTATTCTATCCGCACTTGGTTACTTTTGGTTTGTTGTTCCTGAGGAATGTATTCCATCCGCACTTGGTTACTTTTGGTTTGTTGTTCCTGAGGAATGTATTCCATCCGCACTTGGTTACTTTTGGTTTGTTGTTCCTGAGGAATGTATTCTATCCGCACTTGGTTACTTTTGGTTTGTTGTTCCTAAGGAATGTATTCTATCCGCACTTGGTTACTTTTGGTTTGTTGTTCCTGAGGAATGTATTCTATCCGCACTTGGTTACTTTTGGTTTGTTGTTCCTAAGGAATGTATTCCATCCGCACTTGGTTACTTTTGGTTTGTTGTTCCTAAGGAATGTATTCTATCCGCACTTGGTTACTTTTGGTTTGTTGTTCCTGAGGAATGTATTCCATCCGCACTTGGTTACTTTTGGTTTGTTGTTCCTGAGGAATGTATTCCATCCGCACTTGGTTACTTTTGGTTTGTTGTTCCTAAGGAATGTATTCCATCCGCACTTGGTTACTTTTGGTTTGTTGTTCCTAAGGAATGTATTCCATCCGCACTTGGTTACTTTTGGTTTGTTGTTCCTGAGGAATGTATTCCATCCGCACTTGGTTACTTTTGGTTTGTTGTTCCTAAGGAGTGTATTCTATCCGCACTTGGTTACTTTTGGTTTGTTGTTCCTAAGGAATGTATTCCATCCGCACTTGGTTACTTTTGGTTTGTTGTTCCTGAGGAATGTATTCTATCCGCACTTGGTTACTTTTGGTTTGTTGTTCCTAAGGAATGTATTCCATCCGCACTTGGTTACTTTTGGTTTGTTGTTCCTAAGGAATGTATTCTATCCGCACTTGGTTACTTTTGGTTTGTTGTTCCTGAGGAATGTATTCCATCCGCACTTGGTTACTTTTGGTTTGTTGTTCCTAAGGAATGTATTCTATCCGCACTTGGTTACTTTTGGTTTGTTGTTCCTAAGGAATGTATTCTATCCGCACTTGGTTACTTTTGGTTTGTTGTTCCTGAGGAATGTATTCCATCCGCACTTGGTTACTTTTGGTTTGTTGTTCCTGAGGAATGTATTCTATCCGCACTTGGTTACTTTTGGTTTGTTGTTCCTAAGGAATGTATTCTATCCGCACTTGGTTACTTTTGGTTTGTTGTTCCTGAGGAATGTATTCCATCCGCACTTGGTTACTTTTGGTTTGTTGTTCCTGAGGAATGTATTCTATCCGCACTTGGTTACTTTTGGTTTGTTGTTCCTAAGGAATGTATTCTATCCGCACTTGGTTACTTTTGGTTTGTTGTTCCTGAGGAATGTATTCCATCCGCACTTGGTTACTTTTGGTTTGTTGTTCCTAAGGAATGTATTCCATCCGCACTTGGTTACTTTTGGTTTGTTGTTCCTGAGGAATGTATTCCATCCGCACTTGGTTACTTTTGGTTTGTTGTTCCTGAGGAATGTATTCTATCCGCACTTGGTTACTTTTGGTTTGTTGTTCCTGAGGAATGTATTCCATCCGCACTTGGTTACTTTTGGTTTGTTGTTCCTGAGGAATGTATTCCATCCGCACTTGGTTACTTTTGGTTTGTTGTTCCTGAGGAATGTATTCTATCCGCACTTGGTTACTTTTGGTTTGTTGTTCCTAAGGAATGTATTCTATCCGCACTTGGTTACTTTTGGTTTGTTGTTCCTGAGGAATGTATTCTATCCGCACTTGGTTACTTTTGGTTTGTTGTTCCTAAGGAATGTATTCCATCCGCACTTGGTTACTTTTGGTTTGTTGTTCCTAAGGAATGTATTCTATCCGCACTTGGTTACTTTTGGTTTGTTGTTCCTGAGGAATGTATTCCATCCGCACTTGGTTACTTTTGGTTTGTTGTTCCTGAGGAATGTATTCCATCCGCACTTGGTTACTTTTGGTTTGTTGTTCCTGAGGAATGTATTCCATCCGCACTTGGTTACTTTTGGTTTGTTGTTCCTAAGGAATGTATTCTATCCGCACTTGGTTACTTTTGGTTTGTTGTTCCTAAGGAATGTATTCCATCCGCACTTGGTTACTTTTGGTTTGTTGTTCCTGAGGAATGTATTCCATCCGCACTTGGTTACTTTTGGTTTGTTGTTCCTGAGGAATGTATTCTATCCGCACTTGGTTACTTTTGGTTTGTTGTTCCTAAGGAATGTATTCTATCCGCACTTGGTTACTTTTGGTTTGTTGTTCCTGAGGAATGTATTCCATCCGCACTTGGTTACTTTTGGTTTGTTGTTCCTGAGGAATGTATTCCATCCGCACTTGGTTACTTTTGGTTTGTTGTTCCTGAGGAATGTATTCCATCCGCACTTGGTTACTTTTGGTTTGTTGTTCCTAAGGAGTGTATTCTATCCGCACTTGGTTACTTTTGGTTTGTTGTTCCTAAGGAATGTATTCCATCCGCACTTGGTTACTTTTGGTTTGTTGTTCCTGAGGAATGTATTCCATCCGCACTTGGTTACTTTTGGTTTGTTGTTCCTGAGGAATGTATTCTATCCGCACTTGGTTACTTTTGGTTTGTTGTTCCTAAGGAATGTATTCTATCCGCACTTGGTTACTTTTGGTTTGTTGTTCCTGAGGAATGTATTCCATCCGCACTTGGTTACTTTTGGTTTGTTGTTCCTAAGGAATGTATTCCATCCGCACTTGGTTACTTTTGGTTTGTTGTTCCTGAGGAATGTATTCCATCCGCACTTGGTTACTTTTGGTTTGTTGTTCCTAAGGAGTGTATTCTATCCGCACTTGGTTACTTTTGGTTTGTTGTTCCTAAGGAATGTATTCCATCCGCACTTGGTTACTTTTGGTTTGTTGTTCCTGAGGAATGTATTCCATCCGCACTTGGTTACTTTTGGTTTGTTGTTCCTGAGGAATGTATTCTATCCGCACTTGGTTACTTTTGGTTTGTTGTTCCTAAGGAATGTATTCTATCCGCACTTGGTTACTTTTGGTTTGTTGTTCCTGAGGAATGTATTCCATCCGCACTTGGTTACTTTTGGTTTGTTGTTCCTGAGGAATGTATTCTATCCGCACTTGGTTACTTTTGGTTTGTTGTTCCTGAGGAATGTATTCCATCCGCACTTGGTTACTTTTGGTTTGTTGTTCCTGAGGAATGTATTCCATCCGCACTTGGTTACTTTTGGTTTGTTGTTCCTGAGGAATGTATTCTATCCGCACTTGGTTACTTTTGGTTTGTTGTTCCTAAGGAATGTATTCTATCCGCACTTGGTTACTTTTGGTTTGTTGTTCCTGAGGAATGTATTCCATCCGCACTTGGTTACTTTTGGTTTGTTGTTCCTAAGGAGTGTATTCTATCCGCACTTGGTTACTTTTGGTTTGTTGTTCCTAAGGAATGTATTCCATCCGCACTTGGTTACTTTTGGTTTGTTGTTCCTGAGGAATGTATTCCATCCGCACTTGGTTACTTTTGGTTTGTTGTTCCTAAGGAGTGTATTCTATCCGCACTTGGTTACTTTTGGTTTGTTGTTCCTAAGGAATGTATTCCATCCGCACTTGGTTACTTTTGGTTTGTTGTTCCTGAGGAATGTATTCCATCCGCACTTGGTTACTTTTGGTTTGTTGTTCCTGAGGAATGTATTCTATCCGCACTTGGTTACTTTTGGTTTGTTGTTCCTAAGGAATGTATTCTATCCGCACTTGGTTACTTTTGGTTTGTTGTTCCTGAGGAATGTATTCCATCCGCACTTGGTTACTTTTGGTTTGTTGTTCCTGAGGAATGTATTCTATCCGCACTTGGTTACTTTTGGTTTGTTGTTCCTAAGGAATGTATTCCATCCGCACTTGGTTACTTTTGGTTTGTTGTTCCTGAGGAATGTATTCCATCCGCACTTGGTTACTTTTGGTTTGTTGTTCCTGAGGAATGTATTCCATCCGCACTTGGTTACTTTTGGTTTGTTGTTCCTAAGGAATGTATTCTATCCGCACTTGGTTACTTTTGGTTTGTTGTTCCTAAGGAATGTATTCCATCCGCACTTGGTTACTTTTGGTTTGTTGTTCCTGAGGAATGTATTCTATCCGCACTTGGTTACTTTTGGTTTGTTGTTCCTAAGGAATGTATTCTATCCGCACTTGGTTACTTTTGGTTTGTTGTTCCTGAGGAATGTATTCCATCCGCACTTGGTTACTTTTGGTTTGTTGTTCCTAAGGAGTGTATTCTATCCGCACTTGGTTACTTTTGGTTTGTTGTTCCTAAGGAATGTATTCCATCCGCACTTGGTTACTTTTGGTTTGTTGTTCCTGAGGAATGTATTCCATCCGCACTTGGTTACTTTTGGTTTGTTGTTCCTGAGGAATGTATTCCATCCGCACTTGGTTACTTTTGGTTTGTTGTTCCTGAGGAATGTATTCTATCCGCACTTGGTTACTTTTGGTTTGTTGTTCCTAAGGAATGTATTCTATCCGCACTTGGTTACTTTTGGTTTGTTGTTCCTGAGGAATGTATTCCATCCGCACTTGGTTACTTTTGGTTTGTTGTTCCTAAGGAGTGTATTCTATCCGCACTTGGTTACTTTTGGTTTGTTGTTCCTAAGGAATGTATTCCATCCGCACTTGGTTACTTTTGGTTTGTTGTTCCTGAGGAATGTATTCTATCCGCACTTGGTTACTTTTGGTTTGTTGTTCCTAAGGAATGTATTCCATCCGCACTTGGTTACTTTTGGTTTGTTGTTCCTAAGGAATGTATTCTATCCGCACTTGGTTACTTTTGGTTTGTTGTTCCTGAGGAATGTATTCCATCCGCACTTGGTTACTTTTGGTTTGTTGTTCCTAAGGAATGTATTCTATCCGCACTTGGTTACTTTTGGTTTGTTGTTCCTAAGGAATGTATTCCATCCGCACTTGGTTACTTTTGGTTTGTTGTTCCTGAGGAATGTATTCCATCCGCACTTGGTTACTTTTGGTTTGTTGTTCCTAAGGAGTGTATTCTATCCGCACTTGGTTACTTTTGGTTTGTTGTTCCTAAGGAATGTATTCCATCCGCACTTGGTTACTTTTGGTTTGTTGTTCCTGAGGAATGTATTCCATCCGCACTTGGTTACTTTTGGTTTGTTGTTCCTGAGGAATGTATTCTATCCGCACTTGGTTACTTTTGGTTTGTTGTTCCTAAGGAATGTATTCCATCCGCACTTGGTTACTTTTGGTTTGTTGTTCCTGAGGAATGTATTCCATCCGCACTTGGTTACTTTTGGTTTGTTGTTCCTGAGGAATGTATTCTATCCGCACTTGGTTACTTTTGGTTTGTTGTTCCTAAGGAATGTATTCTATCCGCACTTGGTTACTTTTGGTTTGTTGTTCCTAAGGAATGTATTCCATCCGCACTTGGTTACTTTTGGTTTGTTGTTCCTGAGGAATGTATTCCATCCGCACTTGGTTACTTTTGGTTTGTTGTTCCTGAGGAATGTATTCCATCCGCACTTGGTTACTTTTGGTTTGTTGTTCCTGAGGAATGTATTCTATCCGCACTTGGTTACTTTTGGTTTGTTGTTCCTAAGGAATGTATTCCATCCGCACTTGGTTACTTTTGGTTTGTTGTTCCTGAGGAATGTATTCCATCCGCACTTGGTTACTTTTGGTTTGTTGTTCCTGAGGAATGTATTCTATCCGCACTTGGTTACTTTTGGTTTGTTGTTCCTGAGGAATGTATTCCATCCGCACTTGGTTACTTTTGGTTTGTTGTTCCTGAGGAATGTATTCCATCCGCACTTGGTTACTTTTGGTTTGTTGTTCCTGAGGAATGTATTCTATCCGCACTTGGTTACTTTTGGTTTGTTGTTCCTGAGGAATGTATTCCATCCGCACTTGGTTACTTTTGGTTTGTTGTTCCTGAGGAATGTATTCCATCCGCACTTGGTTACTTTTGGTTTGTTGTTCCTGAGGAATGTATTCCATCCGCACTTGGTTACTTTTGGTTTGTTGTTCCTAAGGAATGTATTCTATCCGCACTTGGTTACTTTTGGTTTGTTGTTCCTGAGGAATGTATTCTATCCGCACTTGGTTACTTTTGGTTTGTTGTTCCTAAGGAATGTATTCTATCCGCACTTGGTTACTTTTGGTTTGTTGTTCCTAAGGAGTGTATTCTATCCGCACTTGGTTACTTTTGGTTTGTTGTTCCTAAGGAATGTATTCCATCCGCACTTGGTTACTTTTGGTTTGTTGTTCCTAAGGAATGTATTCCATCCACACTTGGTTACTTTTGGTTTGTTGTTCCTAAGGAATGTATTCTATCCGCACTTGGTTACTTTTGGTTTGTTGTTCCTAAGGAATGTATTCCATCCGCACTTGGTTACTTTTGGTTTGTTGTTCCTGAGGAATGTATTCCATCCGCACTTGGTTACTTTTGGTTTGTTGTTCCTGAGGAATGTATTCTATCCGCACTTGGTTACTTTTGGTTTGTTGTTCCTAAGGAATGTATTCTATCCACACTTGGTTACTTTTGGTTTGTTGTTCCTAAGGAATGTATTCTATCCGCACTTGGTTACTTTTGGTTTGTTGTTCCTAAGGAATGTATTCCATCCGCACTTGGTTACTTTTGGTTTGTTGTTCCTGAGGAATGTATTCCATCCGCACTTGGTTACTTTTGGTTTGTTGTTCCTGAGGAATGTATTCCATCCGCACTTGGTTACTTTTGGTTTGTTGTTCCTGAGGAATGTATTCCATCCGCACTTGGTTACTTTTGGTTTGTTGTTCCTGAGGAATGTATTCCATCCACACTTGGTTACTTTTGGTTTGTTGTTCCTGAGGAATGTATTCCATCCGCACTTGGTTACTTTTGGTTTGTTGTTCCTGAGGAATGTATTCCATCCGCACTTGGTTACTTTTGGTTTGTTGTTCCTAAGGAATGTATTCCATCCGCACTTGGTTACTTTTGGTTTGTTGTTCCTAAGGAATGTATTCTATCCGCACTTGGTTACTTTTGGTTTGTTGTTCCTGAGGAATGTATTCTATCCGCACTTGGTTACTTTTGGTTTGTTGTTCCTAAGGAATGTATTCCATCCGCACTTGGTTACTTTTGGTTTGTTGTTCCTGAGGAATATATTCCATCCGCACTTGGTTACTTTTGGTTTGTTGTTCCTGAGAAGTGTATTCTATCCGCACTTGGTTACTTTTGGTTTGTTGTTCCTGAGAAGTGTATTCTATCCGCACTTGGTTACTTTTGGTTTGTTGTTCCTAAGGAATGTATTCTATCCCCACTTGGTTACTTTCGATTTGTTGTTCCTAAGGAATGTATTCTATCCGCACTTGGTTACTTTTGGTTTGTTGTTCCTAAGGAATGTATTCTATCCGCACTTGGTTACTTTTGGTTTGTTGTTCCTAAGGAATGTATTCTATCCGCACTTGGTTACTTTTGGTTTGTTGTTCCTAAGGAATGTATTCTATCCGCACTTGGTTACTTTTGGTTTGTTGTTCCTGAGAAGTGTATTCTATCCGCACTTGGTTACTTTTGGTTTGTTGTTCCTGAGAAGTTTATTCCATCCGCACTTGGTTACTTTTGGTTTGTTGTTCCTGAGGAATGTATTCCATCCGCACTTGGTTACTTTTGGTTTGTTGTTCCTGAGGAATGTATTCTATCCCCACTTGGTTACTTTTGGTTTGTTGTTCCTGAGAAGTTTATTCCATCCGCACTTGGTTACTTTTGGTTTGTTGTTCCTGAGGAATATATTCCATCCGCACTTGGTTACTTTTGGTTTGTTGTTCCTGAGGAATGTATTCCATCCGCACTTGGTTACTTTTGATTTGTTGTTCCTAAGGAATGTATTCCATCCGCACTTGGTTACTTTTGGTTTGTTGTTCCTGAGAAGTGTATTTCATCCGTACTTGGTACTTTTGATGTGTTGTTCCTGTAAAGTGTATTCCATCCGCACTTGGTTACTTTTGGTTTGTTGTTCCTAAGGAATGTATTCTATCCGCACTTGGTTACTTTTGGTTTGTTGTTCCTGAGAAGTGTATTCTATCCGCACTTGGTTACTTTTGGTTTGTTGTTCCTAAGGAATGTATTCTATCCCCACTTGGTTACTTTTGGTTTGTTGTTCCTAAGGAATGTATTCCATCCGCACTTGGTTACTTTTGGTTTGTTGTTCCTAAGGAATGTATTCTATCCGCACTTGGTTACTTTTGGTTTGTTGTTCCTGAGAAGTGTATTCTATCCGCACTTGGTTACTTTTGGTTTGTTGTTCCTAAGGAATGTATTCTATCCCCACTTGGTTACTTTTGGTTTGTTGTTCCTAAGGAATGTATTCCATCCGCACTTGGTTACTTTTGGTTTGTTGTTCCTGAGGAATATATTCCATCCGCACTTGGTTACTTTTGGTTTGTTGTTCCTAAGGAATGTATTCTATCCGCACTTGGTTACTTTTGGTTTGTTGTTCCTGAGAAGTGTATTCTATCCGCACTTGGTTACTTTTGGTTTGTTGTTCCTAAGGAATGTATTCCATCCGCACTTGGTTACTTTTGGTTTGTTGTTCCTGAGGAATATATTCCATCCGCACTTGGTTACTTTTGGTTTGTTGTTCCTAAGGAATGTATTCTATCCGCACTTGGTTACTTTTGGTTTGTTGTTCCTGAGAAGTGTATTCTATCCGCACTTGGTTACTTTTGGTTTGTTGTTCCTAAGGAATGTATTCTATCCCCACTTGGTTACTTTTGGTTTGTTGTTCCTAAGGAATGTATTCCATCCGCACTTGGTTACTTTTGGTTTGTTGTTCCTGAGGAATATATTCCATCCGCACTTGGTTACTTTTGGTTTGTTGTTCCTGAGAAGTGTATTCTATCCGCACTTGGTTACTTTTGGTTTGTTGTTCCTAAGGAATGTATTCTATCCGCACTTGGTTACTTTTGGTTTGTTGTTCCTAAGGAATGTATTCCATCCGCACTTGGTTACTTTTGGTTTGTTGTTCCTAAGGAATGTATTCTATCCGCACTTGGTTACTTTTGGTTTGTTGTTCCTAAGGAATGTATTCCATCCGCACTTGGTTACTTTTGGTTTGTTGTTCCTGAGGAATATATTCCATCCGCACTTGGTTACTTTTGGTTTGTTGTTCCTAAGGAATGTATTCTATCCGCACTTGGTTACTTTTGGTTTGTTGTTCCTGAGAAGTGTATTCTATCCGCACTTGGTTACTTTTGGTTTGTTGTTCCTAAGGAATGTATTCTATCCCCACTTGGTTACTTTTGGTTTGTTGTTCCTAAGGAATGTATTCCATCCGCACTTGGTTACTTTTGGTTTGTTGTTCCTAAGGAATGTATTCTATCCGCACTTGGTTACTTTTGGTTTGTTGTTCCTGAGAAGTGTATTCTATCCGCACTTGGTTACTTTTGGTTTGTTGTTCCTAAGGAATGTATTCTATCCCCACTTGGTTACTTTTGGTTTGTTGTTCCTAAGGAATGTATTCCATCCGCACTTGGTTACTTTTGGTTTGTTGTTCCTGAGGAATATATTCCATCCGCACTTGGTTACTTTTGGTTTGTTGTTCCTAAGGAATGTATTCTATCCGCACTTGGTTACTTTTGGTTTGTTGTTCCTGAGAAGTGTATTCTATCCGCACTTGGTTACTTTTGGTTTGTTGTTCCTAAGGAATGTATTCCATCCGCACTTGGTTACTTTTGGTTTGTTGTTCCTGAGGAATATATTCCATCCGCACTTGGTTACTTTTGGTTTGTTGTTCCTAAGGAATGTATTCTATCCGCACTTGGTTACTTTTGGTTTGTTGTTC
Organism: Anopheles moucheti; assembly: GCF_943734755.1. Classification (NCBI taxonomy): domain Eukaryota; kingdom Metazoa; phylum Arthropoda; class Insecta; order Diptera; family Culicidae; genus Anopheles; species Anopheles moucheti. The sequence goes on from NW_026453627.1 coordinate 266,696, forward strand.
CTGAGAAGTGTATTCTATCCGCACTTGGTTACTTTTGGTTTGTTGTTCCTAAGGAATGTATTCTATCCCCACTTGGTTACTTTTGGTTTGTTGTTCCTGAGGAGTGTATTCTATCCGCACTTGGTTACTTTTGGTTTGTTGTTCCTAAGTAATGTATTCTATCCGCACTTGGTTACTTTTGGTTTGTTGTTCCTAAGGAATGTATTCTATCCGCACTTGGTTACTTTTGGTTTGTTGTTCCTGAGAAGTGTATTCCATCCGCACTTGGTTACTTTTGGTTTGTTGTTCCTAAGGAATGTATTCTATCCGCACTTGGTTACTTTTGGTTTGTTGTTCCTAAGTAATGTATTCTATCCGCACTTGGTTACTTTTGGTTTGTTGTTCCTGAGGAGTGTATTCTATCCGCACTTGGTTACTTTTGATTTGTTGTTCCTAAGGAATGTATTCTATCCGCACTTGGTTACTTTTGGTTTGTTGTTCCTAAGGAATGTATTCTATCCGCACTTGGTTACTTTTGGTTTGTTGTTCCTGAGGAATGTATTCCATCCGCACTTGGTTACTTTTGGTTTGTTGTTCCTTAGGAATGTATTCCATCCGCACTTGGTTACTTTTGGTTTGTTGTTCCTAAGGAATGTATTCTATCCGCACTTGGTTACTTTTGGTTTGTTGTTCCTAAGGAATGTATTCCATCCGCACTTGGTTACTTTTGGTTTGTTGTTCCTAAGGAATGTATTCCATCCGCACTTGGTTACTTTTGGTTTGTTGTTCCTGAGGAATGTATTCCATCCGTACTTGGTTACTTTTGGTTTGTTGTTCCTAAGGAATGTATTCCATCCGTACTTGGTTACTTTTGGTTTGTTGTTCCTAAGGAATGTATTCTATCCGCACTTGGTTACTTTTGGTTTGTTGTTCCTAAGGAATGTATTCTATCCGCACTTGGTTACTTTTGGTTTGTTGTTCTTAAGGAATGTATTCTATCCGCACTTGGTTACTTTTGGTTTGTTGTTCCTGAGGAATGTATTCCATCCGTACTTGGTTACTTTTGGTTTGTTGTTCCTAAGGAATGTATTCTATCCGCACTTGGTTACTTTTGGTTTGTTGTTCCTAAGGAGTGTATTCTATCCGCACTTGGTTACTTTTGGTTTGTTGTTCCTAAGGAATGTATTCCATCCGCACTTGGTTACTTTTGGTTTGTTGTTCCTAAGGAATGTATTCTATCCGCACTTGGTTACTTTTGGTTTGTTGTTCCTAAGGAATGTATTCCATCCACACTTGGTTACTTTTGGTTTGTTGTTCCTAAGGAATGTATTCTATCCGCACTTGGTTACTTTTGGTTTGTTGTTCCTGAGGAATGTATTCCATCCGCACTTGGTTACTTTTAGTTTGTTGTTCCTGAGGAATGTATTCCATCCGCACTTGGTTACTTTTGGTTTGTTGTTCCTGAGAAGTGTATTCCATCCGCACTTGGTTACTTTTGGTTTGTTGTTCCTAAGGAATGTATTCCATCCGCACTTGGTTACTTTTGGTTTGTTGTTCCTAAGGAATGTATTCCATCCACACTTGGTTACTTTTGGTTTGTTGTTCCTAAGGAATGTATTCCATCCGCACTTGGTTACTTTTGGTTTGTTGTTCCTAAGGAATGTATTCCATCCGCACTTGGTTACTTTTGGTTTGTTGTTCCTAAGGAATGTATTCCATCCGCACTTGGTTACTTTTGGTTTGTTGTTCCTAAGGAATGTATTCCATCCGCACTTGGTTACTTTTGGTTTGTTGTTCCTAAGGAATGTATTCCATCCACACTTGGTTACTTTTGGTTTGTTGTTCCTGAGGAATGTATTCCATCCGCACTTGGTTACTTTTGGTTTGTTGTTCCTGAGGAATGTATTCCATCCGCACTTGGTTACTTTTGGTTTGTTGTTCCTAAGGAATGTATTCCATCCGCACTTGGTTACTTTTGGTTTGTTGTTCCTAAGGAATGTATTCTATCCGCACTTGGTTACTTTTGGTTTGTTGTTCCTAAGGAGTGTATTCTATCCGCACTTGGTTACTTTTGGTTTGTTGTTCCTAAGGAATGTATTCCATCCGCACTTGGTTACTTTTGGTTTGTTGTTCCTAAGGAGTGTATTCTATCCGCACTTGGTTACTTTTGGTTTGTTGTTCCTAAGGAATGTATTCCATCCGCACTTGGTTACTTTTGGTTTGTTGTTCCTGAGGAATGTATTCCATCCGCACTTGGTTACTTTTGGTTTGTTGTTCCTGAGGAATGTATTCCATCCGCACTTGGTTACTTTTGGTTTGTTGTTCCTGAGGAATGTATTCCATCCGCACTTGGTTACTTTTGGTTTGTTGTTCCTAAGGAATGTATTCCATCCGCACTTGGTTACTTTTGGTTTGTTGTTCCTAAGGAATGTATTCCATCCGCACTTGGTTACTTTTGGTTTGTTGTTCCTAAGGAATGTATTCCATCCACACTTGGTTACTTTTGGTTTGTTGTTCCTAAGGAATGTATTCTATCCGCACTTGGTTACTTTTGGTTTGTTGTTCCTAAGGAATGTATTCCATCCGCACTTGGTTACTTTTGGTTTGTTGTTCCTGAGAAGTGTATTCCATCCGCACTTGGTTACTTTTGGTTTGTTGTTCCTAAGGAATGTATTCCATCCGCACTTGGTTACTTTTGGTTTGTTGTTCCTAAGGAATGTATTCCATCCACACTTGGTTACTTTTGGTTTGTTGTTCCTAAGGAATGTATTCCATCCGCACTTGGTTACTTTTGGTTTGTTGTTCCTAAGGAATGTATTCCATCCGCACTTGGTTACTTTTGGTTTGTTGTTCCTAAGGAATGTATTCCATCCGCACTTGGTTACTTTTGGTTTGTTGTTCCTAAGGAATGTATTCCATCCACACTTGGTTACTTTTGGTTTGTTGTTCCTAAGGAATGTATTCCATCCGCACTTGGTTACTTTTGGTTTGTTGTTCCTGAGGAATGTATTCCATCCGCACTTGGTTACTTTTGGTTTGTTGTTCCTAAGGAATGTATTCCATCCGCACTTGGTTACTTTTGGTTTGTTGTTCCTAAGGAATGTATTCTATCCGCACTTGGTTACTTTTGGTTTGTTGTTCCTGAGGAGTGTATTCCATCCGCACTTGGTTACTTTTGGTTTGTTGTTCCTAAGGAATGTATTCCATCCGCACTTGGTTACTTTTGGTTTGTTGTTCCTAAGGAATGTATTCTATCCGCACTTGGTTACTTTTGGTTTGTTGTTCCTAAGGAATGTATTCCATCCGCACTTGGTTACTTTTGGTTTGTTGTTCCTGAGGAATGTATTCCATCCGCACTTGGTTACTTTTAGTTTGTTGTTCCTAAGGAATGTATTCCATCCGCACTTGGTTACTTTTAGTTTGTTGTTCCTAAGGAATGTATTCTATCCGCACTTGGTTACTTTTGGTTTGTTGTTCCTAAGGAGTGTATTCCATCCGCACTTGGTTACTTTTGGTTTGTTGTTCCTGAGGAGTGTATTCCATCCGCACGTGATTACTTTTGGTTTGTTGTTCCTAAGGAATGTATTCCATCCGCACTTGGTTACTTTTGGTTTGTTGTTCCTGAGGAATGTATTCCATCCGCACTTGGTTACTTTTGGTTTGTTGTTCCTAAGGAATGTATTCCATCCGCACTTGGTTACTTTTGGTTTGTTGTTCCTAAGGAATGTATTCCATCCACACTTGGTTACTTTTGGTTTGTTGTTCCTGAGGAATGTATTCCATCCGCAATTGGTTACTTTTGGTTTGTTGTTCCTGAGGAATGTATTCCATCCGCACGTGGTTACTTTTGGTTTGTTGTTCCTAAGGAGTGTATTCCATCTGCACTTGGTTACTTTTGGTTTGTTGTTCCTAAGGAGTGTATTCCATCCGCACTTGGTTACTTTTGGTTTGTTGTTCCTAAGGAATGTATTCTATCCGCACTTGGTTACTTTTGGTTTGTTGTTCCTGAGGAATGTATTCTATCCGCACTTGGTTACTTTTGGTTTGTTGTTCCTGAGAAGTGTATTCTATCCGTACTTGGTTACTTTTGGTTTGTTGTTCCTAAGGAATGTATTCTATCCGCACTTGGTTACTTTTGGTTTGTTGTTCCTAAGGAATGTATTCTATCCGCACTTGGTTACTTTTGGTTTGTTGTTCCTGAGGAATGTATTCTATCCGCACTTGGTTACTTTTGATTTGTTGTTCCTAATTAGTGTATTCTATCCGCACTTGGTTACTTTTGGTTTGTTGTTCCTAAGGAATGTATTCTATCCGCACTTGGTTACTTTTGGTTTGTTGTTCCTGAGGAATGTATTCTATCCGCACTTGGTTACTTTTGGTTTGTTGTTCCTGAGAAGTGTATTCTATCCGTACTTGGTTACTTTTGGTTTGTTGTTCCTAAGGAGTGTATTCCATCCGCACTTGGTTACTTTTGGTTTGTTGTTCCTAAGGAATGTATTCTATCCGCACTTGGTTACTTTTGGTTTGTTGTTCCTGAGAAGTGTATTCCATCCGCACTTGGTTACTTTTGGTTTGTTGTTCCTAAGGAATGTATTCCATCCGCACTTGGTTACTTTTGGTTTGTTGTTCCTAAGGAATGTATTCCATCCGCACTTGGTTACTTTTGGTTTGTTGTTCCTAAGGAATGTATTCCATCCGCACTTGGTTACTTTTGATTTGTTGTTCCTAAGGAATGTATTCTATCCGCACTTGGTTACTTTTGGTTTGTTGTTCCTAAGGAATGTATTCCATCCGCACTTGGTTACTTTTGGTTTGTTGTTCCTAAGGAATGTATTCTATCCGTACTTGGTTACTTTTGGTTTGTTGTTCCTAAGGAGTGTATTCCATCCGCACTTGGTTACTTTTGGTTTGTTGTTCCTAAGGAATGTATTCTATCCGCACTTGGTTACTTTTGGTTTGTTGTTCCTAAGGAATGTATTCTATCCGCACTTGGTTACTTTTGGTTTGTTGTTCCTGAGAAGTGTATTCCATCCGCACTTGGTTACTTTTGGTTTGTTGTTCCTAAGGAATGTATTCTATCCGTACTTGGTTACTTTTGGTTTGTTGTTCCTAAGGAGTGTATTCCATCCGCACTTGGTTACTTTTGGTTTGTTGTTCCTAAGGAATGTATTCTATCCGCACTTGGTTACTTTTGGTTTGTTGTTCCTGAGAAGTGTATTCCATCCGCACTTGGTTACTTTTGGTTTGTTGTTCCTAAGGAATGTATTCTATCCGCACTTGGTTACTTTTGGTTTGTTGTTCCTAAGGAATGTATTCCATCCGCACTTGGTTACTTTTGGTTTGTTGTTCCTGAGAAGTGTATTCCATCCGCACTTGGTTACTTTTGGTTTGTTGTTCCTAAGGAATGTATTCCATCCGCACTTGGTTACTTTTGGTTTGTTGTTCCTAAGGAATGTATTCTATCCGCACTTGGTTACTTTTGGTTTGTTGTTCCTAAGGAATGTATTCCATCCGCACTTGGTTACTTTTGGTTTGTTGTTCCTAAGGAATGTATTCCATCCGCACTTGGTTACTTTTGGTTTGTTGTTCCTAAGGAATGTATTCCATCCGCACTTGGTTACTTTTGATTTGTTGTTCCTAAGGAATGTATTCTATCCGCACTTGGTTACTTTTGGTTTGTTGTTCCTGAGAAGTGTATTCCATCCGCACTTGGTTACTTTTGGTTTGTTGTTCCTAAGGAATGTATTCTATCCGTACTTGGTTACTTTTGGTTTGTTGTTCCTAAGGAATGTATTCCATCCGTACTTGGTTACTTTTGGTTTGTTGTTCCTGAGAAGTGTATTCCATCCGCACTTGGTTACTTTTGGTTTGTTGTTCCTAAGGAATGTATTCCATCCGCACTTGGTTACTTTTGGTTTGTTGTTCCTAAGGAATGTATTCTATCCGCACTTGGTTACTTTTGGTTTGTTGTTCCTAAGGAATGTATTCCATCCGCACTTGGTTACTTTTGGTTTGTTGTTCCTGAGAAGTGTATTCCATCCGCACTTGGTTACTTTTGGTTTGTTGTTCCTAAGGAATGTATTCCATCCGCACTTGGTTACTTTTGGTTTGTTGTTCCTAAGGAATGTATTCTATCCGCACTTGGTTACTTTTGGTTTGTTGTTCCTAAGGAATGTATTCCATCCGCACTTGGTTACTTTTGGTTTGTTGTTCCTAAGGAATGTATTCTATCCGCACTTGGTTACTTTTGGTTTGTTGTTCCTAAGGAATGTATTCCATCCGCACTTGGTTACTTTTGGTTTGTTGTTCCTGAGAAGTGTATTCCATCCGCACTTGGTTACTTTTGGTTTGTTGTTCCTAAGGAATGTATTCCATCCGCACTTGGTTACTTTTGGTTTGTTGTTCCTAAGGAATGTATTCTATCCGCACTTGGTTACTTTTGGTTTGTTGTTCCTGAGAAGTGTATTCCATCCGCACTTGGTTACTTTTGGTTTGTTGTTCCTAAGGAATGTATTCCATCCGCACTTGGTTACTTTTGGTTTGTTGTTCCTAAGGAATGTATTCTATCCGCACTTGGTTACTTTTGGTTTGTTGTTCCTAAGGAATGTATTCTATCCGCACTTGGTTACTTTTGGTTTGTTGTTCCTAAGGAATGTATTCCATCCGCACTTGGTTACTTTTGGTTTGTTGTTCCTGAGAAGTGTATTCCATCCGCACTTGGTTACTTTTGGTTTGTTGTTCCTAAGGAATGTATTCCATCCGCACTTGGTTACTTTTGGTTTGTTGTTCCTAAGGAATGTATTCTATCCGCACTTGGTTACTTTTGGTTTGTTGTTCCTAAGGAATGTATTCTATCCGCACTTGGTTACTTTTGGTTTGTTGTTCCTAAGGAATGTATTCCATCCGCACTTGGTTACTTTTGGTTTGTTGTTCCTGAGAAGTGTATTCCATCCGCACTTGGTTACTTTTGGTTTGTTGTTCCTAAGGAATGTATTCTATCCGCACTTGGTTACTTTTGGTTTGTTGTTCCTAAGGAATGTATTCCATCCGCACTTGGTTACTTTTGGTTTGTTGTTCCTGAGAAGTGTATTCCATCCGCACTTGGTTACTTTTGGTTTGTTGTTCCTAAGGAATGTATTCCATCCGCACTTGGTTACTTTTGGTTTGTTGTTCCTAAGGAATGTATTCTATCCGCACTTGGTTACTTTTGGTTTGTTGTTCCTGAGAAGTGTATTCCATCCGCACTTGGTTACTTTTGGTTTGTTGTTCCTAAGGAATGTATTCTATCCGCACTTGGTTACTTTTGGTTTGTTGTTCCTAAGGAATGTATTCCATCCGCACTTGGTTACTTTTGGTTTGTTGTTCCTGAGAAGTGTATTCCATCCGCACTTGGTTACTTTTGGTTTGTTGTTCCTAAGGAATGTATTCCATCCGCACTTGGTTACTTTTGGTTTGTTGTTCCTAAGGAATGTATTCTATCCGCACTTGGTTACTTTTGGTTTGTTGTTCCTAAGGAATGTATTCTATCCGCACTTGGTTACTTTTGGTTTGTTGTTCCTAAGGAATGTATTCCATCCGCACTTGGTTACTTTTGGTTTGTTGTTCCTGAGAAGTGTATTCCATCCGCACTTGGTTACTTTTGGTTTGTTGTTCCTAAGGAATGTATTCTATCCGCACTTGGTTACTTTTGGTTTGTTGTTCCTAAGGAATGTATTCCATCCGCACTTGGTTACTTTTGGTTTGTTGTTCCTGAGAAGTGTATTCCATCCGCACTTGGTTACTTTTGGTTTGTTGTTCCTAAGGAATGTATTCCATCCGCACTTGGTTACTTTTGGTTTGTTGTTCCTAAGGAATGTATTCTATCCGCACTTGGTTACTTTTGGTTTGTTGTTCCTGAGAAGTGTATTCCATCCGCACTTGGTTACTTTTGGTTTGTTGTTCCTAAGGAATGTATTCTATCCGCACTTGGTTACTTTTGGTTTGTTGTTCCTAAGGAATGTATTCCATCCGCACTTGGTTACTTTTGGTTTGTTGTTCCTGAGAAGTGTATTCCATCCGCACTTGGTTACTTTTGGTTTGTTGTTCCTAAGGAATGTATTCCATCCGCACTTGGTTACTTTTGGTTTGTTGTTCCTAAGGAATGTATTCTATCCGCACTTGGTTACTTTTGGTTTGTTGTTCCTAAGGAATGTATTCCATCCGCACTTGGTTACTTTTGGTTTGTTGTTCCTAAGGAATGTATTCCATCCGCACTTGGTTACTTTTGGTTTGTTGTTCCTAAGGAATGTATTCCATCCGCACTTGGTTACTTTTGATTTGTTGTTCCTAAGGAATGTATTCTATCCGCACTTGGTTACTTTTGGTTTGTTGTTCCTGAGAAGTGTATTCCATCCGCACTTGGTTACTTTTGGTTTGTTGTTCCTAAGGAATGTATTCTATCCGTACTTGGTTACTTTTGGTTTGTTGTTCCTAAGGAATGTATTCCATCCGTACTTGGTTACTTTTGGTTTGTTGTTCCTGAGAAGTGTATTCCATCCGCACTTGGTTACTTTTGGTTTGTTGTTCCTAAGGAATGTATTCCATCCGCACTTGGTTACTTTTGGTTTGTTGTTCCTAAGGAATGTATTCTATCCGCACTTGGTTACTTTTGGTTTGTTGTTCCTAAGGAATGTATTCCATCCGCACTTGGTTACTTTTGGTTTGTTGTTCCTGAGAAGTGTATTCCATCCGCACTTGGTTACTTTTGGTTTGTTGTTCCTAAGGAATGTATTCCATCCGCACTTGGTTACTTTTGGTTTGTTGTTCCTAAGGAATGTATTCTATCCGCACTTGGTTACTTTTGGTTTGTTGTTCCTAAGGAATGTATTCCATCCGCACTTGGTTACTTTTGGTTTGTTGTTCCTAAGGAATGTATTCTATCCGCACTTGGTTACTTTTGGTTTGTTGTTCCTAAGGAATGTATTCCATCCGCACTTGGTTACTTTTGGTTTGTTGTTCCTGAGAAGTGTATTCCATCCGCACTTGGTTACTTTTGGTTTGTTGTTCCTAAGGAATGTATTCCATCCGCACTTGGTTACTTTTGGTTTGTTGTTCCTAAGGAATGTATTCTATCCGCACTTGGTTACTTTTGGTTTGTTGTTCCTGAGAAGTGTATTCCATCCGCACTTGGTTACTTTTGGTTTGTTGTTCCTAAGGAATGTATTCCATCCGCACTTGGTTACTTTTGGTTTGTTGTTCCTAAGGAATGTATTCTATCCGCACTTGGTTACTTTTGGTTTGTTGTTCCTAAGGAATGTATTCTATCCGCACTTGGTTACTTTTGGTTTGTTGTTCCTAAGGAATGTATTCCATCCGCACTTGGTTACTTTTGGTTTGTTGTTCCTGAGAAGTGTATTCCATCCGCACTTGGTTACTTTTGGTTTGTTGTTCCTAAGGAATGTATTCCATCCGCACTTGGTTACTTTTGGTTTGTTGTTCCTAAGGAATGTATTCTATCCGCACTTGGTTACTTTTGGTTTGTTGTTCCTAAGGAATGTATTCTATCCGCACTTGGTTACTTTTGGTTTGTTGTTCCTAAGGAATGTATTCCATCCGCACTTGGTTACTTTTGGTTTGTTGTTCCTGAGAAGTGTATTCCATCCGCACTTGGTTACTTTTGGTTTGTTGTTCCTAAGGAATGTATTCCATCCGCACTTGGTTACTTTTGGTTTGTTGTTCCTAAGGAATGTATTCTATCCGCACTTGGTTACTTTTGGTTTGTTGTTCCTAAGGAATGTATTCCATCCGCACTTGGTTACTTTTGGTTTGTTGTTCCTGAGAAGTGTATTCCATCCGCACTTGGTTACTTTTGGTTTGTTGTTCCTAAGGAATGTATTCCATCCGCACTTGGTTACTTTTGGTTTGTTGTTCCTAAGGAATGTATTCTATCCGCACTTGGTTACTTTTGGTTTGTTGTTCCTAAGGAATGTATTCCATCCGCACTTGGTTACTTTTGGTTTGTTGTTCCTGAGAAGTGTATTCCATCCGCACTTGGTTACTTTTGGTTTGTTGTTCCTAAGGAATGTATTCCATCCGCACTTGGTTACTTTTGGTTTGTTGTTCCTAAGGAATGTATTCTATCCGCACTTGGTTACTTTTGGTTTGTTGTTCCTAAGGAATGTATTCCATCCGCACTTGGTTACTTTTGGTTTGTTGTTCCTGAGAAGTGTATTCCATCCGCACTTGGTTACTTTTGGTTTGTTGTTCCTAAGGAATGTATTCCATCCGCACTTGGTTACTTTTGGTTTGTTGTTCCTAAGGAATGTATTCTATCCGCACTTGGTTACTTTTGGTTTGTTGTTCCTGAGAAGTGTATTCCATCCGCACTTGGTTACTTTTGGTTTGTTGTTCCTAAGGAATGTATTCTATCCGCACTTGGTTACTTTTGGTTTGTTGTTCCTAAGGAATGTATTCTATCCGCACTTGGTTACTTTTGGTTTGTTGTTCCTAAGGAATGTATTCCATCCGCACTTGGTTACTTTTGGTTTGTTGTTCCTAAGGAATGTATTCTATCCGCACTTGGTTACTTTTGATTTGTTGTTCCTAAGGAATGTATTCTATCCGCACTTGGTTACTTTTGATTTGTTGTTCCTAAGGAATGTATTCCATCCACACTTGGTTACTTTTGGTTTGTTGTTCCTAAGGAATGTATTCCATCAGCACTTGGTTACTTTTGGTTTGTTGTTCCTAAGGAATGTATTCCATCCGTACTTGGTACTTTTGATGTGTTGTTCCTGAAAAGTGTATTTCATCCGTACTTGGTACTTTTGATGCGTTGTTCCTGTAAAGTGTATTTCATCCGTACTTGGTACTTCTGATGTGTTGTTCCTGAAAAGTGTATTCCATCCGTACTTGGTTACTTTTGGTTTGTTGTTCCTGAGAAGTGTATTCCATCCGCACTTGGTTACTTTTGGTTTGTTGTTCCTAAGGAATGTATTCCATCCGCACTTGGTTACTTTTGGTTTGTTGTTCCTGAGAAGTGTATTCCATCCGCACTTGGTTACTTTTGGTTTGTTGTTCCTAAGGAATGTATTCCATCCGCACTTGGTTACTTTTGGTTTGTTGTTCCTAAGGAGTGTATTCCATCCGCACTTGGTTACTTTTGGTTTGTTGTTCCTAAGGAATGTATTCCATCCGCACTTGGTTACTTTTGGTTTGTTGTTCCTGAGAAGTGTATTCCATCCGCACTTGGTTACTTTTGGTTTGTTGTTCCTAAGGAGTGTATTCTATCCGCACTTGGTTACTTTTGGTTTGTTGTTCCTAAGGAATGTATTCCATCCGTACTTGGTACTTTTGATGTGTTGTTCCTGAAAAGTGTATTTCATCCGTACTTGGTACTTTTGATGCGTTGTTCCTGTAAAGTGTATTTCATCCGTACTTGGTACTTCTGATGTGTTGTTCCTGAAAAGTGTATTCCATCCGCACTTGGTTACTTTTGGTTTGTTGTTCCTGAGAAGTGTATTCCATCCGCACTTGGTTACTTTTGGTTTGTTGTTCCTAAGGAATGTATTCCATCCGCACTTGGTTACTTTTGGTTTGTTGTTCCTAAGGAATGTATTCTATCCGCACTTGGTTACTTTTGGTTTGTTGTTCCTAAGGAATGTATTCCATCCGCACTTGGTTACTTTTGGTTTGTTGTTCCTGAGAAGTGTATTCCATCCGCACTTGGTTACTTTTGGTTTGTTGTTCCTGAGGAGTGTATTCCATCCGCACTTGGTTACTTTTGGTTTGTTGTTCCTAAGGAATGTATTCTATCCGCACTTGGTTACTTTTGGTTTGTTGTTCCTAAGGAGTGTATTCCATCCGCACTTGGTTACTTTTGGTTTGTTGTTCCTAAGGAATGTATTCCATCCGCACTTGGTTACTTTTGGTTTGTTGTTCCTAAGGAATGTATTCTATCCGCACTTGGTTACTTTTGATTTGTTGTTCCTAAGGAATGTATTCTATCCGCACTTGGTTACTTTTGGTTTGTTGTTCCTAAGGAATGTATTCTATCCGCACTTGGTTACTTTTGGTTTGTTGTTCCTGAGGAGTGTATTCCATCCGCACTTGGTTACTTTTGGTTTGTTGTTCCTAAGGAATGTATTCTATCCGCACTTGGTTACTTTTGGTTTGTTGTTCCTAAGGAATGTATTCCATCCGCACTTGGTTACTTTTGGTTTGTTGTTCCTAAGGAATGTATTCTATCTGCACTTGGTTACTTTTGGTTTGTTGTTCCTAAGGAATGTATTCTATCCGCACTTGGTTACTTTTGGTTTGTTGTTCCTAAGGAATGTATTCTATCTGCACTTGGTTACTTTTGGTTTGTTGTTCCTAAGGAATGTATTCTATCCGCACTTGGTTACTTTTGGTATGTTGTTCCTAAGGAATGTATTCCATCCGCACTTGGTTACTTTTGGTATGTTGTTCCTAAGGAATGTATTCCATCCGCACTTGGTTACTTTTGATGTGTTGTTCCTAAGGAATGTATTCTATCTGCACTTGGTTACTTTTGGTTTGTTGTTCCTAAGGAATGTATTCCATCCGCACTTGGTTACTTTTGGTTTGTTGTTCCTAAGGAATGTATTCCATCCGCACTTGGTTACTTTTGGTTTGTTGTTCCTAAGAAGTGTATTCCATCCGCACTTGGTTACTTTTGGTTTGTTGTTCCTGAGGAATGTATTCCATCCGCACTTGGTTACTTTTGGTTTGTTGTTCCTAAGGAATGTATTCTATCCGCACTTGGTTACTTTTGGTTTGTTGTTCCTAAGAAGTGTATTCCATCCGCACTTGGTTACTTTTGGTTTGTTGTTCCTAAGAAGTGTATTCCATCCGCACTTGGTTACTTTTGGTTTGTTGTTCCTGAGGAATGTATTCCATCCGCACTTGGTTACTTTTGGTTTGTTGTTCCTAAGGAATGTATTCTATCCGCACTTGGTTACTTTTGGTTTGTTGTTCCTGAGGAATGTATTCCATCCGCACTTGGTTACTTTTGATGTGTTGTTCCTAAGGAGTGTATTCTATCCGCACTTGGTTACTTTTGATTTGTTGTTCCTAAGGAATGTATTCCATCCACACTTGGTTACTTTTGGTTTGTTGTTCCTAAGGAATGTATTCCATCAGCACTTGGTTACTTTTGGTTTGTTGTTCCTAAGGAATGTATTCCATCCGTACTTGGTACTTTTGATGTGTTGTTCCTGAAAAGTGTATTTCATCCGTACTTGGTACTTTTGATGCGTTGTTCCTGTAAAGTGTATTTCATCCGTACTTGGTACTTCTGATGTGTTGTTCCTGAAAAGTGTATTCCATCCGTACTTGGTACTTTTGGTTTGTTGTTCCTGAAAAGTGTATTCCATCCGTACTTGGTACTTTTGATGTGTTGTTCCTGAAAAGTGTATTTCATCCGTACTTGGTACTTTTGATGTGTTGTTCCTGAAAAGTGTATTCCATCCGTAAATGGTACTTCTGATGCGTTGTTCCTGAAAAGTGTATTCCATCCGTACTTGGTACTTTTGATGCGTTGTTCCTGTAAAGTGTGTTTCATCCGTACTTGGTACTTTTGATGCGTTGTTCCTGAAAAGTGTATTCCATCCGTACATGGTACTTTTGATGTGTTGTTCCTGAAAAGTGTATTCCATCCGTACTTGGTACTTTTGATGCGTTGTTCCTGAAAAGTGTATTCCATCCGTACTTGGTACTTTTGATGCGTTGTTCCTGTAAAGTGTATTCCATCCGTACTTGTTACTTTTGATGTGTTGTTCCTGTAAAGTGTATTCCATCCGTACTTGGTACTTTTGATGCGTTGTTCCTGTAAAGTGTGTTTCATCCGTACTTGGTACTTTTGATGCGTTGTTCCTGAAAAGTGTATTCCATCCGTACTTGGTACTTTTGATGTGTTGTTCCTGAAAAGTGTATTCCATCCGTACTTGGTACTTTTGATGTGTTGTTCCTGAAAAGTGTATTCCATCCGTACTTGGTACTTTTGATGTGTTGTTCCTGAAAAGTGTATTCCATCCGTACTTGGTACTTTTGATGTGTTGTTCCAGAAAAGTGTATTTCATCCGTACTTGGTACTTTTGATGTGTTGTTCCTGAAAAGTGTATTTCATCCGTACTTGGTACTTTTGATGCGTTGTTCCTGAAAAGTGTATTTCATCCGTACTTGGTACTTTTGATGCGTTGTTCCTGAAAAGTGTATTTCATCCGTACTTGGTACTTTTGATGTGTTGTTCCTGAAAAGTGTATTCCATCCGTACTTGGTACTTTTGATGCGTTGTTCCTGTAAAGTGTATTCCATCCGTACTTGGTACTTTTGATGTGTTGTTCCTGAAAAGTGTATTCCATCCGTACTTGGTACTTTTGATGCGTTGTTCCTGTAAAGTGTATTCCATCCGTACTTGGTACTTTTGATGTGTTGTTCCTGAAAAGTGTATTTCATCCGTACTTGGTACTTTTGATGTGTTGTTCCTGAAAAGTGTATTCCATCCGTACTTGTTACTTTTGATGTGTTGTTCCTGAAAAGTGTATTCCATCCGTACTTGGTACTTTTGATGCGTTGTTCCTGTAAAGTGTATTCCATCCGTACTTGGTACTTCTGATGTGTTGTTCCTGAAAAGTGTATTCCATCCGTACTTGTTACTTTTGATGTGTTGTTCCTGAAAAGTGTATTTCATCCGTACTTGGTACTTTTGATGCGTTGTTCCTGAAAAGTGTATTTCATCCGTACTTGGTACTTTTGATGTGTTGTTCCTGAAAAGTGTATTCCATCCGTACTTGGTACTTTTGATGCGTTGTTCCTGAAAAGTGTATTCCATCCGTACTTGTTACTTTTGATGTGTTGTTCCTGAAAAGTGTATTTCATCCGTACTTGGTACTTTTGATGCGTTGTTCCTGAAAAGTGTATTCCATCCGTACTTGGTACTTTTGATGTGTTGTTCCTGAAAAGTGTATTCCATCCGTACTTGTTACTTTTGATGTGTTGTTCCTGAAAAGTGTATTCCATCCGTACTTGGTACTTTTGATGCGTTGTTCCTGTAAAGTGTGTTTCATCCGTACTTGGTACTTTTGATGTGTTGTTCCAGAAAAGTGTATTCCATCCGTACTTGTTACTTTTGATGTGTTGTTCCTGAAAAGTGTATTTCATCCGTACTTGGTACTTTTGATGCGTTGTTCCTGAAAAGTGTATTTCATCCGTACTTGGTACTTTTGATGTGTTGTTCCTGAAAAGTGTATTCCATCCGTACTTGGTACTTTTGATGCGTTGTTCCTGAAAAGTGTATTCCATCCGTACTTGTTACTTTTGATGTGTTGTTCCTGAAAAGTGTATTTCATCCGTACTTGGTTCTTTTGATGTGTTGTTCCTGAAAAGTGTATTTCATCCGTACTTGGTACTTTTGATGCGTTGTTCCTGAAAAGTGTATTCCATCCGTACTTGGTACTTTTGATGCGTTGTTCCTGAAAAGTGTATTCCATCCGTACTTGGTACTTTTGATGCGTTGTTCCTGTAAAGTGTATTTCATCCGTACTTGGTACTTTTGATGTGTTGTTCCTGAAAAGTGTATTCCATCCGTACTTGGTACTTTTGATGTGTTGTTCCTGAAAAGTGTATTCCATCCGTACTTGGTACTTTTGATGTGTTGTTCCTGAAAAGTGTATTTCATCCGTACTTGGTACTTTTGATGTGTTGTTCCTGAAAAGTGTATTCCATCCGTAAATGGTACTTCTGATGCGTTGTTCCTGAAAAGTGTATTCCATCCGTACTTGGTACTTTTGATGCGTTGTTCCTGTAAAGTGTGTTTCATCCGTACTTGGTACTTTTGATGCGTTGTTCCTGAAAAGTGTATTCCATCCGTACATGGTACTTTTGATGTGTTGTTCCTGAAAAGTGTATTCCATCCGTACTTGGTACTTTTGATGCGTTGTTCCTGAAAAGTGTATTCCATCCGTACTTGGTACTTTTGATGCGTTGTTCCTGTAAAGTGTATTCCATCCGTACTTGTTACTTTTGATGTGTTGTTCCTGTAAAGTGTATTCCATCCGTACTTGGTACTTTTGATGCGTTGTTCCTGTAAAGTGTGTTTCATCCGTACTTGGTACTTTTGATGCGTTGTTCCTGAAAAGTGTATTCCATCCGTACTTGGTACTTTTGATGTGTTGTTCCTGAAAAGTGTATTCCATCCGTACTTGGTACTTTTGATGTGTTGTTCCTGAAAAGTGTATTCCATCCGTACTTGGTACTTTTGATGTGTTGTTCCTGAAAAGTGTATTCCATCCGTACTTGGTACTTTTGATGTGTTGTTCCAGAAAAGTGTATTTCATCCGTACTTGGTACTTTTGATGTGTTGTTCCTGAAAAGTGTATTTCATCCGTACTTGGTACTTTTGATGCGTTGTTCCTGAAAAGTGTATTTCATCCGTACTTGGTACTTTTGATGCGTTGTTCCTGAAAAGTGTATTTCATCCGTACTTGGTACTTTTGATGTGTTGTTCCTGAAAAGTGTATTCCATCCGTACTTGGTACTTTTGATGCGTTGTTCCTGTAAAGTGTATTCCATCCGTACTTGGTACTTTTGATGTGTTGTTCCTGAAAAGTGTATTCCATCCGTACTTGGTACTTTTGATGCGTTGTTCCTGTAAAGTGTATTCCATCCGTACTTGGTACTTTTGATGTGTTGTTCCTGAAAAGTGTATTTCATCCGTACTTGGTACTTTTGATGTGTTGTTCCTGAAAAGTGTATTCCATCCGTACTTGTTACTTTTGATGTGTTGTTCCTGAAAAGTGTATTCCATCCGTACTTGGTACTTTTGATGCGTTGTTCCTGTAAAGTGTATTCCATCCGTACTTGGTACTTCTGATGTGTTGTTCCTGAAAAGTGTATTCCATCCGTACTTGTTACTTTTGATGTGTTGTTCCTGAAAAGTGTATTCCATCCGTACTTGGTACTTTTGATGTGTTGTTCCTGAAAAGTGTATTTCATCCGTACTTGGTACTTTTGATGTGTTGTTCCTGAAAAGTGTATTTCATCCGTACTTGGTACTTTTGATGTGTTGTTCCTGAAAAGTGTATTCCATCCGTACTTGGTACTTTTGATGCGTTGTTCCTGTAAAGTGTATTCCATCCGTACTTGGTACTTTTGATGTGTTGTTCCTGAAAAGTGTATTTCATCCGTACTTGGTACTTTTGATGTGTTGTTCCTGAAAAGTGTATTCCATCCGTACTTGTTACTTTTGATGTGTTGTTCCTGAAAAGTGTATTCCATCCGTACTTGGTACTTTTGATGCGTTGTTCCTGTAAAGTGTGTTTCATCCGTACTTGGTACTTTTGATGTGTTGTTCCAGAAAAGTGTATTCCATCCGTACTTGTTACTTTTGATGTGTTGTTCCTGAAAAGTGTATTTCATCCGTACTTGGTACTTTTGATGCGTTGTTCCTGAAAAGTGTATTTCATCCGTACTTGGTACTTTTGATGTGTTGTTCCTGAAAAGTGTATTCCATCCGTACTTGGTACTTTTGATGCGTTGTTCCTGAAAAGTGTATTCCATCCGTACTTGTTACTTTTGATGTGTTGTTCCTGAAAAGTGTATTTCATCCGTACTTGGTTCTTTTGATGTGTTGTTCCTGAAAAGTGTATTTCATCCGTACTTGGTACTTTTGATGTGTTGTTCCTGAAAAGTGTATTCCATCCGTACTTGGTACTTTTGATGTGTTGTTCCTGAAAAGTGTATTCCATCCGTACTTGGTACTTTTGATGTGTTGTTCCTGAGGAGTGTATTTCATCCGAACTTGGTACTTTTGATGTGTTGTTCCTGAAAAGTGTATTTCATCCGTACTTGGTACTTTTGATGTGTTGTTCCTGAAAAGTGTATTTCATCCGTACTTGGTACTTTTGATGTGTTGTTCCTGAAAAGTGTATTCCATCCGTACTTGGTACTTTTGATGTGTTGTTCCAGAAAAGTGTATTTCATCCGTACTTGGTACTTTTGATGTGTTGTTCCTGAAAAGTGTATTTCATCCGTACTTGGTACTTTTGATGCGTTGTTCCTGAAAAGTGTATTCCATCCGTACTTGTTACTTTTGATGTGTTGTTCCTGAAAAGTGTATTTCATCCGTACTTGGTACTTTTGATGCGTTGTTCCTGAAAAGTGTATTTCATCCGTACTTGGTACTTTTGATGTGTTGTTCCTGAAAAGTGTATTCCATCCGTACTTGGTACTTTTGATGCGTTGTTCCTGAAAAGTGTATTCCATCCGTACTTGTTACTTTTGATGTGTTGTTCCTGAAAAGTGTATTTCATCCGTACTTGGTTCTTTTGATGTGTTGTTCCTGAAAAGTGTATTTCATCCGTACTTGGTACTTTTGATGCGTTGTTCCTGAAAAGTGTATTCCATCCGTAAATGGTACTTCTGATGCGTTGTTCCTGAAAAGTGTATTCCATCCGTACTTGGTACTTTTGATGCGTTGTTCCTGTAAAGTGTATTCCATCCGTACTTGGTACTTTTGATGCGTTGTTCCTGTAAAGTGTATTTCATCCGTACTTGGTACTTTTGATGTGTTGTTCCTGAAAAGTGTATTCCATCCGTACTTGGTACTTTTGATGCGTTGTTCCTGTAAAGTGTATTCCATCCGTACTTGGTACTTTTGATGTGTTGTTCCAGAAAAGTGTATTTCATCCGTACTTGGTACTTTTGATGCGTTGTTCCTGAAAAGTGTATTCCATCCGTACTTGGTACTTTTGATGTGTTGTTCCAGAAAAGTGTATTTCATCCGTACTTGGTACTTTTGATGTGTTGTTCCTGAAAAGTGTATTCCATCCGTACTTGTTACTTTTGATGTGTTGTTCCTGAAAAGTGTATTCCATCCGTACTTGGTACTTTTGATGCGTTGTTCCTGTAAAGTGTATTCCATCCGTACTTGGTACTTCTGATGTGTTGTTCCTGAAAAGTGTATTCCATCCGTACTTGTTACTTTTGATGTGTTGTTCCTGAAAAGTGTATTCCATCCGTACTTGGTACTTTTGATGTGTTGTTCCTGAAAAGTGTATTTCATCCGTACTTGGTACTTTTGATGTGTTGTTCCTGAAAAGTGTATTTCATCCGTACTTGGTACTTTTGATGTGTTGTTCCTGAAAAGTGTATTCCATCCGTACTTGGTACTTTTGATGCGTTGTTCCTGTAAAGTGTATTCCATCCGTACTTGTTACTTTTGATGTGTTGTTCCTGAAAAGTGTATTTCATCCGTACTTGGTTCTTTTGATGTGTTGTTCCTGAAAAGTGTATTTCATCCGTACTTGGTACTTTTGATGCGTTGTTCCTGAAAAGTGTATTCCATCCGTAAATGGTACTTCTGATGCGTTGTTCCTGAAAAGTGTATTCCATCCGTACTTGGTACTTTTGATGCGTTGTTCCTGTAAAGTGTATTCCATCCGTACTTGGTACTTTTGATGCGTTGTTCCTGTAAAGTGTATTTCATCCGTACTTGGTACTTTTGATGCGTTGTTCCTGAAAAGTGTATTCCATCCGTAAATGGTACTTCTGATGCGTTGTTCCTGAAAAGTGTATTCCATCCGTACTTGGTACTTTTGATGCGTTGTTCCTGTAAAGTGTATTCCATCCGTACTTGGTACTTTTGATGCGTTGTTCCTGAAAAGTGTATTCCATCCGTACTTGTTACTTTTGATGTGTTGTTCCTGAAAAGTGTATTCCATCCGTACTTGGTACTTTTGATGCGTTGTTCCTGTAAAGTGTATTCCATCCGTACTTGGTACTTTTGATGTGTTGTTCCAGAAAAGTGTATTTCATCCGTACTTGGTACTTTTGATGTGTTGTTCCTGAAAAGTGTATTCCATCCGTACTTGGTACTTTTGATGTGTTGTTCCAGAAAAGTGTATTTCATCCGTACTTGGTACTTTTGATGTGTTGTTCCTGAAAAGTGTATTTCATCCGTACTTGGTACTTTTGATGCGTTGTTCCTGAAAAGTGTATTCCATCCGTACTTGTTACTTTTGATGTGTTGTTCCTGAAAAATGTATTTCATCCGTACTTGGTACTTTTGATGCGTTGTTCCTGAAAAGTGTATTTCATCCGTACTTGGTACTTTTGATGTGTTGTTCCTGAAAAGTGTATTCCATCCGTACTTGGTACTTTTGATGCGTTGTTCCTGAAAAGTGTATTCCATCCGTACTTGTTACTTTTGATGTGTTGTTCCTGAAAAGTGTATTTCATCCGTACTTGGTTCTTTTGATGTGTTGTTCCTGAAAAGTGTATTTCATCCGTACTTGGTACTTTTGATGCGTTGTTCCTGAAAAGTGTATTCCATCCGTAAATGGTACTTCTGATGCGTTGTTCCTGAAAAGTGTATTCCATCCGTACTTGGTACTTTTGATGTGTTGTTCCTGAAAAGTGTATTCCATCCGTACTTGGTACTTTTGATGTGTTGTTCCAGAAAAGTGTATTTCATCCGTACTTGGTACTTTTGATGTGTTGTTCCTGAAAAGTGTATTTCATCCGTACTTGGTACTTTTGATGCGTTGTTCCTGAAAAGTGTATTCCATCCGTACTTGTTACTTTTGATGTGTTGTTCCTGAAAAGTGTATTCCATCCGTACTTGGTACTTTTGATGCGTTGTTCCTGTAAAGTGTATTCCATCCGTACTTGGTACTTTTGATGCGTTGTTCCTGAAAAGTGTATTCCATCCGTACTTGGTACTTTTGATGCGTTGTTCCTGTAAAGTGTGTTTCATCCGTACTTGGTACTTTTGATGTGTTGTTCCAGAAAAGTGTATTCCATCCGTACTTGTTACTTTTGATGCGTTGTTCCTGTAAAGTGTGTTTCATCCGTACTTGGTACTTTTGATGCGTTGTTCCTGAAAAGTGTATTCCATCCGTACATGGTACTTTTGATGTGTTGTTCCTGAAAAGTGTATTCCATCCGTACTTGGTACTTTTGATGCGTTGTTCCTGAAAAGTGTATTCCATCCGTACTTGGTACTTTTGATGCGTTGTTCCTGTAAAGTGTATTCCATCCGTACTTGTTACTTTTGATGTGTTGTTCCTGTAAAGTGTATTCCATCCGTACTTGGTACTTTTGATGCGTTGTTCCTGTAAAGTGTGTTTCATCCGTACTTGGTACTTTTGATGCGTTGTTCCTGAAAAGTGTATTCCATCCGTACTTGGTACTTTTGATGCGTTGTTCCTGAAAAGTGTATTCCATCCGTACTTGGTACTTTTGATGCGTTGTTCCTGTAAAGTGTATTTCATCCGTACTTGGTACTATTGATGTGTTGTTCCTGTAAAGTGTATTCCATCCGTACTTGGTACTTTTGATGTGTTGTTCCTGAAAAGTGTATTCCATCCGTACTTGGTACTTTTGATGTGTTGTTCCTGAGGAGTGTATTTCATCCGAACTTGGTACTTTTGATGTGTTGTTCCTGAAAAGTGTATTTCATCCGTACTTGGTACTTTTGATGTGTTGTTCCTGAAAAGTGTATTTCATCCGTACTTGGTACTTTTGATGTGTTGTTCCTGAAAAGTGTATTCCATCCGTACTTGGTACTTTTGATGCGTTGTTCCTGTAAAGTGTGTTTCATCCGTACTTGGTACTTTTGATGCGTTGTTCCTGTAAAGTGTATTCCATCCGTACTTGGTACTTTTGATGCGTTGTTCCTGTAAAGTGTATTCCATCCGTACTTGTTACTTTTGATGTGTTGTTCCTGTAAAGTGTATTCCATCCGTACTTGGTACTTTTGATGCGTTGTTCCTGTAAAGTGTATTCCATCCGTACTTGGTACTTTTGATGCGTTGTTCCTGAAAAGTGTATTCCATCCGTACTTGGTACTTTTGATGCGTTGTTCCTGAAAAGTGTATTCCATCCGTACTTGGTACTTTTGATGCGTTGTTCCTGTAAAGTGTATTCCATCCGTACTTGTTACTTTTGATGTGTTGTTCCTGTAAAGTGTATTCCATCCGTACTTGGTACTTTTGATGCGTTGTTCCTGTAAAGTGTGTTTCATCCGTACTTGGTACTTTTGATGCGTTGTTCCTGAAAAGTGTATTCCATCCGTACTTGGTACTTTTGATGCGTTGTTCCTGAAAAGTGTATTCCATCCGTACTTGGTACTTTTGATGCGTTGTTCCTGTAAAGTGTATTTCATCCGTACTTGGTACTTTTGATGTGTTGTTCCTGAAAAGTGTATTCCATCCGTACTTGGTACTTTTGATGTGTTGTTCCTGAAAAGTGTATTCCATCCGTACTTGGTACTTTTGATGTGTTGTTCCTGAGGAGTGTATTTCATCCGAACTTGGTACTTTTGATGTGTTGTTCCTGAAAAGTGTATTTCATCCGTACTTGGTACTTTTGATGTGTTGTTCCTGAAAAGTGTATTTCATCCGTACTTGGTACTTTTGATGTGTTGTTCCTGAAAAGTGTATTCCATCCGTACTTGGTACTTTTGATGTGTTGTTCCAGAAAAGTGTATTTCATCCGTACTTGGTACTTTTGATGTGTTGTTCCTGAAAAGTGTATTTCATCCGTACTTGGTACTTTTGATGCGTTGTTCCTGAAAAGTGTATTCCATCCGTACTTGTTACTTTTGATGTGTTGTTCCTGAAAAGTGTATTTCATCCGTACTTGGTACTTTTGATGCGTTGTTCCTGAAAAGTGTATTTCATCCGTACTTGGTACTTTTGATGTGTTGTTCCTGAAAAGTGTATTCCATCCGTACTTGGTACTTTTGATGCGTTGTTCCTGAAAAGTGTATTCCATCCGTACTTGTTACTTTTGATGTGTTGTTCCTGAAAAGTGTATTTCATCCGTACTTGGTTCTTTTGATGTGTTGTTCCTGAAAAGTGTATTTCATCCGTACTTGGTACTTTTGATGCGTTGTTCCTGAAAAGTGTATTCCATCCGTACTTGGTACTTTTGATTTGTTGTTCCTGAAAAGTGTATTCCATCCGTACTTGGTACTTTTGATGCGTTGTTCCTGTAAAGTGTATTCCATCCGTACTTGGTACTTTTGATGTGTTGTTCCTGAAAAGTGTATTTCATCCGTACTTGGTACTTTTGATGTGTTGTTCCTGAAAAGTGTATTTCATCCGTACTTGGTACTTTTGATGTGTTGTTCCTGAAAAGTGTATTTCATCCGTACTTGGTACTTTTGATGTGTTGTTCCTGAAAAGTGTATTTCATCCGTACTTGGTACTTTTGATGCGTTGTTCCTGAAAAGTGTATTTCATCCGTACTTGGTACTTTTGATGTGTTGTTCCTGAAAAGTGTATTTCATCCGTACTTGGTACTTTTGATGCGTTGTTCCTGAAAAGTGTATTTCATCCGTACTTGGTACTTTTGATGTGTTGTTCCTGAAAAGTGTATTTCATCCGTACTTGGTACTTTTGATGTGTTGTTCCTGAAAAGTGTATTTCATCCGTACTTGGTACTTTTGATGCGTTGTTCCTGAAAAGTGTATTTCATCCGTACTTGGTACTTTTGATGTGTTGTTCCTGAAAAGTGTATTTCATCCGTACTTGGTACTTTTGATGTGTTGTTCCTGAAAAGTGTATTTCATCCGTACTTGGTACTTTTGATGTGTTGTTCCTGAAAAGTGTATTTCATCCGTACTTGGTACTTTTGATGCGTTGTTCCTGTAAAGTGTATTCCATCCGTACTTGGTACTTTTGATGTGTTGTTCCTGAAAAGTGTATTCCATCCGTACTTGGTACTTTTGATGTGTTGTTCCTGAAAAGTGTATTCCATCCGTACTTGGTACTTTTGATGCGTTGTTCCTGAAAAGTGTATTCCATCCGTACTTGGTACTTTTGATGTGTTGTTCCTGAAAAGTGTATTCCATCCGTACTTGGTACTTTTGATGCGTTGTTCCTGTAAAGTGTATTCCATCCGTACTTGGTACTTTTGATGTGTTGTTCCTGAAAAGTGTATTCCATCCGTACTTGGTACTTTTGATGTGTTGTTCCTGAAAAGTGTATTCCATCCGTACTTGGTACTTTTGATGCGTTGTTCCTGAAAAGTGTATTTCATCCGTACTTGGTACTTTTGATGTGTTGTTCCTTAAAAGTGTATTTCATCCGTACTTGGTACTTTTGATGTGTTGTTCCTGAAAAGTGTATTTCATCCGTACTTGGTACTTTTGATGTGTTGTTCCTGTAAAGTGTATTTCATCCGTACTTGGTACTTTTGATGTGTTGTTCCTGAAAAGTGTATTTCATCCGTACTTGGTACTTTTGATGCGTTGTTCCTGAAAAGTGTATTTCATCCGTACTTGGTACTTTTGATGCGTTGTTCCTGAAAAGTGTATTTCATCCGTACTTGGTACTTTTGATGTGTTGTTCCTGAAAAGTGTAATCCATCCGTACTTGGTACTTTTGATGCGTTGTTCCTGAAAAGTGTATTTCATCCGTACTTGGTACTTTTGATGTGTTGTTCCTGAAAAGTGTAATCCATCCGTACTTGGTACTTTTGATGCGTTGTTCCTGAAAAGTGTATTTCATCCGTAATTGGTACTTTTGATGTGTTGTTCCTGAAAAGTGTATTTCATCCGTACTTGGTACTTTTGATGTGTTGTTCCTGAAAAGTGTATTCCATCCGTACTTGGTACTTTTGATGCGTTGTTCCTGAAAAGTGTATTCCATCCGTACTTGGTACTTTTGATGTGTTGTTCCTGAAAAGTGTATTTCATCCGTACTTGGTACTTTTGATGCGTTGTTCCTGAAAAGTGTATTTCATCCGTACTTGGTACTTTTGATGTGTTGTTCCTGAAAAGTGTATTTCATCCGTACTTGGTACTTTTGATGCGTTGTTCCTGAAAAGTGTATTTCATCCGTACTTGGTACTTTTGATGTGTTGTTCCTGAAAAGTGTATTTCATCCGTACTTGGTACTTTTGATGTGTTGTTCCTGAAAAGTGTATTCCATCCGTACTTGGTACTTTTGATGTGTTGTTCCTGAAAAGTGTATTCCATCCGTACTTGGTACTTTTGATGTGTTGTTCCTGAAAAGTGTATTTCATCCGTACTTGGTACTTTTGATGTGTTGTTCCTGAAAAGTGTATTTCATCCGTACTTGGTACTTTTGATGCGTTGTTCCTGAAAAGTGTATTTCATCCGTACTTGGTACTTTTGATGTGTTGTTCCTGAAAAGTGTATTTCATCCGTACTTGGTACTTTTGATGTGTTGTTCCTGAAAAGTGTATTTCATCCGTACTTGGTACTTTTGATGTGTTGTTCCTGAAAAGTGTATTTCATCCGTACTTGGTACTTTTGATGTGTTGTTCCTGAAAAGTGTATTTCATCCGTACTTGGTACTTTTGATGTGTTGTTCCTGAAAAGTGTATTCCATCCGTACTTGGTACTTTTGATGCGTTGTTCCTGAAAAGTGTATTCCATCCGTACTTGGTACTTTTGATGTGTTGTTCCTGAAAAGTGTATTCCATCCGTACTTGGTACTTTTGATGTGTTGTTCCTGAAAAGTGTATTTCATCCGTACTTGGTACTTTTGATGCGTTGTTCCTGAAAAGTGTATTTCATCCGTACTTGGTACTTTTGATGCGTTGTTCCTGAAAAGTGTATTTCATCCGTACTTGGTACTTTTGATGTGTTGTTCCTGAAAAGTGTATTTCATCCGTACTTGGTACTTTTGATGCGTTGTTCCTGAAAAGTGTATTTCATCCGTACTTGGTACTTTTGATGTGTTGTTCCTGAAAAGTGTATTTCATCCGTACTTGGTACTTTTGATGTGTTGTTCCTGAAAAGTGTATTCCATCCGTACTTGGTACTTTTGATGTGTTGTTCCTGAAAAGTGTATTCCATCCGTACTTGGTACTTTTGATGTGTTGTTCCTGAAAAGTGTATTTCATCCGTACTTGGTACTTTTGATGCGTTGTTCCTGAAAAGTGTATTTCATCCGTACTTGGTACTTTTGATGTGTTGTTCCTGAAAAGTGTATTTCATCCGTACTTGGTACTTTTGATGCGTTGTTCCTGAAAAGTGTATTTCATCCGTACTTGGTACTTTTGATGTGTTGTTCCTGAAAAGTGTATTTCATCCGTACTTGATACTTTTGATGTGTTGTTCCTGAAAAGTGTATTTCATCCGTACTTGGTACTTTTGATGCGTTGTTCCTGAAAAGTGTATTTCATCCGTACTTGGTACTTTTGATGTGTTGTTCCTGAAAAGTGTATTTCATCCGTACTTGGTACTTTTGATGTGTTGTTCCTGAAAAGTGTATTTCATCCGTACTTGGTACTTTTGATGTGTTGTTCCTGAAAAGTGTATTTCATCCGTACTTGGTACTTTTGATGCGTTGTTCCTGAAAAGTGTATTTCATCCGTACTTGGTACTTTTGATGTGTTGTTCCTGAAAAGTGTATTTCATCCGTACTTGGTACTTTTGATGTGTTGTTCCTGAAAAGTGTATTTCATCCGTACTTGGTACTTTTGATGTGTTGTTCCTGAAAAGTGTATTCCATCCGTACTTGGTACTTTTGATGCGTTGTTCCTGAAAAGTGTATTCCATCCGTACTTGGTACTTTTGATGTGTTGTTCCTGAAAAGTGTATTCCATCCGTACTTGGTACTTTTGATGTGTTGTTCCTGAAAAGTGTATTTCATCCGTACTTGGTACTTTTGATGCGTTGTTCCTGAAAAGTGTATTTCATCCGTACTTGGTACTTTTGATGCGTTGTTCCTGAAAAGTGTATTTCATCCGTACTTGGTACTTTTGATGTGTTGTTCCTGAAAAGTGTATTTCATCCGTACTTGGTACTTTTGATGCGTTGTTCCTGAAAAGTGTATTTCATCCGTACTTGGTACTTTTGATGCGTTGTTCCTGAAAAGTGTATTTCATCCGTACTTGGTACTTTTGATGTGTTGTTCCTGAAAAGTGTATTTCATCCGTACTTGGTACTTTTGATGCGTTGTTCCTGAAAAGTGTATTTCATCCGTACTTGGTACTTTTGATGTGTTGTTCCTGAAAAGTGTATTTCATCCGTACTTGGTACTTTTGATGTGTTGTTCCTGAAAAGTGTATTTCATCCGTACTTGGTACTTTTGATGCGTTGTTCCTGAAAAGTGTATTTCATCCGTACTTGGTACTTTTGATGCGTTGTTCCTGAAAAGTGTATTTCATCCGTACTTGGTACTTTTGATGTGTTGTTCCTGAAAAGTGTATTTCATCCGTACTTGGTACTTTTGATGTGTTGTTCCTGAAAAGTGTATTTCATCCGTACTTGGTACTTTTGATGTGTTGTTCCTGAAAAGTGTATTCCATCCGTACTTGGTACTTTTGATGCGTTGTTCCTGAAAAGTGTATTCCATCCGTACTTGGTACTTTTGATGTGTTGTTCCTGAAAAGTGTATTCCATCCGTACTTGGTACTTTTGATGCGTTGTTCCTGAAAAGTGTATTTCATCCGTACTTGGTACTTTTGATGTGTTGTTCCTGAAAAGTGTATTTCATCCGTACTTGGTACTTTTGATGTGTTGTTCCTGAAAAGTGTATTTCATCCGTACTTGGTACTTTTGATGCGTTGTTCCTGAAAAGTGTATTTCATCCGTACTTGGTACTTTTGATGCGTTGTTCCTGAAAAGTGTATTTCATCCGTACTTGGTACTTTTGATGTGTTGTTCCTGAAAAGTGTATTTCATCCGTACTTGGTACTTTTGATGTGTTGTTCCTGAAAAGTGTATTTCATCCGTACTTGGTACTTTTGATGTGTTGTTCCTGAAAAGTGTATTTCATCCGTACTTGGTACTTTTGATGCGTTGTTCCTGAAAAGTGTATTTCATCCGTACTTGGTACTTTTGATGTGTTGTTCCTGAAAAGTGTATTTCATCCGTACTTGGTACTTTTGATGTGTTGTTCCTGAAAAGTGTATTTCATCCGTACTTGGTACTTTTGATGTGTTGTTCCTGAAAAGTGTATTCCATCCGTACTTGGTACTTTTGATGCGTTGTTCCTGAAAAGTGTATTCCATCCGTACTTGGTACTTTTGATGTGTTGTTCCTGAAAAGTGTATTCCATCCGTACTTGGTACTTTTGATGTGTTGTTCCTGAAAAGTGTATTTCATCCGTACTTGGTACTTTTGATGCGTTGTTCCTGAAAAGTGTATTTCATCCGTACTTGGTACTTTTGATGCGTTGTTCCTGAAAAGTGTATTTCATCCGTACTTGGTACTTTTGATGTGTTGTTCCTGAAAAGTGTATTTCATCCGTACTTGGTACTTTTGATGCGTTGTTCCTGAAAAGTGTATTTCATCCGTACTTGGTACTTTTGATGTGTTGTTCCTGAAAAGTGTATTTCATCCGTACTTGGTACTTTTGATGTGTTGTTCCTGAAAAGTGTATTTCATCCGTACTTGGTACTTTTGATGCGTTGTTCCTGAAAAGTGTATTTCATCCGTACTTGGTACTTTTGATGTGTTGTTCCTGAAAAGTGTATTTCATCCGTACTTGGTACTTTTGATGTGTTGTTCCTGAAAAGTGTATTTCATCCGTACTTGGTACTTTTGATGTGTTGTTCCTGAAAAGTGTATTCCATCCGTACTTGGTACTTTTGATGCGTTGTTCCTGAAAAGTGTATTCCATCCGTACTTGGTACTTTTGATGTGTTGTTCCTGAAAAGTGTATTCCATCCGTACTTGGTACTTTTGATGTGTTGTTCCTGAAAAGTGTATTTCATCCGTACTTGGTACTTTTGATGCGTTGTTCCTGAAAAGTGTATTTCATCCGTACTTGGTACTTTTGATGTGTTGTTCCTGAAAAGTGTATTTCATCCGTACTTGGTACTTTTGATGCGTTGTTCCTGAAAAGTGTATTTCATCCGTACTTGGTACTTTTGATGTGTTGTTCCTGAAAAGTGTATTTCATCCGTACTTGGTACTTTTGATGTGTTGTTCCTGAAAAGTGTATTCCATCCGTACTTGGTACTTTTGATGTGTTGTTCCTGAAAAGTGTATTCCATCCGTACTTGGTACTTTTGATGTGTTGTTCCTGAAAAGTGTATTTCATCCGTACTTGGTACTTTTGATGTGTTGTTCCTGAAAAGTGTATTTCATCCGTACTTGGTACTTTTGATGCGTTGTTCCTGAAAAGTGTATTTCATCCGTACTTGGTACTTTTGATGTGTTGTTCCTGAAAAGTGTATTTCATCCGTACTTGGTACTTTTGATGTGTTGTTCCTGAAAAGTGTATTTCATCCGTACTTGGTACTTTTGATGTGTTGTTCCTGAAAAGTGTATTCCATCCGTACTTGGTACTTTTGATGTGTTGTTCCTGAAAAGTGTATTTCATCCGTACTTGGTACTTTTGATGCGTTGTTCCTGAAAAGTGTATTTCATCCGTACTTGGTACTTTTGATGTGTTGTTCCTGAAAAGTGTATTTCATCCGTACTTGGTACTTTTGATGCGTTGTTCCTGAAAAGTGTATTTCATCCGTACTTGGTACTTTTGATGTGTTGTTCCTGAAAAGTGTATTTCATCCGTACTTGGTACTTTTGATGTGTTGTTCCTGAAAAGTGTATTCCATCCGTACTTGGTACTTTTGATGTGTTGTTCCTGAAAAGTGTATTCCATCCGTACTTGGTACTTTTGATGTGTTGTTCCTGAAAAGTGTATTTCATCCGTACTTGGTACTTTTGATGTGTTGTTCCTGAAAAGTGTATTTCATCCGTACTTGGTACTTTTGATGCGTTGTTCCTGAAAAGTGTATTTCATCCGTACTTGGTACTTTTGATGTGTTGTTCCTGAAAAGTGTATTTCATCCGTACTTGGTACTTTTGATGTGTTGTTCCTGAAAAGTGTATTTCATCCGTACTTGGTACTTTTGATGTGTTGTTCCTGAAAAGTGTATTCCATCCGTACTTGGTACTTTTGATGCGTTGTTCCTGAAAAGTGTATTCCATCCGTACTTGGTACTTTTGATGTGTTGTTCCTGAAAAGTGTATTTCATCCGTACTTGGTACTTTTGATGTGTTGTTCCTGAAAAGTGTATTCCATCCGTACTTGGTACTTTTGATGTGTTGTTCCTGAAAAGTGTATTCCATCCGTACTTGGTACTTTTGATGTGTTGTTCCTGAAAAGTGTATTTCATCCGTACTTGGTACTTTTGATGTGTTGTTCCTGAAAAGTGTATTTCATCCGTACTTGGTACTTTTGATGTGTTGTTCCTGAAAAGTGTATTTCATCCGTACTTGGTACTTTTGATGTGTTGTTCCTGAAAAGTGTATTTCATCCGTACTTGGTACTTTTGATGTGTTGTTCCTGAAAAGTGTATTCCATCCGTACTTGGTACTTTTGATGCGTTGTTCCTGAAAAGTGTATTCCATCCGTACTTGGTACTTTTGATGTGTTGTTCCTGAAAAGTGTATTCCATCCGTACTTGGTACTTTTGATGTGTTGTTCCTGAAAAGTGTATTTCATCCGTACTTGGTACTTTTGATGCGTTGTTCCTGAAAAGTGTATTTCATCCGTACTTGGTACTTTTGATGCGTTGTTCCTGAAAAGTGTATTTCATCCGTACTTGGTACTTTTGATGTGTTGTTCCTGAAAAGTGTATTTCATCCGTACTTGGTACTTTTGATGCGTTGTTCCTGAAAAGTGTATTTCATCCGTACTTGGTACTTTTGATGTGTTGTTCCTGAAAAGTGTATTTCATCCGTACTTGGTACTTTTGATGTGTTGTTCCTGAAAAGTGTATTCCATCCGTACTTGGTACTTTTGATGTGTTGTTCCTGAAAAGTGTATTCCATCCGTACTTGGTACTTTTGATGTGTTGTTCCTGAAAAGTGTATTTCATCCGTACTTGGTACTTTTGATGCGTTGTTCCTGAAAAGTGTATTTCATCCGTACTTGGTACTTTTGATGTGTTGTTCCTGAAAAGTGTATTTCATCCGTACTTGGTACTTTTGATGCGTTGTTCCTGAAAAGTGTATTTCATCCGTACTTGGTACTTTTGATGTGTTGTTCCTGAAAAGTGTATTTCATCCGTACTTGGTACTTTTGATGTGTTGTTCCTGAAAAGTGTATTTCATCCGTACTTGGTACTTTTGATGCGTTGTTCCTGAAAAGTGTATTTCATCCGTACTTGGTACTTTTGATGTGTTGTTCCTGAAAAGTGTATTTCATCCGTACTTGGTACTTTTGATGTGTTGTTCCTGAAAAGTGTATTTCATCCGTACTTGGTACTTTTGATGTGTTGTTCCTGAAAAGTGTATTTCATCCGTACTTGGTACTTTTGATGCGTTGTTCCTGAAAAGTGTATTTCATCCGTACTTGGTACTTTTGATGTGTTGTTCCTGAAAAGTGTATTTCATCCGTACTTGGTACTTTTGATGTGTTGTTCCTGAAAAGTGTATTTCATCCGTACTTGGTACTTTTGATGTGTTGTTCCTGAAAAGTGTATTCCATCCGTACTTGGTACTTTTGATGCGTTGTTCCTGAAAAGTGTATTCCATCCGTACTTGGTACTTTTGATGTGTTGTTCCTGAAAAGTGTATTCCATCCGTACTTGGTACTTTTGATGTGTTGTTCCTGAAAAGTGTATTTCATCCGTACTTGGTACTTTTGATGCGTTGTTCCTGAAAAGTGTATTTCATCCGTACTTGGTACTTTTGATGTGTTGTTCCTGAAAAGTGTATTTCATCCGTACTTGGTACTTTTGATGTGTTGTTCCTGAAAAGTGTATTTCATCCGTACTTGGTACTTTTGATGCGTTGTTCCTGAAAAGTGTATTTCATCCGTACTTGGTACTTTTGATGTGTTGTTCCTGAAAAGTGTATTTCATCCGTACTTGGTACTTTTGATGCGTTGTTCCTGAAAAGTGTATTTCATCCGTACTTGGTACTTTTGATGTGTTGTTCCTGAAAAGTGTATTCCATCCGTACTTGGTACTTTTGATGTATTGTTCCTGAAAAGTGTATTCCATCCGTACTTGGTACTTTTGATGTGTTGTTCCTGAAAAGTGTATTCCATCCGTACTTGGTACTTTTGATGTGTTGTTCCTGAAAAGTGTATTCCATCCGTACTTGGTACTTTTGATGTGTTGTTCCTGAAAAGTGTATTTCATCCGTACTTGGTACTTTTGATGTGTTGTTCCTGAAAAGTGTATTCCATCCGTACTTGGTACTTTTGATGCGTTGTTCATGAAAAGTGTATTCCATCCGTACTTGGTACTTTTGATGTGTTGTTCCTGTAAAGTGTATTCCATCCGTACTTGGTACTTTTGATGTGTTGTTCCTGAAAAGTGTATTCCATCCGTACATGGTACTTTTGATGTGTTGTTCCTGAAAAGTGTATTCCATCCGTACTTGGTACTTTTGATGTGTTGTTCCTGAAAAGTGTATTCCATCCGTACTTGGTACTTTTGATGTGTTGTTCCTGTAAAGTGTATTCCATCCGTACTTGGTACTTTTGATGTGTTGTTCCTGAAAAGTGTATTTCATCCGTACTTGGTACTTTTGATGTGTTGTTCCTGAAAAGTGTATTTCATCCGTACTTGGTACTTTTGATGTGTTGTTTCTGAAAAGTGTATTCCATCCGTACTTGGTACTTTTGATGTGTTGTTCCTGAAAAGTGTATTTCATCCGTACTTGGTACTTTTGATGTGTTGTTCCTGAAAAGTGTATTTCATCCGTACTTGGTACTTTTGATGTGTTGTTCCTGAAAAGTGTATTCCATCCGTACTTGGTACTTTTGATGTGTTGTTCCTGAAAAGTGTATTTCATCCGTACTTGGTACTTTTGATGTGTTGTTCCTGAAAAGTGTATTTCATCCGTACTTGGTACTTTTGATGTGTTGTTCCTGAAAAGTGTATTCCATCCGTACTTGGTACTTTTGATGTGTTGTTCCTGAAAAGTGTATTCCATCCGTACTTGGTACTTTTGATGTATTGTTCCTGAATAGTGTATTTCATCCGTACTTGGTACTTTTGATGTGTTGTTCCTGTAAAGTGTATTTCATCCGTACTTGGTACTTTTGATGTGTTGTTCCTGAAAAGTGTATTTCATCCGTACTTGGTACTTTTGATTTGTTGTTCCTGAAAAGTGTATTCCATCCGTACTTGGTACTTTTGATGTGTTGTTCCTGAAAAGTGTATTCCATCCGTACTTGGTACTTTTGATGTGTTGTTCCTGAAAAGTGTATTCCATCCATACTTGGTACTTTTGATGTGTTGTTCCTGAAAAGTGTATTCCATCCGTACTTGGTACTTTTGATGTATTGTTCCTGAATAGTGTATTTCATCCGTACTTGGTACTTTTGATGTGTTGTTCCTGTAAAGTGTATTTCATCCGTACTTGGTACTTTTGATGTGTTGTTCCTGAAAAGTGTATTTCATCCGTACTTGGTACTTTTGATTTGTTGTTCCTGAAAAGTGTATTCCATCCGTACTTGGTACTTTTGATGTGTTGTTCCTGAAAAGTGTATTCCATCCGTACTTGGTACTTTTGATGTGTTGTTCCTGAAAAGTGTATTCCATCCATACTTGGTACTTTTGATTTGTTGTTCCTGAAAAGTGTATTTCATCCGTACTTGGTACTTTTGATGCGTTGTTCCTGAAAAGTGTGTTTCATCCGTACTTGGTACTTTTGATGTGTTGTTCCTGAAAAGTGTATTCCATCCGTACTTGGTACTTTTGATGTGTTGTTCCTGATAAGTGTATTTCATCCATACTTGGTACTTTTGATTTGTTGTTCCTGAAAAGTGTATTTCATCCATACTTGGTACTTTTGATTTGTTGTTCCTGAAAAGTGTATTTCATCCGTACTTGGTACTTTTGATGCGTTGTTCCTGAAAAGTGTATTCCATCCGTACTTGGTACTTTTGATGTGTTGTTCCTGAAAAGTGTATTCCATCCGTACTTGGTACTTTTGATGTGTTGTTCCTGAAAAGTGTATTTCATCCGTACTTGGTACTTTTGATGTGTTGTTCCTGAAAAGTGTATTCCATCCGTACTTGGTACTTTTGATGTGTTGTTCCTGAAAAGTGTATTCCATCCGTACTTGGTACTTTTGATGTGTTGTTCCTGTAAAGTGTATTCCATCCGTACTTGGTACTTTTGATGTGTTGTTTCTGAAAAGTGTATTCCATCCGTACTTGGTACTTTTGATGTGTTGTTCCTGAAAAGTGTATTTCATCCGTACTTGGTACTTTTGATGTGTTGTTCCTGAAAAGTGTATTCCATCCGTACTTGGTACTTTTGATGTGTTGTTCCTGAAAAGTGTATTTCATCCGTACTTGGTACTTTTGATGTGTTGTTCCTGAAAAGTGTATTTCATCCGTACTTGGTACTTTTGATGTGTTGTTTCTGAAAAGTGTATTCCATCCGTACTTGGTACTTTTGATGTGTTGTTCCTGAAAAGTGTATTTCATCCGTACTTGGTACTTTTGATGTGTTGTTCCTGAAAAGTGTATTTCATCCGTACTTGGTACTTTTGATGTGTTGTTCCTGAAAAGTGTATTCCATCCGTACTTGGTACTTTTGATGTGTTGTTCCTGAAAAGTGTATTTCATCCGTACTTGGTACTTTTGATGTGTTGTTCCTGAAAAGTGTATTTCATCCGTACTTGGTACTTTTGATGTGTTGTTCCTGAAAAGTGTATTCCATCCGTACTTGGTACTTTTGATGTGTTGTTCCTGAAAAGTGTATTCCATCCGTACTTGGTACTTTTGATGTATTGTTCCTGAATAGTGTATTTCATCCGTACTTGGTACTTTTGATGTGTTGTTCCTGTAAAGTGTATTTCATCCGTACTTGGTACTTTTGATGTGTTGTTCCTGAAAAGTGTATTTCATCCGTACTTGGTACTTTTGATGTATTGTTCCTGAATAGTGTATTTCATCCGTACTTGGTACTTTTGATGTGTTGTTCCTGAAAAGTGTATTCCATCCGTACTTGGTACTTTTGATGTGTTGTTCCTGAAAAGTGTATTCCATCCGTACTTGGTACTTTTGATGTATTGTTCCTGAATAGTGTATTTCATCCGTACTTGGTACTTTTGATGTGTTGTTCCTGTAAAGTGTATTTCATCCGTACTTGGTACTTTTGATGTGTTGTTCCTGAAAAGTGTATTTCATCCGTACTTGGTACTTTTGATTTGTTGTTCCTGAAAAGTGTATTCCATCCGTACTTGGTACTTTTGATGTGTTGTTCCTGAAAAGTGTATTCCATCCGTACTTGGTACTTTTGATGTGTTGTTCCTGAAAAGTGTATTCCATCCATACTTGGTACTTTTGATTTGTTGTTCCTGAAAAGTGTATTTCATCCGTACTTGGTACTTTTGATGCGTTGTTCCTGAAAAGTGTATTTCATCCGTACTTGGTACTTTTGATTTGTTGTTCCTGAAAAGTGTATTCCATCCGTACTTGGTACTTTTGATGTGTTGTTCCTGAAAAGTGTATTCCATCCGTACTTGGTACTTTTGATGTGTTGTTCCTGAAAAGTGTATTCCATCCATACTTGGTACTTTTGATGTGTTGTTCCTGAAAAGTGTATTCCATCCGTACTTGGTACTTTTGATGTATTGTTCCTGAATAGTGTATTTCATCCGTACTTGGTACTTTTGATGTGTTGTTCCTGTAAAGTGTATTTCATCCGTACTTGGTACTTTTGATGTGTTGTTCCTGAAAAGTGTATTTCATCCGTACTTGGTACTTTTGATTTGTTGTTCCTGAAAAGTGTATTCCATCCGTACTTGGTACTTTTGATGTGTTGTTCCTGAAAAGTGTATTCCATCCGTACTTGGTACTTTTGATGTGTTGTTCCTGAAAAGTGTATTCCATCCATACTTGGTACTTTTGATTTGTTGTTCCTGAAAAGTGTATTTCATCCGTACTTGGTACTTTTGATGCGTTGTTCCTGAAAAGTGTGTTTCATCCGTACTTGGTACTTTTGATGTGTTGTTCCTGAAAAGTGTATTCCATCCGTACTTGGTACTTTTGATGTGTTGTTCCTGATAAGTGTATTTCATCCATACTTGGTACTTTTGATTTGTTGTTCCTGAAAAGTGTATTTCATCCATACTTGGTACTTTTGATTTGTTGTTCCTGAAAAGTGTATTTCATCCGTACTTGGTACTTTTGATGCGTTGTTCCTGAAAAGTGTATTCCATCCGTACTTGGTACTTTTGATGTGTTGTTCCTGAAAAGTGTATTCCATCCGTACTTGGTACTTTTGATGTGTTGTTCCTGAAAAGTGTATTTCATCCGTACTTGGTACTTTTGATGTGTTGTTCCTGAAAAGTGTATTCCATCCGTACTTGGTACTTTTGATGTGTTGTTCCTGAAAAGTGTATTCCATCCGTACTTGGTACTTTTGATGTGTTGTTCCTGTAAAGTGTATTCCATCCGTACTTGGTACTTTTGATGTGTTGTTTCTGAAAAGTGTATTCCATCCGTACTTGGTACTTTTGATGTGTTGTTCCTGAAAAGTGTATTTCATCCGTACTTGGTACTTTTGATGTGTTGTTCCTGAAAAGTGTATTCCATCCGTACTTGGTACTTTTGATGTGTTGTTCCTGAAAAGTGTATTTCATCCGTACTTGGTACTTTTGATGTGTTGTTCCTGAAAAGTGTATTTCATCCGTACTTGGTACTTTTGATGTGTTGTTTCTGAAAAGTGTATTCCATCCGTACTTGGTACTTTTGATGTGTTGTTCCTGAAAAGTGTATTTCATCCGTACTTGGTACTTTTGATGTGTTGTTCCTGAAAAGTGTATTTCATCCGTACTTGGTACTTTTGATGTGTTGTTCCTGAAAAGTGTATTCCATCCGTACTTGGTACTTTTGATGTGTTGTTCCTGAAAAGTGTATTTCATCCGTACTTGGTACTTTTGATGTGTTGTTCCTGAAAAGTGTATTTCATCCGTACTTGGTACTTTTGATGTGTTGTTCCTGAAAAGTGTATTCCATCCGTACTTGGTACTTTTGATGTGTTGTTCCTGAAAAGTGTATTCCATCCGTACTTGGTACTTTTGATGTATTGTTCCTGAATAGTGTATTTCATCCGTACTTGGTACTTTTGATGTGTTGTTCCTGTAAAGTGTATTTCATCCGTACTTGGTACTTTTGATGTGTTGTTCCTGAAAAGTGTATTTCATCCGTACTTGGTACTTTTGATGTGTTGTTCCTGAAAAGTGTATTCCATCCGTACTTGGTACTTTTGATGTATTGTTCCTGAATAGTGTATTTCATCCGTACTTGGTACTTTTGATGTGTTGTTCCTGAAAAGTGTATTCCATCCGTACTTGGTACTTTTGATGTGTTGTTCCTGAAAAGTGTATTCCATCCGTACTTGGTACTTTTGATGTATTGTTCCTGAATAGTGTATTTCATCCGTACTTGGTACTTTTGATGTGTTGTTCCTGTAAAGTGTATTTCATCCGTACTTGGTACTTTTGATGTGTTGTTCCTGAAAAGTGTATTTCATCCGTACTTGGTACTTTTGATTTGTTGTTCCTGAAAAGTGTATTCCATCCGTACTTGGTACTTTTGATGTGTTGTTCCTGAAAAGTGTATTCCATCCGTACTTGGTACTTTTGATGTGTTGTTCCTGAAAAGTGTATTCCATCCATACTTGGTACTTTTGATTTGTTGTTCCTGAAAAGTGTATTTCATCCGTACTTGGTACTTTTGATGCGTTGTTCCTGAAAAGTGTGTTTCATCCGTACTTGGTACTTTTGATGTGTTGTTCCTGAAAAGTGTATTCCATCCGTACTTGGTACTTTTGATGTGTTGTTCCTGATAAGTGTATTTCATCCATACTTGGTACTTTTGATTTGTTGTTCCTGAAAAGTGTATTTCATCCATACTTGGTACTTTTGATTTGTTGTTCCTGAAAAGTGTATTTCATCCGTACTTGGTACTTTTGATGCGTTGTTCCTGAAAAGTGTATTCCATCCGTACTTGGTACTTTTGATGTGTTGTTCCTGAAAAGTGTATTCCATCCGTACTTGGTACTTTTGATGTGTTGTTCCTGAAAAGTGTATTCCATCCATACTTGGTACTTTTGATTTGTTGTTCCTGAAAAGTGTATTTCATCCGTACTTGGTACTTTTGATGCGTTGTTCCTGAAAAGTGTGTTTCATCCGTACTTGGTACTTTTGATGTGTTGTTCCTGAAAAGTGTATTCCATCCGTACTTGGTACTTTTGATGTGTTGTTCCTGATAAGTGTATTTCATCCATACTTGGTACTTTTGATTTGTTGTTCCTGAAAAGTGTATTTCATCCGTACTTGGTACTTTTGATGCGTTGTTCCTGAAAAGTGTATTCCATCCGTACTTGGTACTTTTGATGTGTTGTTCCTGAAAAGTGTATTTCATCCATACTTGGTACTTTTGATGTGTTGTTCCTGAAAAGTATATTCCATCCGTACTTGGTACTTTTGATGTGTTGTTCCTGAAAAGTGTATTTCATCCGTACTTGGTACTTTTGATGTGTTGTTCCTGAAAAGTGTATTCCATCCGTACTTGGTACTTTTGATGTGTTGTTCCTGAAAAGTGTATTTCATCCGTACTTGGTACTTTTGATGTGTTGTTCCTGAAAAGTGTATTTCATCCGTACTTGGTACTTTTGATGTGTTGTTCCTGAAAAGTGTATTCCATCCGTACTTGGTACTTTTGATGTGTTGTTCCTGAAAAGTGTATTCCATCCGTACTTGGTACTTTTGATGTATTGTTCCTGAATAGTGTATTTCATCCGTACTTGGTACTTTTGATGTGTTGTTCCTGTAAAGTGTATTTCATCCGTACTTGGTACTTTTGATGTGTTGTTCCTGAAAAGTGTATTCCATCCGTACTTGGTACTTTTGATGTGTTGTTCCTGAAAAGTGTATTCCATCCGTACTTGGTACTTTTGATGTGTTGTTTCTGAAAAGTGTATTTCATCCGTACTTGGTACTTTTGATGTGTTGTTCCTGTAAAGTGTATTCCATCCGTACTTGGTACTTTTGATGTGTTGTTCCTGAATAGTGTATTTCATCCGTACTTGGTACTTTTGATGTGTTGTTCCTGTAAAGTGTATTTCATCCGTACTTGGTACTTTTGATGTGTTGTTCCTGAAAAGTGTATTCCATCCGTACTTGGTACTTTTGATGTGTTGTTCCTGAAAAGTGTATTCCATCCGTACTTGGTACTTTTGATGTGTTGTTTCTGAAAAGTGTATTCCATCCGTACTTGGTACTTTTGATGTGTTGTTCCTGAAAAGTGTATTCCATCCGTACTTGGTACTTTTGATGTGTTGTTCCTGAATAGTGTATTTCATCCGTACTTGGTACTTTTGATGTGTTGTTCCTGTAAAGTGTATTTCATCCGTACTTGGTACTTTTGATGTGTTGTTCCTGAAAAGTGTATTCCATCCGTACTTGGTACTTTTGATGTGTTGTTCCTGAAAAGTGTATTTCATCCGTACTTGGTACTTTTGATGCGTTGTTCCTGAAAAGTGTATTCCATCCGTACTTGGTACTTTTGATGCGTTGTTCCTGAAAAGTGTATTTCATCCGTACTTGGTACTTTTGATGTGTTGTTCCTGAAAAGTGTATTTCATCCGTACTTGGTACTTTTGATGTGTTGTTCCTGAAAAGTGTATTCCATCCGTACTTGGTACTTTTGATGTGTTGTTCCTGTAAAGTGTATTTCATCCGTACTTGGTACTTTTGATGTGTTGTTCCTGAAAAGTGTATTCCATCCGTACTTGGTACTTTTGATGTGTTGTTCCTGTAAAGTGTATTCCATCCGTACTTGGTACTTTTGATGTGTTGTTCCTGAAAAGTGTATTTCATCCGTACTTGGTACTTTTGATGTGTTGTTCCTGTAAAGTGTATTC
Organism: Anopheles moucheti; assembly: GCF_943734755.1. Taxonomy (NCBI): domain Eukaryota; kingdom Metazoa; phylum Arthropoda; class Insecta; order Diptera; family Culicidae; genus Anopheles; species Anopheles moucheti. Next base: position 306,506 of record NW_026453627.1, read on the forward strand.
CATCCGTACTTGGTACTTTTGATGTGTTGTTCCTGAAAAGTGTATTTCATCCGTACTTGGTACTTTTGATGTGTTGTTCCTGTAAAGTGTATTCCATCCGTACTTGGTACTTTTGATGTGTTGTTCCTGAAAAGTGTATTTCATCCGTACTTGGTACTTTTGATGTGTTGTTCCTGAAAAGTGTATTTCATCCGTACTTGGTACTTTTGATGTGTTGTTCCTGTAAAGTGTATTCCATCCGTACTTGGTACTTTTGATGTGTTGTTCCTGAAAAGTGTATTTCATCCGTACTTGGTACTTTTGATGTATTGTTCCTGAATAGTGTATTCCATCCGTACTTGGTACTTTTGATGTGTTGTTCCTGTAAAGTGTATTCCATCCGTACTTGGTACTTTTGATGTGTTGTTCCTGAAAAGTGTATTCCATCCGTACTTGGTACTTTTGATGTGTTGTTCCTGAAAAGTGTATTCCATCCGTACTTGGTACTTTTGATGCGTTGTTCCTGAAAAGTGTATTTCATCCGTACTTGGTACTTTTGATGTGTTGTTCCTGAAAAGTGTATTCCATCCGTACTTGGTACTTTTGATGTGTTGTTCCTGAAAAGTGTATTCCATCCGTACTTGGTACTTTTGATGCGTTGTTCCTGAAAAGTGTATTCCATCCGTACTTGGTACTTTTGATGTGTTGTTCCTGAAAAGTGTATTCCATCCGTACTTGGTACTTTTGATGTGTTGTTCCTGAAAAGTGTATTCCATCCGTACTTGGTACTTTTGATGTGTTGTTCCTGTAAAGTGTATTCCATCCGTACTTGGTACTTTTGATGTGTTGTTCCTGAAAAGTGTATTTCATCCGTACTTGGTACTTTTGATGTGTTGTTCCTGAAAAGTGTATTTCATCCGTACTTGGTACTTCTGATGTGTTGTTCCTGAAAAGTGTATTTCATCCGTACTTGGTACTTCTGATGTGTTGTTCCTGAAAAGTGTATTCCATCCGTACTTGGTACTTTTGATGTGTTGTTCCTGAAAAGTGTATTTCATCCGTACTTGGTACTTCTGATGTGTTGTTCCTGAAAAGTGTATTCCATCCGTACTTGGTACTTTTGATGTGTTGTTCCTGAAAAGTGTATTTCATCCGTACTTGGTACTTTTGATGTGTTGTTCCTGAAAAGTGTATTCCATCCGTACTTGGTACTTTTGATGTGTTGTTCCTGAAAAGTGTATTTCATCCGTACTTGGTACTTTTGATGTGTTGTTCCTGAAAAGTGTATTTCATCCGTACTTGGTACTTTTGATGTGTTGTTCCTGAAAAGTGTATTTCATCCGTACTTGGTACTTTTGATGTGTTGTTTCTGAAAAGTGTATTTCATCCGTACTTGGTACTTTTGATGCGTTGTTCCTGAAAAGTGTATTTCATCCGTACTTGGTACTTTTGATGTGTTGTTCCTGTAAAGTGTATTCCATCCGTACTTGGTACTTTTGATGTGTTGTTCCTGAAAAGTGTATTTCATCCGTACTTGGTACTTTTGATGTGTTGTTCCTGAAAAGTGTATTCCATCCGTACTTGGTACTTTTGATGTGTTGTTCCTGTAAAGTGTATTTCATCCGTACTTGGTACTTTTGATGTGTTGTTTCTGAAAAGTGTATTTCATCCGTACTTGGTACTTTTGATGTGTTGTTCCTGAAAAGTGTATTCCATCCGTACTTGGTACTTTTGATGTGTTGTTCCTGTAAAGTGTATTCCATCCGTACTTGGTACTTTTGATGTGTTGTTCCTGAAAAGTGTATTTCATCCGTACTTGGTACTTTTGATGTGTTGTTCCTGAAAAGTGTATTTCATCCGTACTTGGTACTTTTGATGTGTTGTTCCTGTAAAGTGTATTCCATCCGTACTTGGTACTTTTGATGTGTTGTTCCTGAAAAGTGTATTTCATCCGTACTTGGTACTTTTGATGTATTGTTCCTGAATAGTGTATTCCATCCGTACTTGGTACTTTTGATGTGTTGTTCCTGAAAAGTGTATTCCATCCGTACTTGGTACTTTTGATGTGTTGTTCCTGAAAAGTGTATTTCATCCGTACTTGGTACTTTTGATGTATTGTTCCTGAATAGTGTATTCCATCCGTACTTGGTACTTTTGATGTGTTGTTTCTGAAAAGTGTATTTCATCCGTACTTGGTACTTTTGATGTGTTGTTCCTGAAAAGTGTATTTCATCCGTACTTGGTACTTTTGATGCGTTGTTCCTGAAAAGTGTATTTCATCCGTACTTGGTACTTTTGATGTATTGTTCCTGAAAAGTGTATTCCATCCGTACTTGGTACTTTTGATGTGTTGTTCCTGAAAAGTGTATTCCATCCGTACTTGGTACTTTTGATGTATTGTTCCTGAATAGTGTATTCCATCCGTACTTGGTACTTTTGATGTGTTGTTTCTGAAAAGTGTATTTCATCCGTACTTGGTACTTTTGATGTGTTGTTCCTGAAAAGTGTATTTCATCCGTACTTGGTACTTTTGATGTGTTGTTCCTGAAAAGTGTATTCCATCCGTACTTGGTACTTTTGATGTGTTGTTCCTGAAAAGTGTATTTCATCCGTACTTGGTACTTTTGATGTGTTGTTCCTGAATAGTGTATTCCATCCGTACTTGGTACTTTTGATGTGTTGTTCCTGAAAAGTGTATTCCATCCGTACTTGGTACTTTTGATGTGTTGTTCCTGAAAAGTGTATTTCATCCATACTTGGTACTTTTGATGCGTTGTTCCTGAAAAGTGTATTTCATCCGTACTTGGTACTTTTGATGTGTTGTTCCTGAAAAGTGTATTCCATCCGTACTTGGTACTTTTGATGTGTTGTTCCTGAAAAGTGTATTCCATCCGTACTTGGTACTTTTGATGAGTTGTTCCTGAAAAGTGTGTTTCATCCGTACTTGGTACTTTTGATGTGTTGTTCCTGTAAAGTGTATTTCATCCGTACTTGGTACTTTTGATGCGTTATTTCTGAAAAGTGTATTCCATCCGTACTTGGTACTTTTGATGTGTTGTTCCTGAAAAGTGTATTCCATCCGTACTTGGTACTTTTGATTTGTTGTTCCTGTAAAGTATATTCCATCCATACTTGGTACTTTTGATGCGTTGTTCCTGAAAAGTGTATTTCATCCGTACTTGGTACTTTTAATGTGTTGTTCCTGAAAAGTGTATTCCATCCGTACTTGGTACTTTTGATTTGTTGTTCCTGAAAAGTGTATTCCATCCGTACTTGGTACTTTTGATGTGTTGTTCCTGAAAAGTGTATTCCATCCGTACTTGGTACTTTTGATGCGTTGTTCCTGAAAAGTGTATTTCATCCGTACTTGGTACTTTTGATGTGTTGTTCCTGAAAAGTGTATTTCATCCGTACTTGGTACTTTTGATGTGTTGTTCCTGTAAAGTGTAATCCATCCGTACTTGGTACTTTTGATGCGTTGTTCCTGAAAAGTGTATTTCATCCGTACTTGGTACTTTTGATGTGTTGTTCCTGAAAAGTGTATTTCATCCGTACTTGGTACTTTTGATGTGTTGTTCCTGAAAAGTGTATTTCATCCGTACTTGGTACTTTTGATGCGTTGTTCCTGAAAAGTGTATTCCATCCTTACTTGGTACTTTTGATGTGTTGTTCCTTAAAAGTGTATTTCATCCGTACTTGATACTTTTGATGTGTTGTTCCTGAAAAGTGTATTTCATCCGTACTTGGTACTTTTGATGCGTTGTTCCTGAAAAGTGTATTTCATCCGTACTTGGTACTTTTGATGTGTTGTTCCTGAAAAGTGTATTCCATCCGTACTTGGTACTTTTGATGTGTTGTTCCTGAAAAGTGTATTCCATCCGTACTTGGTACTTTTGATGCGTTGTTCCTGAAAAGTGTATTTCATCCGTACTTGGTACTTTTGATGCGTTGTTCCTGAAAAGTGTATTCCATCCGTACTTGGTACTTTTGATGCGTTGTTCCTGAAAAGTGTATTTCATCCGTACTTGGTACTTTTGATGTGTTGTTCCTGAAAAGTGTATTTCATCCGTACTTGGAACTTTTGATGCGTTGTTCCTGAAAAGTGTATTTCATCCGTACTTGGTACTTTTGATGCGTTGTTCCTGAAAAGTGTATTCCATCCGTACTTGGTACTTTTGATTCGTTGTTCCTGAAAAGTGTATTTCATCCGTACTTGGTACTTTTGATGCGTTGTTCCTGAAAAGTGTATTTTATCCGTACTTGGTACTTTTGATGCGTTGTTCCTGAAAAGTGTATTCCATCCGTACTTGGTACTTTTGATGTGTTGTTCCTGAAAAGTGTATTTCATCCGTACTTGGTACTTTTGATGTGTTGTTCCTGAAAAGTGTATTTCATCCGTACTTGGTACTTTTGATGCGTTGTTCCTGAAAAGTGTATTTCATCCGTACTTGGTACTTTTGATGTGTTGTTCCTGAAAAGTGTATTTCATCCGTACTTGGAACTTTTGATGCGTTGTTCCTGAAAAGTGTATTTCATCCGTACTTGGTACTTTTGATGTGTTGTTCCTGAAAAGTGTATTTCATCCGTACTTGGTACTTTTGATGCGTTGTTCCTGAAAAGTGTATTTTATCCGTACTTGGTACTTTTGATGCGTTGTTCCTGAAAAGTGTATTTCATCCGTACTTGGTACTTTTGATGTGTTGTTCCTGAAAAGTGTATTTCATCCGTACTTGGTACTTTTGATGTGTTGTTCCTGAAAAGTGTATTTCATCCGTACTTGGTACTTTTGATGCGTTGTTCCTGAAAAGTGTATTTCATCCGTACTTGGTACTTTTGATGCGTTGTTCCTGAAAAGTGTATTTCATCCGTACTTGGTACTTTTGATGTGTTGTTCCTGAAAAGTGTATTTCATCCGTACTTGGAACTTTTGATGCGTTGTTCCTGAAAAGTGTATTTCATCCGTACTTGGTACTTTTGATGCGTTGTTCCTGAAAAGTGTATTTCATCCGTACTTGGTACTTTTGATGCGTTGTTCCTGATAAGTGTATTCCATCCGTACTTGGTACTTTTGATGCGTTGTTCCTGAAAAGTGTATTTTATCCGTACTTGGTACTTTTGATGCGTTGTTCCTGAAAAGTGTATTCCATCCGTACTTGGTACTTTTGATGTGTTGTTCCTGAAAAGTGTATTCCATCCGTACTTGGTACTTCTGATGTGTTGTTCCTGAAAAGTGTATTTCATCCGTACTTGGTACTTTTGATGTGTTGTTCCTGAAAAGTGTATTTCATCCGTACTTGGTACTTTTGATGTGTTGTTCCTGAAAAGTGTATTTCATCCGTACTTGGTACTTTTGATGCGTTGTTCCTGAAAAGTGTATTTCATCCATACTTGGTACTTTTGATGCGTTGTTCCTGTAAAGTGTATTTCATCCGTACTTGGTACTTTTGATGCGTTGTTCCTGAAAAGTGTATTTCATCCGTACTTGGTACTTTTGATGCGTTGTTCCTGAAAAGTGTATTTCATCCGTACTTGGTACTTTTGATGTGTTGTTCCTGAAAAGTGTATTTCATCCGTACTTGGAACTTTTGATGCGTTGTTCCTGAAAAGTGTATTTCATCCGTACTTGGTACTTTTGATGCGTTGTTCCTGAAAAGTGTATTCCATCCGTACTTGGTACTTTTGATGCGTTGTTCCTGAAAAGTGTATTTCATCCGTACTTGGTACTTTTGATGCGTTGTTCCTGAAAAGTGTATTTCATCCGTACTTGGTACTTTTGATGCGTTGTTCCTAAAAAGTGTATTCCATCCGTACTTGGTATTTTTGATGTGTTGTTCCTGAAAAGTGTATTCCATCCGTACTTGGTACTTTTGATGCGTTGTTCCTGAAAAGTGTATTCCATCCGTACTTGCTACTTTTGATGTGTTGTTCCTGAAAAGTGTATTCCATCCGTACTTGGTACTTTTGATGTGTTGTTCCTGAAAAGTGTATTCCATCCGTACTTGGTACTTTTGATGCGTTGTTCCTGAAAAGTGTATTTCATCCGTACTTGGTACTTTTAATGTGTTGTTCCTGAAAAGTGTATTTCATCCATACTTGGTACTTTTGATGCGTTGTTCCTGAAAAGTGTATTTCATCCGTACTTGGTACTTTTGATGTGTTGTTCCTGAAAAGTGTATTTCATCCGTACTTGGTACTTTTGATGTGTTGTTCCTGAAAAGTGTATTTCATCCGTACTTGGTACTTTTGATGTGTTGTTCCTGAAAAGTGTATTTCATCCGTACTTGGTACTTTTGATGTGTTGTTCCTGAAAAGTGTATTTCATCCATACTTGGTACTTTTGATGTGTTGTTCCTGAAAAGTGTATTCCATCCGTACTTGGTACTTTTGATGCGTTGTTCCTGAAAAGTGTATTTCATCCGTACTTGGTACTTTTGATGTGTTGTTCCTGAAAAGTGTATTTCATCCGTACTTGGTACTTTTAATGTGTTGTTCCTGAAAAGTGTATTTCATCCGTACTTGGTACTTTTGATGTGTTGTTCCTGAAAAGTGTATTTCATCCGTACTTGGTACTTTTGATGTGTTGTTCCTGAAAAGTGTATTCCATCCGTACTTGGTACTTTTAATGTGTTGTTCCTGAAAAGTGTATTTCATCCGTACTTGGTACTTTTAATGTGTTGTTCCTGAAAAGTGTATTTCATCCGTACTTGGTACTTTTGATGTGTTGTTCCTGAAAAGTGTATTTCATCCGTACTTGGTACTTTTGATGCGTTGTTCCTGAAAAGTGTATTTCATCCGTACTTGGTACTTTTGATGTGTTGTTCCTGAAAAGTGTATTCCATCCGTACTTGGTACTTTTGATGTGTTGTTCCTGAAAAGTGTATTTCATCCGTACTTGGTACTTTTGATGCGTTGTTCCTGAAAAGTGTATTTCATCCGTACTTGGTACTTTTGATGTGTTGTTCCTGAAAAGTGTATTTCATCCGTACTTGGTACTTTTGATGCGTTGTTCCTGAAAAGTGTATTTCATCTGTACTTGGTACTTTTAATGTGTTGTTCCTGAAAAGTGTATTTCATCCGTACTTGGTACTTTTGATGTGTTGTTCCTGAAAAGTGTATTTCATCCGTACTTGGTACTTTTGATGCGTTGTTCCTGAAAAGTGTATTTCATCCGTACTTGGTACTTTTGATGTGTTGTTCCTGAAAAGTGTATTTCATCCATACTTGGTACTTTTGATGCGTTGTTCCTGAAAAGTGTATTTCATCCGTACTTGGTACTTTTGATGTGTTGTTCCTGAAAAGTGTATTTCATCCGTACTTGGTACTTTTGATGTGTTGTTCCTGAAAAGTGTATTTCATCCGTACTTGGTACTTTTAATGTGTTGTTCCTGAAAAGTGTATTTCATCCATACTTGGTACTTTTGATGTGTTGTTCCTGAAAAGTGTATTTCATCCATACTTGGTACTTTTGATGTGTTGTTCCTGAAAAGTGTATTCCATCCGTACTTGGTACTTTTGATGCGTTGTTCCTGAAAAGTGTATTTCATCCGTACTTGGTACTTTTGATGTGTTGTTCCTGAAAAGTGTATTTCATCCGTACTTGGTACTTTTGATGCGTTGTTCCTGAAAAGTGTATTTCATCCGTACTTGGTACTTTTGATGTGTTTTTCCTGAAAAGTGTATTCCATCCGTACTTGGTACTTTTGATGCGTTGTTCCTGAAAAGTGTATTTCATCCGTACTTGGTACTTTTGATGTGTTGTTCCTGAAAAGTGTATTTCATCCATACTTGGTACTTTTGATGCGTTGTTCCTGAAAAGTGTATTTCATCCGTACTTGGTACTTTTGATGTGTTGTTCCTGAAAAGTGTATTTCATCCGTACTTGGTACTTTTGATGCGTTGTTCCTGAAAAGTGTATTCCATCCGTACTTGGTACTTTTGATGTGTTGTTCCTGAAAAGTGTATTTCATCCATACTTGGTACTTTTGATGCGTTGTTCCTGAAAAGTGTATTTCATCCGTACTTGGTACTTTTGATGCGTTGTTCCTGAAAAGTGTATTCCATCCGTACTTGGTACTTTTGATGTGTTGTTCCTGAAAAGTGTATTTCATCCGTACTTGGTACTTTTGATGTGTTTTTCCTGAAAAGTGTATTTCATCCGTACTTGGTACTTTTGATGTGTTGTTCCTGAAAAGTGTATTTCATCCGTACTTGGTACTTTTAATGTGTTGTTCCTGAAAAGTGTATTTCATCCGTACTTGGTACTTTTGATGTGTTTTTCCTGAAAAGTGTATTTCATCCGTACTTGGTACTTTTGATGTGTTGTTCCTGAAAAGTGTATTTCATCCATACTTGGTACTTTTGATGCGTTGTTCCTGAAAAGTGTATTTCATCCGTACTTGGTACTTTTGATGTGTTGTTCCTGAAAAGTGTATTTCATCCGTACTTGGTACTTTTGATGCGTTGTTCCTGAAAAGTGTATTCCATCCGTACTTGGTACTTTTGATGTGTTTTTCCTGAAAAGTGTATTTCATCCGTACTTGGTACTTTTGATGTGTTGTTCCTGAAAAGTGTATTTCATCCGTACTTGGTACTTTTGATGTGTTGTTCCTGAAAAGTGTATTTCATCCGTACTTGGTACTTTTGATGCGTTGTTCCTGAAAAGTGTATTTCATCCGTACTTGGTCCTTTTGATGTGTTGTTCCTGAAAAGTGTATTTCATCCGTACTTGGTACTTTTGATGTGTTGTTCCTGAAAAGTGTATTTCATCCGTACTTGGTACTTTTAATGTGTTGTTCCTGAAAAGTGTATTTCATCCATACTTGGTACTTTTGATGTGTTGTTCCTGAAAAGTGTATTTCATCCATACTTGGTACTTTTGATGTGTTGTTCCTGAAAAGTGTATTCCATCCGTACTTGGTACTTTTGATGCGTTGTTCCTGAAAAGTGTATTTCATCCGTACTTGGTACTTTTGATGTGTTGTTCCTGAAAAGTGTATTTCATCCGTACTTGGTACTTTTGATGTGTTGTTCCTGAAAAGTGTATTTCATCCGTACTTGGTACTTTTGATGCGTTGTTCCTGAAAAGTGTATTTCATCCGTACTTGGTACTTTTGATGTGTTGTTCCTGAAAAGTGTATTTCATCCATACTTGGTACTTTTGATGCGTTGTTCCTGAAAAGTGTATTTCATCCGTACTTGGTACTTTTGATGTGTTGTTCCTGAAAAGTGTATTTCATCCGTACTTGGTACTTTTGATGCGTTGTTCCTGAAAAGTGTATTCCATCCGTACTTGGTGCTTTTGATGTGTTGTTCCTGAAAAGTGTATTTCATCCATACTTGGTACTTTTGATGCGTTGTTCCTGAAAAGTGTATTTCATCCGTACTTGGTACTTTTGATGTGTTGTTCCTGAAAAGTGTATTTCATCCGTACTTGGTACTTTTGATGTGTTGTTCCTGAAAAGTGTATTTCATCCATACTTGGTACTTTTGATGCGTTGTTCCTGAAAAGTGTATTTCATCCGTACTTGGTACTTTTGATGTGTTGTTCCTGAAAAGTGTATTTCATCCGTACTTGGTACTTTTGATGCGTTGTTCCTGAAAAGTGTATTCCATCCGTACTTGGTACTTTTGATGTGTTTTTCCTGAAAAGTGTATTTCATCCGTACTTGGTACTTTTGATGTGTTGTTCCTGAAAAGTGTATTTCATCCGTACTTGGTACTTTTGATGTGTTGTTCCTGAAAAGTGTATTTCATCCGTACTTGGTACTTTTGATGCGTTGTTCCTGAAAAGTGTATTTCATCCGTACTTGGTCCTTTTGATGTGTTGTTCCTGAAAAGTGTATTTCATCCGTACTTGGTACTTTTGATGTGTTGTTCCTGAAAAGTGTATTTCATCCGTACTTGGTACTTTTAATGTGTTGTTCCTGAAAAGTGTATTTCATCCATACTTGGTACTTTTGATGTGTTGTTCCTGAAAAGTGTATTTCATCCATACTTGGTACTTTTGATGTGTTGTTCCTGAAAAGTGTATTTCATCCGTACTTGGTACTTTTGATGTGTTTTTCCTGAAAAGTGTATTCCATCCGTACTTGGTACTTTTGATGCGTTGTTCCTGAAAAGTGTATTTCATCCGTACTTGGTACTTTTGATGTGTTGTTCCTGAAAAGTGTATTTCATCCGTACTTGGTACTTTTGATGCGTTGTTCCTGAAAAGTGTATTTCATCCGTACTTGGTACTTTTGATGTGTTGTTCCTGAAAAGTGTATTTCATCCATACTTGGTACTTTTGATGCGTTGTTCCTGAAAAGTGTATTTCATCCGTACTTGGTACTTTTGATGTGTTGTTCCTGAAAAGTGTATTTCATCCGTACTTGGTACTTTTGATGCGTTGTTCCTGAAAAGTGTATTCCATCCGTACTTGGTGCTTTTGATGTGTTGTTCCTGAAAAGTGTATTTCATCCATACTTGGTACTTTTGATGCGTTGTTCCTGAAAAGTGTATTTCATCCGTACTTGGTACTTTTGATGTGTTGTTCCTGAAAAGTGTATTTCATCCGTACTTGGTACTTTTGATGTGTTGTTCCTGAAAAGTGTATTTCATCCGTACTTGGTACTTTTGATGTGTTTTTCCTGAAAAGTGTATTTCATCCGTACTTGGTACTTTTGATGTGTTGTTCCTGAAAAGTGTATTTCATCCGTACTTGGTACTTTTAATGTGTTGTTCCTGAAAAGTGTATTTCATCCGTACTTGGTACTTTTGATGTGTTTTTCCTGAAAAGTGTATTTCATCCGTACTTGGTACTTTTGATGCGTTGTTCCTGAAAAGTGTATTTCATCCGTACTTGGTACTTTTGATGCGTTGTTCCTGAAAAGTGTATTCCATCCGTACTTGGTACTTTTGATGTGTTTTTCCTGAAAAGTGTATTTCATCCGTACTTGGTACTTTTGATGTGTTGTTCCTGAAAAGTGTATTTCATCCGTACTTGGTACTTTTGATGCGTTGTTCCTGAAAAGTGTATTTCATCCGTACTTGGTACTTTTGATGTGTTTTTCCTGAAAAGTGTATTTCATCCGTACTTGGTACTTTTGATGTGTTGTTCCTGAAAAGTGTATTTCATCCATACTTGGTACTTTTGATGCGTTGTTCCTGAAAAGTGTATTTCATCCGTACTTGGTACTTTTGATGTGTTGTTCCTGAAAAGTGTATTTCATCCGTACTTGGTACTTTTGATGCGTTGTTCCTGAAAAGTGTATTTCATCCGTACTTGGTACTTTTGATGTGTTGTTCCTGAAAAGTGTATTTCATCCGTACTTGGTACTTTTAATGTGTTGTTCCTGAAAAGTGTATTTCATCCGTACTTGGTACTTTTGATGCGTTGTTCCTGAAAAGTGTATTTCATCCGTACTTGGTACTTTTGATGTGTTGTTCCTGAAAAGTGTATTTCATCCGTACTTGGTACTTTTGATGTGTTGTTCCTGAAAAGTGTATTTCATCCATACTTGGTACTTTTGATGTGTTGTTCCTGAAAAGTGTATTTCATCCGTACTTGGTACTTTTAATGTGTTGTTCCTGAAAAGTGTATTTCATCCGTACTTGGTACTTTTGATGTGTTGTTCCTGAAAAGTGTATTTCATCCGTACTTGGTACTTTTGATGTGTTGTTCCTGAAAAGTGTATTTCATCCATACTTGGTACTTTTGATGTGTTGTTCCTGAAAAGTGTATTTCATCCGTACTTGGTACTTTTAATGTGTTGTTCCTGAAAAGTGTATTTCATCCGTACTTGGTACTTTTGATGCGTTGTTCCTGAAAAGTGTATTCCATCCATACTTGGTACTTTTGATGCGTTGTTCCTGAAAAGTGTATTTCATCCGTACTTGGTACTTTTGATGTGTTGTTCCTGTAAAGTGTATTCCATCCGTACTTGGTACTTTTGATGCGTTGTTCCTGAAAAGTGTATTCCATCCATACTTGGTACTTTTGATGCGTTGTTCCTGAAAAGTGTATTCCATCCATACTTGGTACTTTTGATGCGTTGTTCCTGAAAAGTGTATTCCATCCATACTTGGTACTTTTGATGCGTTGTTCCTGAAAAGTGTATTTCATCCGTACTTGGTACTTTTGATGTGTTGTTCCTGTAAAGTGTATTCCATCCGTACTTGGTACTTTTGATGCGTTGTTCCTGAAAAGTGTATTTCATCCGTACTTGGTACTTTTGATGTGTTGTTCCTGTAAAGTGTATTCCATCCGTACTTGGTACTTTTGATGCGTTGTTCCTGTAAAGTGTATTCCATCCATACTTGGTACTTTTGATGTGTTGTTCCTGTAAAGTGTATTCCATCCGTACTTGGTACTTTTGATGCGTTGTTCCTGAAAAGTGTATTCCATCCATACTTGGTACTTTTTAAGCGTTGTTCCTGAAAAGTGTATTTCATCCGTACTTGGTACTTTTGATGTGTTGTTCCTGTAAAGTGTATTCCATCCGTACTTGGTACTTTTGATGCGTTGTTCCTGAAAAGTGTATTTCATCCGTACTTGGTACTTTTGATGTGTTGTTCCTGTAAAGTGTATTCCATCCGTACTTGGTACTTTTGATGCGTTGTTCCTGAAAAGTGTATTTCATCCGTACTTGGTACTTTTGATGTGTTGTTCCTGAAAAGTGTATTTCATCCGTACTTGGTACTTTTAATGTGTTGTTCCTGAAAAGTGTATTTCATCCGTACTTGGTACTTTTGATGCGTTGTTCCTGAAAAGTGTATTTCATCCGTACTTGGTACTTTTGATGTGTTGTTCCTGAAAAGTGTATTTCATCCGTACTTGGTACTTTTGATGTGTTGTTCCTGAAAAGTGTATTTCATCCATACTTGGTACTTTTGATGTGTTGTTCCTGAAAAGTGTATTCCATCCGTACTTGGTACTTTTGATGCGTTGTTCCTGAAAAGTGTATTTCATCCGTACTTGGTACTTTTGATGTGTTGTTCCTGTAAAGTGTATTCCATCCGTACTTGGTACTTTTGATGCGTTGTTCCTGAAAAGTGTATTCCATCCATACTTGGTACTTTTGATGCGTTGTTCCTGAAAAGTGTATTCCATCCATACTTGGTACTTTTGATGCGTTGTTCCTGAAAAGTGTATTCCATCCATACTTGGTACTTTTGATGCGTTGTTCCTGAAAAGTGTATTTCATCCGTACTTGGTACTTTTGATGTGTTGTTCCTGAGAAGTGTATTTCATCCGTACTTGGTACTTTTGATGTGTTGTTCCTGAAAAGTGTATTTCATCCGTACTTGGTACTTTTGATGTGTTGTTCCTGAAAAGTGTATTTCATCCGTACTTGGTACTTTTGATGCGTTGGTCCTGAAAAGTGTATTCCATCCGTACTTGGTACTTTTGATGCGTTGTTCCTGAAAAGTGTATTTCATCCGTACTTGGTACTTTTGATGTGTTGTTCCTGAAAAGTGTATTTCATCCGTACTTGGTACTTTTGATGCGTTGTTCCTGAAAAGTGTATTTCATCCGTACTTGGTACTTTTGATTTGTTGTTCCTGAAAAGTGTATTTCATCCGTACTTGGTACTTTTGATGTGTTGTTCCTGTAAAGTGTATTCCATCCGTACTTGGTACTTTTGATGCGTTGTTCCTGAAAAGTGTATTCCATCCGTACTTGGTACTTTTGATGCGTTGTTCCTGATAAGTGTATTCCATCCGTACTCGGTACTTTTTATGTGTTGTTCCTGAAAAGTGTATTCCATCCGTAATTGGTACTTTTGATGTGTTGTTCCTTAAAAGTGTATTTCATCCGTACTTGGTACTTTTGATGTGTTGTTCTTGTAAAGTGTATTCCATCCGTACTTGGTACTTTTGATGTGTTGTTCCTGTAAAGTGTATTCCATCCGTACTTGGTACTTCTGATGTGTTGTTCCTGAAAAGTGTATTTCATCCGTACTTGGTACTATTGATGCGTTGTTCCTGAAAAGTGTATTTCATCCGTACTTGGTACTTTTGATGTGTTGTTCCTGTAAAGTGTATTCCATCCGTACTTGGTACTTCTGATGTGTTGTTCCTGAAAAGTGTATTTCATCCGTACTTGGTACTTTTGATGTGTTGTTCCTGAAAAGTGTATTTCATCCGTACTTGGTACTTTTGATGCGTTGTTCCTGAAAAGTGTATTCCATCCGTACTTGGTACTTTTGATGTGTTGTTCCTGAAAAGTGTATTTCATCCGTACTTGGTACTTTTGATGTGTTGTTCCTGAAAAGTGTATTTCATCCGTACTTGGTACTTTTTATGTGTTGTTCCTGAAAAGTGTATTTCATCCGTACTTGGTACTTTTGATGTGTTGTTCTTGTAAAGTGTATTCCATCCGTACTTGGTACTTTTGATGTGTTGTTCCTGTAAAGTGTATTCCATCCGTACTTGGTACTTCTGATGTGTTGTTCCTGAAAAGTGTATTTCATCCGTACTTGGTACTATTGATGCGTTGTTCCTGAAAAGTGTATTTCATCCGTACTTGGTACTTTTGATGTGTTGTTCCTGTAAAGTGTATTCCATCCGTACTTGGTACTTTTGATGCGTTGTTCCTGAAAAGTGTATTCCATCCGTACTTGGTACTTTTGATGTGTTGTTCCTGAAAAGTGTATTTCATCCGTACTTGGTACTTTTTATGTGTTGTTCCTGAAAAGTGTATTTCATCCGTACTTGGTACTTTTGATGTGTTGTTCTTGTAAAGTGTATTCCATCCGTACTTGGTACTTTTGATGTGTTGTTCCTGTAAAGTGTATTCCATCCGTACTTGGTACTTCTGATGTGTTGTTCCTGAAAAGTGTATTTCATCCGTACTTGGTACTTTTGATGTGTTGTTCCTGAAAAGTGTATTTCATCCGTACTTGGTACTTTTGATGTGTTGTTCCTGTAAAGTGTATTCCATCCGTACTTGGTACTTCTGATGTGTTGTTCCTGAAAAGTGTATTTCATCCGTACTTGGTACTTTTGATGTGTTGTTCTTGTAAAGTGTATTCCATCCGTACTTGGTACTTTTGATGCGTTGTTCCTGAAAAGTGTATTCCATCCGTACTTGGTACTTTTGATGTGTTGTTCCTGTAAAGTGTATTCCATCCGTACTTGGTACTTCTGATGTGTTGTTCCTGAAAAGTGTATTTCATCCGTACTTGGTACTTTTGATGTGTTGTTCCTGAAAAGTGTATTTCATCCGTACTTGGTACTTTTGATGTGTTGTTCCTGTAAAGTGTATTCCATCCGTACTTGGTACTTCTGATGCGTTGTTCCTGAAAAGTGTATTTCATCCGTACTTGGTACTTTTGATGTGTTGTTCCTGTAAAGTGTATTCCATCCGTACTTGGTACTTTTGATGCGTTGTTCCTGAAAAGTGTATTCCATCCGTACTTGGTACTTTTGATGTGTTGTTCCTGAAAAGTGTATTTCATCCGTACTTGGTACTTTTTATGTGTTGTTCCTGAAAAGTGTATTTCATCCGTACTTGGTACTTTTGATGTGTTGTTCTTGTAAAGTGTATTCCATCCGTACTTGGTACTTTTGATGTGTTGTTCCTGTAAAGTGTATTCCATCCGTACTTGGTACTTCTGATGTGTTGTTCCTGAAAAGTGTATTTCATCCGTACTTGGTACTTTTGATGTGTTGTTCCTGAAAAGTGTATTTCATCCGTACTTGGTACTTTTGATGTGTTGTTCCTGTAAAGTGTATTCCATCCGTACTTGGTACTTCTGATGTGTTGTTCCTGAAAAGTGTATTTCATCCGTACTTGGTACTTTTGATGTGTTGTTCTTGTAAAGTGTATTCCATCCGTACTTGGTACTTTTGATGTGTTGTTCCTGTAAAGTGTATTCCATCCGTACTTGGTACTTCTGATGTGTTGTTCCTGAAAAGTGTATTTCATCCGTACTTGGTACTATTGATGCGTTGTTCCTGAAAAGTGTATTTCATCCGTACTTGGTACTTTTGATGTGTTGTTCCTGTAAAGTGTATTCCATCCGTACTTGGTACTTCTGATGTGTTGTTCCTGAAAAGTGTATTTCATCCGTACTTGGTACTTTTGATGTGTTGTTCCTGAAAAGTGTATTTCATCCGTACTTGGTACTATTGATGCGTTGTTCCTGAAAAGTGTATTTCATCCGTACTTGGTACTTTTGATGCGTTGTTCCTGAAAAGTGTATTCCATCCGTACTTGGTACTTCTGATGTGTTGTTCCTGAAAAGTGTATTTCATCCGTACTTAGTGTTTTTGATGTGTTGTTCCTGAAAAGTGTATTTCATCCGTACTTGGTACTTTTTATGTGTTGTTCCTGAAAAGTGTATTTCATCCGTACTTGGTACTATTGATGCGTTGTTCCTGAAAAGTGTATTTCATCCGTACTTGGTACTTTTGATGTGTTGTTCCTGTAAAGTGTATTCCATCCGTACTTGGTACTTTTGATGTGTTGTTCCTGAAAAGTGTATTCCATCCGTACTTGGTACTTTTGATGTGTTGTTCCTGAAAAGTGTATTCCATCCGTACTTGGTACTTTTGATGTGTTGTTCCTGAAAAGTGTATTTCATCCGTACTTGGTACTTTTGATGCGTTGTTCCTGAAAAGTGTGTTTCATCCGTACTTGGTACTTTTGATGTGTTGTTCCTGAAAAGTGTATTCCATCCGTACTTGGTACTTTTGATGCGTTGTTCCTGAAAAGTGTATTTCATCCGTACTTGGTACTTTTGATGTGTTGTTCCTGAAAAGTGTATTTCATCCGTACTTGGTACTATTGATGCGTTGTTCCTGAAAAGTGTATTTCATCCGTACTTGGTACTTTTGATGCGTTGTTCCTGAAAAGTGTATTCCATCCGTACTTGGTACTTCTGATGTGTTGTTCCTGAAAAGTGTATTTCATCCGTACTTAGTGTTTTTGATGTGTTGTTCCTGAAAAGTGTATTTCATCCGTACTTGGTACTTTTGATGCGTTGTTCCTGAAAAGTGTATTTCATCCGTACTTGGTACTATTGATGCGTTGTTCCTGAAAAGTGTATTTCATCCGTACTTGGTACTTTTGATGTGTTGTTCCTGTAAAGTGTATTCCATCCGTACTCGGTACTTTTTATGTGTTGTTCCTGAAAAGTGTATTCCATCCGTACTTGGTACTTTTGATGCGTTGTTCCTGAAAAGTGTATTCCATCCGTACTTGGTACTTTTGATGTGTTGTTCCTGAAAAGTGTATTTCATCCGTACTTGGTACTTTTTATGTGTTGTTCCTGAAAAGTGTATTTCATCCGTACTTGGTACTATTGATGCGTTGTTCCTGAAAAGTGTATTTCATCCGTACTTGGTACTTTTGATGTGTTGTTCCTGTAAAGTGTATTCCATCCGTACTTGGTACTTTTGATGTGTTGTTCCTGAAAAGTGTATTCCATCCGTACTTGGTACTTTTGATGTGTTGTTCCTGAAAAGTGTATTCCATCCGTACTTGGTACTTTTGATGTGTTGTTCCTGAAAAGTGTATTTCATCCGTACTTGGTACTTTTGATGCGTTGTTCCTGAAAAGTGTGTTTCATCCGTACTTGGTACTTTTGATGTGTTGTTCCTGAAAAGTGTATTCCATCCGTACTTGGTACTTTTGATGCGTTGTTCCTGAAAAGTGTATTTCATCCGTACTTGGTACTTTTGATGTGTTGTTCCTGAAAAGTGTATTCCATCCGTACTTGGTACTTTTGATGTGTTGTTCCTGAAAAGTGTATTCCATCCGTACTTGGTACTTTTGATGTGTTGTTCCTGAAAAGTGTATTCCATCCGTACTTGGTACTTTTGATGCGTTGTTCCTGAAAAGTGTATTCCATCCGTACTTGGTACTTTTGATGTGTTGTTCCTGTAAAGTGTATTTCATCCGTACTTGGTTCTTTTGATGTGTTGTTCCTAAAAAGTGTATTTCATCCATACTTGGTACTTTTGATGCGTTGTTCCTGAAAAGTGTATTTCATCCGTACTTGGTACTTTTGATGCGTTGTTCCTGAAAAGTGTATTCCATCCGTACTTGGTACTTTTGATGCGTTGTTCCTGAAAAGTGTATTTCATCCGTACTTGGTACTTTTGATGTGTTGTTCCTGAAAAGTGTATTTCATCCGTACTTGGTACTTTTGATGCGTTGTTCCTGAAAAGTGTATTCCATCCGTACTTGGTACTTTTGATGTGTTGTTCCTGAAAAGTGTATTTCATCCGTACTTGGTACTTTTGATGTGTTGTTCCTGAAAAGTGTATTTCATCCGTACTTGGTACTTTTGATGTGTTGTTCCTGAAAAGTGTATTCCATCCGTACTTGGTACTTTTGATGCGTTGTTCCTGAAAAGTGTATTCCATCCGTACTTAGTACTTTTGATGTGTTGTTCCTGAAAAGTGTATTTCATCCGTACTTGGTACTTTTGATGTGTTGTTCCTGAAAAGTGTATTTCATCCGTACTTGGTACTTTTGATGCGTTGTTCCTGAAAAGTGTATTCCATCCGTACTTGGTACTTTTGATGTGTTGTTCCTGAAAAGTGTATTTCATCCGTACTTGGTACTTTTGATGTGTTGTTCCTGAAAAGTGTATTCCATCCGTACTTGGTACTTTTGATGTGTTGTTCCTGTAAAGTGTATTCCATCCGTACTTGGTACTTTTGATGCGTTGTTCCTGTAAAGTGTATTTCATCCGTACTTGGTACTTTTGATGTGTTGTTCCTGAAAAGTGTATTTCATCCGTACTTGGTACTTTTGATGCGTTGTTCCTGTAAAGTGTATTCCATCCGTACTTGGTACTTTTGATGTGTTGTTCCTGAAAAGTGTATTCCATCCGTACTTGGTACTTTTGATGCGTTGTTCCTGTAAAGTGTATTCCATCCGTACTTGGTACTTTTGATGCGTTGTTCCTGAAAAGTGTATTTCATCCGTACTTGGTACTTTTGATGTGTTGTTCCTGAAAAGTGTATTCCATCCGTACTTAGTACTTTTGATGTGTTGTTCCTGAAAAGTGTATTTCATCCGTACTTGGTACTTTTGATGTGTTGTTCCTGAAAAGTGTATTTCATCCGTACTTGGTACTTTTGATGCGTTGTTCCTGAAAAGTGTATTCCATCCGTACTTGGTACTTTTGATGTGTTGTTCCTGAAAAGTGTATTCCATCCGTACTTGGTACTTTTGATGTGTTGTTCCTGAAAAGTGTATTTCATCCGTACTTAGTACTTTTGATGTGTTGTTCCTGTAAAGTGTATTCCATCCGTACTTGGTACTTTTGATGTGTTGTTCCTGTAAAGTGTATTTCATCCGTACTTGGTACTTTTGATGTGTTGTTCCTGAAAAGTGTATTTCATCCGTACTTGGTACTTTTGATGCGTTGTTCCTGAAAAGTGTATTTCATCCGTACTTGGTACTTTTGATGCGTTGTTCCTGAAAAGTGTATTCCATCCGTACTTGGTACTTTTGATGTGTTGTTCCTGAAAAGTGTATTCCATCCGTACTTAGTACTTTTGATGTGTTGTTCCTGTAAAGTGTATTCCATCCGTACTTGGTACTTTTGATGTGTTGTTCCTGTAAAGTGTATTCCATCCGTACTTGGTACTTTTGATGCGTTGTTCCTGAAAAGTGTATTTCATCCGTACTTGGTACTTTTGATGTGTTGTTCCTGAAAAGTGTATTCCATCCGTACTTAGTACTTTTGATGTGTTGTTCCTGAAAAGTGTATTTCATCCGTACTTGGTACTTTTGATGTGTTGTTCCTGAAAAGTGTATTCCATCCGTACTTAGTACTTTTGATGCGTTGTTCCTGAAAAGTGTATTTCATCCGTACTTGGTACTTTTGATGTGTTGTTCCTGAAAAGTGTATTCCATCCGTACTTGGTACTTTTGATGTGTTGTTCCTGAAAAGTGTATTTCATCCGTACTTAGTACTTTTGATGTGTTGTTCCTGAAAAGTGTATTCCATCCGTACTTGGTACTTTTGATGTGTTGTTCCTGAAAAGTGTATTTCATCCGTACTTGGTACTTTTGATGCGTTGTTCCTGTAAAGTGTATTCCATCCGTACTTGGTACTTTTGATGTGTTGTTCCTGAAAAGTGTATTCCATCCGTACTTGGTACTTTTGATGCGTTGTTCCTGTAAAGTGTATTCCATCCGTACTTGGTACTTTTGATGTGTTGTTCCTGTAAAGTGTATTCCATCCGTACTTGGTACTTTTGATGTGTTGTTCCTGTAAAGTGTATTCCATCCGTACTTGGTACTTTTGATGCGTTGTTCCTGAAAAGTGTATTTCATCCGTACTTGGTACTTTTGATGTGTTGTTCCTGAAAAGTGTATTCCATCCGTACTTAGTACTTTTGATGTGTTGTTCCTGAAAAGTGTATTTCATCCGTACTTGGTACTTTTGATGTGTTGTTCCTGAAAAGTGTATTTCATCCGTACTTGGTACTTTTGATGCGTTGTTCCTGAAAAGTGTATTCCATCCGTACTTGGTACTTTTGATGCGTTGTTCCTGAAAAGTGTATTCCATCCGCACTTGGTACTTTTGATGCGTTGTTCCTGTAAAGTGTATTCCATCCGTACTTGGTACTTTTGATGTGTTGTTCCTGTAAAGTGTATTCCATCCGTACTTGGTACTTTTGATGTGTTGTTCCTGAAAAGTGTATTCCATCCGTACTTGGTACTTTTGATGCGTTGTTCCTGTAAAGTGTATTCCATCCGTACTTGGTACTTTTGATGCGTTGTTCCTGTAAAGTGTATTCCATCCGTACTTGGTACTTTTGATGTGTTGTTCCTGAAAAGTGTATTCCATCCGTATTTGGTACTTTTGATGCGTTGTTCCTGTAAAGTGTATTCCATCCGTACTTGGTACTTTTGATGCGTTGTTCCTGAAAAGTGTATTTCATCCGTACTTGGTACTTTTGATGTGTTGTTCCTGAAAAGTGTATTTCATCCGTACTTGGTACTTTTGATGCGTTGTTCCTGAAAAGTGTATTCCATCCGTACTTGGTACTTTTGATGCGTTGTTCCTGAAAAGTGTATTCCATCCGTATTTGGTACTTTTGATGCGTTGTTCCTGTAAAGTGTATTCCATCCGTACTTGGTACTTTTGATGCGTTGTTCCTGAAAAGTGTATTTCATCCGTACTTGGTACTTTTGATGTGTTGTTCCTGAAAAGTGTATTTCATCCGTACTTGGTACTTTTGATGCGTTGTTCCTGAAAAGTGTATTTCATCCGTACTTGGTACTTTTGATGCGTTGTTCCTGAAAAGTGTATTCCATCCGTACTTGGTACTTTTGATGCGTTGTTCCTGTAAAGTGTATTCCATCCGTACTTGGTACTTTTGATGCGTTGTTCCTGTAAAGTGTATTCCATCCGTACTTGGTACTTTTGATGTGTTGTTCCTGAAAAGTGTATTCCATCCGTATTTGGTACTTTTGATGCGTTGTTCCTGTAAAGTGTATTCCATCCGTACTTGGTACTTTTGATGCGTTGTTCCTGAAAAGTGTATTTCATCCGTACTTGGTACTTTTGATGTGTTGTTCCTGAAAAGTGTATTCCATCCGTATTTGGTACTTTTGATGCGTTGTTCCTGTAAAGTGTATTCCATCCGTACTTGGTACTTTTGATGTGTTGTTCCTGAAAAGTGTATTTCATCCGTACTTGGTACTTTTGATGTGTTGTTCCTGAAAAGTGTATTTCATCCGTACTTGGTACTTTTGATGCGTTGTTCCTGAAAAGTGTATTCCATCCGTACTTGGTACTTTTGATGTGTTGTTCCTGAAAAGTGTATTCCATCCGTACTTGGTACTTTTGATGCGTTGTTCCTGTAAAGTGTATTCCATCCGTACTTGGTACTTTTGATGCGTTGTTCCTGAAAAGTGTATTCCATCCGTACTTGGTACTTTTGATGTGTTGTTCCTGTAAAGTGTATTCCATCCGTACTTGGTACTTTTGATGTGTTGTTCCTGAAAAGTGTATTCCATCCGTACTTGGTACTTTTGATGCGTTGTTCCTGAAAAGTGTATTCCATCCGTACTTGGTACTTTTGATGCGTTGTTCCTGAAAAGTGTATTCCATCCGTACTTGGTACTTTTGATGTGTTGTTCCTGAAAAGTGTATTCCATCCGTACTTGGTACTTTTGATTTGTTGTTCCTGAAAAGTGTATTCCATCCGTACTTGGTACTTTTGATGTGTTGTTCCTGAAAAGTGTATTCCATCCGTACTTGGTACTTTTGATGTGTTGTTCCTGAAAAGTGTATTCCATCCGTACTTGGTACTTTTGATGTGTTGTTCCTGTAAAGTGTATTCCATCCGTACTTGGTACTTTTGATGTGTTGTTCCTGAAAAGTGTATTCCATCCGTACTTGGTACTTTTGATGCGTTGTTCCTGTAAAGTGTATTTCATCCGTACTTGGTACTTTTGATGCGTTGTTCCTGAAAAGTGTATTCCATCCGTACTTGGTACTTTTGATGTGTTGTTCCTGAAAAGTGTATTTCATCCGTACTTGGTACTTTTGATGCGTTGTTCCTGAAAAGTGTATTCCATCCGTACTTGGTACTTTTGATGTGTTGTTCCTGAAAAGTGTATTCCATCCGTACTTGGTACTTTTGATGTGTTGTTCCTGTAAAGTGTATTCCATCCGTACTTGGTACTTTTGATGTGTTGTTCCTGAAAAGTGTATTCCATCCGTACTTGGTACTTTTGATGTGTTGTTCCTGTAAAGTGTATTCCATCCGTACTTGGTACTTTTGATGTGTTGTTCCTGAAAAGTGTATTCCATCCGTACTTGATACTTTTGATGTGTTGTTCCTGTAAAGTGTATTCCATCCGTACTTGGTACTTTTGATGTGTTGTTCCTGAAAAGTGTATTCCATCCGTACTTGATACTTTTGATGTGTTGTTCCTGTAAAGTGTATTTCATCCGTACTTGGTACTTTTGATGTGTTGTTCCTGTAAAGTGTATTTCATCCGTACTTGGTACTTTTGATTTGTTGTTCCTGAAAAGTGTATTCCATCCGTACTTGGTACTTTTGATGTGTTGTTCCTGAAAAGTGTATTCCATCCGTACTTGGTACTTTTGATGTGTTGTTCCTGAAAAGTGTATTCCATCCGTACTTGGTACTTTTGATTTGTTGTTCCTGTAAAGTGTATTCCATCCGTACTTGGTACTTTTGATGTGTTGTTCCTGAAAAGTGTATTCCATCCGTACTTGATACTTTTGATGTGTTGTTCCTGTAAAGTGTATTCCATCCGTACTTGGTACTTTTGATGCGTTGTTCCTGAATAGTGTATTCCATCCGTACTTGGTACTTTTGATGCGTTGTTCCTGAATAGTGTATTCCATCCGTACTTGGTACTTTTGATGTGTTGTTCCTGAAAAGTGTATTCCATCCGTACTTGGTACTTTTGATGCGTTGTTCCTGAAAAGTGTATTCCATCCGTACTTGATACTTTTGATGTGTTGTTCCTGTAAAGTGTATTTCATCCGTACTTGGTACTTTTGATGTGTTGTTCCTGAAAAGTGTATTCCATCCGTACTTGGTACTTTTGATGCGTTGTTCCTGAAAAGTGTATTCCATCCGTACTTGGTACTTTTGATGTGTTGTTCCTGAAAAGTGTATTTCATCCGTACTTGGTACTTTTGATGCGTTGTTCCTGAAAAGTGTATTCCATCCGTACTTGGTACTTTTGATTTGTTGTTCCTGTAAAGTGTATTTCATCCGTACTTGGTACTTTTGATGTGTTGTTCCTGAAAAGTGTATTCCATCCGTACTTGGTACTTTTGATGCGTTGTTCCTGAAAAGTGTATTCCATCCGTACTTGGTACTTTTGATGCGTTGTTCCTGAAAAGTGTATTTCATCCGTACTTGGTACTTTTGATGCGTTGTTCCTGAAAAGTGTATTTCATCCGTACTTGGTACTTTTGATGTGTTGTTCCTGTAAAGTGTATTTCATCCGTACTTGGTACTTTTGATGTGTTGTTCCTGTAAAGTGTATTCCATCCGTACTTGGTACTTTTGATGTGTTGTTCCTGAAAAGTGTATTCCATCCGTACTTGGTACTTTTGATGTGTTGTTCCTGAAAAGTGTATTCCATCCGTACTTGGTACTTTTGATTTGTTGTTCCTGTAAAGTGTATTCCATCCGTACTTGGTACTTTTGATGTGTTGTTCCTGAAAAGTGTATTCCATCCGTACTTGATACTTTTGATGTGTTGTTCCTGTAAAGTGTATTCCATCCGTACTTGGTACTTTTGATGCGTTGTTCCTGAATAGTGTATTCCATCCGTACTTGGTACTTTTGATGCGTTGTTCCTGAATAGTGTATTCCATCCGTACTTGGTACTTTTGATGTGTTGTTCCTGTAAAGTGTATTCCATCCGTACTTGGTACTTTTGATGTGTTGTTCCTGAAAAGTGTATTCCATCCGTACTTGATACTTTTGATGTGTTGTTCCTGTAAAGTGTATTTCATCCGTACTTGGTACTTTTGATGTGTTGTTCCTGAAAAGTGTATTCCATCCGTACTTGGTACTTTTGATGCGTTGTTCCTGAAAAGTGTATTCCATCCGTACTTGGTACTTTTGATGTGTTGTTCCTGAAAAGTGTATTTCATCCGTACTTGGTACTTTTGATGCGTTGTTCCTGAAAAGTGTATTCCATCCGTACTTGGTACTTTTGATTTGTTGTTCCTGTAAAGTGTATTTCATCCGTACTTGGTACTTTTGATGTGTTGTTCCTGAAAAGTGTATTCCATCCGTACTTGGTACTTTTGATGCGTTGTTCCTGAAAAGTGTATTCCATCCGTACTTGGTACTTTTGATGCGTTGTTCCTGAAAAGTGTATTTCATCCGTACTTGGTACTTTTGATGCGTTGTTCCTGAAAAGTGTATTTCATCCGTACTTGGTACTTTTGATGTGTTGTTCCTGTAAAGTGTATTTCATCCGTACTTGGTACTTTTGATGTGTTGTTCCTGTAAAGTGTATTTCATCCGTACTTGGTACTTTTGATTTGTTGTTCCTGAAAAGTGTATTCCATCCGTACTTGGTACTTTTGATGTGTTGTTCCTGAAAAGTGTATTTCATCCGTACTTGGTACTTTTGATGTGTTGTTCCTGTAAAGTGTATTTCATCCGTACTTGGTACTTTTGATTTGTTGTTCCTGAAAAGTGTATTCCATCCGTACTTGGTACTTTTGATGTGTTGTTCCTGAAAAGTGTATTCCATCCGTACTTGGTACTTTTGATGTGTTGTTCCTGAAAAGTGTATTCCATCCGTACTTGGTACTTTTGATTTGTTGTTCCTGTAAAGTGTATTTCATCCGTACTTGGTACTTTTGATGTGTTGTTCCTGAAAAGTGTATTCCATCCGTACTTGGTACTTTTGATTTGTTGTTCCTGTAAAGTGTATTCCATCCGTACTTGGTACTTTTGATGTGTTGTTCCTGAAAAGTGTATTCCATCCGTACTTGGTACTTTTGATTTGTTGTTCCTGTAAAGTGTATTTCATCCGTACTTGGTACTTTTGATGTGTTGTTCCTGAAAAGTGTATTCCATCCGTACTTGGTACTTTTGATTTGTTGTTCCTGTAAAGTGTATTCCATCCGTACTTGGTACTTTTGATGTGTTGTTCCTGAAAAGTGTATTTCATCCGTACTTGGTACTTTTGATGTGTTGTTCCTGAAAAGTGTATTCCATCCGTACTTGGTACTTTTGATGCGTTGTTCCTGAAAAGTGTATTTCATCCGTACTTGGTACTTTTGATGCGTTGTTCCTGAAAAGTGTATTTCATCCGTACTTGGTACTTTTGATGTGTTGTTCCTGTAAAGTGTATTTCATCCGTACTTGGTACTTTTGATTTGTTGTTCCTGAAAAGTGTATTCCATCCGTACTTGGTACTTTTGATGTGTTGTTCCTGAAAAGTGTATTCCATCCGTACTTGGTACTTTTGATGTGTTGTTCCTGAAAAGTGTATTCCATCCGTACTTGGTACTTTTGATTTGTTGTTCCTGTAAAGTGTATTCCATCCGTACTTGGTACTTTTGATGTGTTGTTCCTGAAAAGTGTATTCCATCCGTACTTGATACTTTTGATGCGTTGTTCCTGAATAGTGTATTTCATCCGTACTTGGTACTTTTGATGTGTTGTTCCTGAAAAGTGTATTTCATCCGCACTTGGTACTTTTGATTTGTTGTTCCTGAAAAGTGTATTCCATCCGTACTTGGTACTTTTGATTTGTTGTTCCTGTAAAGTGTATTTCATCCGTACTTGGTACTTTTGATGTGTTGTTCCTGAAAAGTGTATTCCATCCGTACTTGGTACTTTTGATGCGTTGTTCCTGAATAGTGTATTCCATCCGTACTTGGTACTTTTGATTTGTTGTTCCTGAAAAGTGTATTCCATCCGTACTTGGTACTTTTGATGTGTTGTTCCTGAAAAGTGTATTCCATCCGTACTTGGTACTTTTGATGTGTTGTTCCTGAAAAGTGTATTCCATCCGTACTTGGTACTTTTGATTTGTTGTTCCTGTAAAGTGTATTCCATCCGTACTTGGTACTTTTGATGTGTTGTTCCTGAAAAGTGTATTCCATCCGTACTTGATACTTTTGATGTGTTGTTCCTGTAAAGTGTATTTCATCCGTACTTGGTACTTTTGATGTGTTGTTCCTGAAAAGTGTATTCCATCCGTACTTGGTACTTTTGATGCGTTGTTCCTGAATAGTGTATTCCATCCGTACTTGGTACTTTTGATGTGTTGTTCCTGAAAAGTGTATTCCATCCGTACTTGGTACTTTTGATGTGTTGTTCCTGTAAAGTGTATTTCATCCGTACTTGGTACTTTTGATTTGTTGTTCCTGAAAAGTGTATTCCATCCGTACTTGGTACTTTTGATGTGTTGTTCCTGAAAAGTGTATTCCATCCGTACTTGGTACTTTTGATGTGTTGTTCCTGAAAAGTGTATTCCATCCGTACTTGGTACTTTTGATTTGTTGTTCCTGTAAAGTGTATTCCATCCGTACTTGGTACTTTTGATGTGTTGTTCCTGAAAAGTGTATTTCATCCGTACTTGATACTTTTGATGCGTTGTTCCTGAATAGTGTATTTCATCCGTACTTGGTACTTTTGATGTGTTGTTCCTGAAAAGTGTATTCCATCCGTACTTGGTACTTTTGATGTGTTGTTCCTGAAAAGTGTATTCCATCCGTACTTGATACTTTTGATGCGTTGTTCCTGAATAGTGTATTTCATCCGCACTTGGTACTTTTGATTTGTTGTTCCTGAAAAGTGTATTCCATCCGTACTTGGTACTTTTGATGTGTTGTTCCTGAAAAGTGTATTCCATCCGTACTTGGTACTTTTGATGTGTTGTTCCTGAAAAGTGTATTCCATCCGTACTTGGTACTTTTGATTTGTTGTTCCTGTAAAGTGTATTTCATCCGTACTTGGTACTTTTGATGTGTTGTTCCTGAAAAGTGTATTCCATCCGTACTTGGTACTTTTGATGTGTTGTTCCTGAAAAGTGTATTCCATCCGTACTTGGTACTTTTGATTTGTTGTTCCTGTAAAGTGTATTTCATCCGTACTTGGTACTTTTGATGCGTTGTTCCTGAATAGTGTATTCCATCCGTACTTGGTACTTTTGATGTGTTGTTCCTGAAAAGTGTATTCCATCCGTACTTGGTACTTTTGATGTGTTGTTCCTGAAAAGTGTATTCCATCCGTACTTGATACTTTTGATGCGTTGTTCCTGAATAGTGTATTTCATCCGCACTTGGTACTTTTGATTTGTTGTTCCTGAAAAGTGTATTCCATCCGTACTTGGTACTTTTGATGTGTTGTTCCTGAAAAGTGTATTCCATCCGTACTTGGTACTTTTGATGTGTTGTTCCTGAAAAGTGTATTCCATCCGTACTTGGTACTTTTGATTTGTTGTTCCTGTAAAGTGTATTTCATCCGTACTTGGTACTTTTGATGTGTTGTTCCTGAAAAGTGTATTCCATCCGTACTTGGTACTTTTGATGCGTTGTTCCTGAATAGTGTATTCCATCCGTACTTGGTACTTTTGATGTGTTGTTCCTGAAAAGTGTATTCCATCCGTACTTGGTACTTTTGATGTGTTGTTCCTGAAAAGTGTATTTCATCCGTACTTGATACTTTTGATGCGTTGTTCCTGAAAAGTGTATTTCATCCGTACTTGATACTTTGGTGCGTTGTTCCTGAAAAGTGTATTTCATCCGTACTTGGTACTTTTGATGTGTTGTTCCTGAAAAGTGTATTCCATCCGTACTTGGTACTTTTGATGTGTTGTTCCTGAAAAGTGTATTTCATCCGCACTTGGTACTTTTGATTTGTTGTTCCTGAAAAGTGTATTCCATCCGTACTTGGTACTTTTGATGTGTTGTTCCTGAAAAGTGTATTCCATCCGTACTTGGTACTTTTGATGTGTTGTTCCTGAAAAGTGTATTTCATCCGTACTTGGTACTTTTGATGTGTTGTTCCTGAAAAGTGTATTTCATCCGTACTTGGTACTTTTGATGCGTTGTTCCTGAAAAGTGTATTTCATCCGTACTTGGTACTTTTGATTTGTTGTTCCTGAAAAGTGTATTTCATCCGTACTTGGTACTTTTGATTTGTTGTTCCTGTAAAGTGTATTCCATCCGTACTTGGTACTTTTGATGTCTTGTTCCTGAAAAGTGTATTTCATCCGTACTTGGTACTTTTGATGTGTTGTTCCTGTAAAGTGTATTCCATCCGTACTTGGTACTTCTGATGTGTTGTTCCTGAAAAGTGTATTCCATCCGTACTTGGTACTTTTGATGCGTTGTTCCTGAAAAGTGTATTCCATCCGTACTTGGTACTTTTGATGTGTTGTTCCTGAAAAGTGTATTCCATCCGTACTTGGTACTTTTGATGTGTTGTTCCTGAAAAGTGTATTTCATCCGTACTTGGTACTTTTGATGCGTTGTTCCTGAAAAGTGTATTTCATCCGTACTTGGTACTTTTGATTTGTTGTTCCTGAAAAGTGTATTTCATCCGTACTTGGTACTTTTGATTTGTTGTTCCTGTAAAGTGTATTCCATCCGTACTTG
This sequence comes from Anopheles moucheti, assembly GCF_943734755.1. NCBI lineage: Eukaryota > Metazoa > Arthropoda > Insecta > Diptera > Culicidae > Anopheles > Anopheles moucheti. The sequence goes on from NW_026453627.1 coordinate 335,563, forward strand.
GTACTTTTGATGTGTTGTTCCTGAAAAGTGTATTCCATCCGTACTTGGTACTTTTGATGCGTTGTTCCTGTAAAGTGTATTTCATCCGTACTTGGTACTTTTGATGTGTTGTTCCTGAAAAGTGTATTCCATCCGTACTTGGTACTTTTGATGCGTTGTTCCTGAATAGTGTATTCCATCCGTACTTGATACTTTTGATGCGTTGTTCCTGAAAAGTGTATTTCATCCGTACTTGGTACTTTTGATGTGTTGTTCCTGAAAAGTGTATTCCATCCGTACTTGGTACTTTTGATGCGTTGTTCCTGAATAGTGTATTCCATCCGTACTTGGTACTTTTGATGTGTTGTTCCTGAAAAGTGTATTCCATCCGTACTTGATACTTTTGATTTGTTGTTCCTGTAAAGTGTATTTCATCCGTACTTGGTACTTTTGATGTGTTGTTCCTGAAAAGTGTATTCCATCCGTACTTGGTACTTTTGATGCGTTGTTCCTGAAAAGTGTGTTTCATCCGTACTTGGTACATTTGATGTGTTGTTCCTGAAAAGTGTATTTCATCCGTACTTGGTACTTTTGATGTGTTGTTCCTGAAAAGTGTATTCCATCCGTACTTGGTACTTTTGATGCGTTGTTCCTGAATAGTGTATTCCATCCGTACTTGGTACTTTTGATGTGTTGTTCCTGAAAAGTGTATTTCATCCGCACTTGGTACTTTTGATTTGTTGTTCCTGAAAAGTGTATTCCATCCGTACTTGGTACTTTTGATGTGTTGTTCCTGAAAAGTGTATTCCATCCGTACTTGGTACTTTTGATGTGTTGTTCCTGAAAAGTGTATTCCATCCGTACTTGGTACTTTTGATTTGTTGTTCCTGTAAAGTGTATTTCATCCGTACTTGGTACTTTTGATGTGTTGTTCCTGAAAAGTGTATTCCATCCGTACTTGATACTTTTGATGCGTTGTTCCTGAAAAGTGTATTTCATCCGTACTTGATACTTTTGATGCGTTGTTCCTGAAAAGTGTATTTCATCCGTACTTGGTACTTTTGATGTGTTGTTCCTGAAAAGTGTATTTCATCCGTACTTGGTACTTTTGATGCGTTGTTCCTGAAAAGTGTATTTCATCCGTACTTGGTACTTTTGATTTGTTGTTCCTGAAAAGTGTATTTCATCCGTACTTGGTACTTTTGATTTGTTGTTCCTGTAAAGTGTATTCCATCCGTACTTGGTACTTTTGATGTCTTGTTCCTGAAAAGTGTATTTCATCCGTACTTGGTACTTTTGATGTGTTGTTCCTGTAAAGTGTATTCCATCCGTACTTGGTACTTCTGATGTGTTGTTCCTGAAAAGTGTATTCCATCCGTACTTGGTACTTTTGATGCGTTGTTCCTGAAAAGTGTATTCCATCCGTACTTGGTACTTTTGATGCGTTGTTCCTGAATAGTGTATTTCATCCGTACTTGGTACTTTTGATGTGTTGTTCCTGAAAAGTGTATTTCATCCGTACTTGGTACTTTTGATGTGTTGTTCCTGAAAAGTGTATTTCATCCGCACTTGGTACTTCTGATGTGTTGTTCCTGTAAAGTGTATTCCATCCGTACTTGGTACTTTTGATGTGTTGTTCCTGTAAAGTGTATTTCATCCGTAATTGGTACTTTTGATGTGTTGTTCCTGAAAAGTGTATTTCATCCGTACTTGGTACTTTTGATGTGTTGTTCCTGAAAAGTGTATTTCATCCGTACTTGGTACTTTTGATGTGTTGTTCCTGAAAAGTGTATTTCATCCGTACTTGGTACTTTTGATGTGTTGTTCCTGAAAAGTGTATTTCATCCGTACTTGGTACTTTTGATGTGTTGTTCCTGAAAAGTGTATTTCATCCGTACTTGGTACTTTTGATGTGTTGTTCCTGAAAAGTGTATTTCATCCGTACTTGGTACTTTTGATGTGTTGTTCCTGAAAAGTGTATTTCATCCGTACTTGGTACTTTTGATGTGTTGTTCCTGAAAAGTGTATTCCATCCGTACTTGGTACTTTTGATGTGTTGTTCCTGAAAAGTGTATTCCATCCGTACTTGGTACTTTTGATGTGTTGTTCCTGAAAAGTGTATTCCATCCGTACTTGGTACTTTTGATGTGTTGTTCCTGAAAAGTGTATTTCATCCGTACTTGGTACTTTTGATGTGTTGTTCCTGAAAAGTGTATTCCATCCGTACTTGGTACTTTTGATGTGTTGTTCCTGAAAAGTGTATTCCATCCGTACTTGGTACTTTTGATGTGTTGTTCCTGAAAAGTGTATTTCATCCGTACTTGGTACTTTTGATGCGTTGTTCCTGAAAAGTGTATTCCATCCGTACTTGGTACTTTTGATGCGTTGTTCCTGAATAGTGTATTCCATCCGTACTTGGTACTTTTGATGTGTTGTTCCTGAAAAGTGTATTCCATCCGTACTTGGTACTTTTGATGTGTTGTTCCTGAAAAGTGTATTTCATCCGTACTTGGTACTTTTGATGCGTTGTTCCTGAATAGTGTATTCCATCCGTACTTGGTACTTTTGATGTGTTGTTCCTGAAAAGTGTATTCCATCCGTACTTGGTACTTTTGATGTGTTGTTCCTGAAAAGTGTATTTCATCCGTACTTGGTACTTTTGATGTGTTGTTCCTGAAAAGTGTATTCCATCCGTACTTGGTACTTTTGATGTGTTGTTCCTGAAAAGTGTATTCCATCCGTACTTGGTACTTTTGATGTGTTGTTCCTGAAAAGTGTATTCCATCCGTACTTGGTACTTTTGATGTGTTGTTCCTGAAAAGTGTATTCCATCCGTACTTGGTACTTTTGATGTGTTGTTCCTGAAAAGTGTATTCCATCCGTACTTGGTACTTTTGATGTGTTGTTCCTGAAAAGTGTATTCCATCCGTACTTGGTACTTTTGATGCGTTGTTCCTGAATAGTGTATTCCATCCGTACTTGGTACTTTTGATGTGTTGTTCCTGAAAAGTGTATTCCATCCGTACTTGGTACTTTTGATGTGTTGTTCCTGAAAAGTGTATTTCATCCGTACTTGGTACTTTTGATGTGTTGTTCCTGAAAAGTGTATTTCATCCGTACTTGGTACTTTTGGTGTGTTGTTCCTGAAAAGTGTATTCCATCCGTACTTGGTACTTTTGATGCGTTGTTCCTGAAAAGTGTATTTCATCCGTACTTGGTACTTCTGATGTGTTGTTCCTGAAAAGTGTATTTCATCCGTACTTGGTACTTTTGATGCGTTGTTCCTGAAAAGTGTATTCCATCCGTACTTGGTACTTTTGATGTGTTGTTCCTGAAAAGTGTATTTCATCCGTACTTGGTACTTCTGATGTGTTGTTCCTGAAAAGTGTATTTCATCCGTACTTGGTACTTTTGATGTGTTGTTCCTGAAAAGTGTATTTCATCCGTACTTGGTACTTCTGATGTGTTGTTCCTGAAAAGTGTATTCCATCCGTACTTGGTACTTTTGATGCGTTGTTCCTGAAAAGTGTATTCCATCCGTACTTGGTACTTTTGATGTGTTGTTCCTGAAAAGTGTATTTCATCCGTACTTGGTACTTTTGGTGTGTTGTTCCTGAAAAGTGTATTTCATCCGTACTTGGTACTTCTGATGTGTTGTTCCTGAAAAGTGTATTTCATCCGTACTTGGTACTTTTGATGTGTTGTTCCTGAAAAGTGTATTTCATCCGTACTTGGTACTTTTGATGTGTTGTTCCTGAAAAGTGTATTCCATCCGTACTTGGTACTTTTGATGCGTTGTTCCTGAAAAGTGTATTTCATCCGTACTTGGTACTTCTGATGTGTTGTTCCTGAAAAGTGTATTTCATCCGTACTTGGTACTTTTGATGCGTTGTTCCTGAAAAGTGTATTCCATCCGTACTTGGTACTTTTGATGCGTTGTTCCTGAAAAGTGTATTCCATCCGTACTTGGTACTTTTGATGTGTTGTTCCTGAAAAGTGTATTTCATCCGTACTTGGTACTTTTGATGTGTTGTTCCTGAAAAGTGTATTCCATCCGTACTTGGTACTTTTGATGCGTTGTTCCTGAAAAGTGTATTTCATCCGTACTTGGTACTTCTGATGTGTTGTTCCTGAAAAGTGTATTTCATCCGTACTTGGTACTTTTGATGCGTTGTTCCTGAAAAGTGTATTCCATCCGTACTTGGTACTTTTGGTGTGTTGTTCCTGAAAAGTGTATTCCATCCGTACTTGGTACTTTTGGTGTGTTGTTCCTGAAAAGTGTATTCCATCCGTACTTGGTACTTTTGATGTGTTGTTCCTGAAAAGTGTATTTCATCCGTACTTGGTACTTCTGATGTGTTGTTCCTGAAAAGTGTATTTCATCCGTACTTGGTACTTTTGATGTGTTGTTCCTGAAAAGTGTATTTCATCCGTACTTGGTACTTTTGATGTGTTGTTCCTGAAAAGTGTATTCCATCCGTACTTGGTACTTTTGATGCGTTGTTCCTGAAAAGTGTATTCCATCCGTACTTGGTACTTTTGATGTGTTGTTCCTGAAAAGTGTATTTCATCCGTACTTGGTACTTTTGGTGTGTTGTTCCTGAAAAGTGTATTTCATCCGTACTTGGTACTTCTGATGTGTTGTTCCTGAAAAGTGTATTTCATCCGTACTTGGTACTTTTGATGTGTTGTTCCTGAAAAGTGTATTTCATCCGTACTTGGTACTTTTGATGTGTTGTTCCTGAAAAGTGTATTCCATCCGTACTTGGTACTTTTGATGCGTTGTTCCTGAAAAGTGTATTTCATCCGTACTTGGTACTTCTGATGTGTTGTTCCTGAAAAGTGTATTTCATCCGTACTTGGTACTTTTGATGCGTTGTTCCTGAAAAGTGTATTCCATCCGTACTTGGTACTTTTGGTGTGTTGTTCCTGAAAAGTGTATTCCATCCGTACTTGGTACTTTTGGTGTGTTGTTCCTGAAAAGTGTATTCCATCCGTACTTGGTACTTTTGATGTGTTGTTCCTGAAAAGTGTATTTCATCCGTACTTGGTACTTTTGATGCGTTGTTCCTGTAAAGTGTATTCCATCCGTACTTGGTACTTTTGATGTGTTGTTCCTGAAAAGTGTATTTCATCCGTACTTGGTACTTTTGATGTGTTGTTCCTGAAAAGTGTATTCCATCCGTACTTGGTACTTTTGATGCGTTGTTCCTGAAAAGTGTATTTCATCCGTACTTGGTACTTCTGATGTGTTGTTCCTGAAAAGTGTATTTCATCCGTACTTGGTACTTTTGATGTGTTGTTCCTGAAAAGTGTATTTCATCCGTACTTGGTACTTTTGGTGTGTTGTTCCTGAAAAGTGTATTCCATCCGTACTTGGTACTTTTGATGTGTTGTTCGTGAAAAGTGTATTTCATCCGTACTTGGTACTTCTGATGTGTTGTTCCTGAAAAGTGTATTTCATCCGTACTTGGTACTTTTGATGTGTTGTTCCTGAAAAGTGTATTTCATCCGTACTTGGTACTTTTGGTGTGTTGTTCCTGAAAAGTGTATTCCATCCGTACTTGGTACTTCTGATGTGTTGTTCCTGAAAAGTGTATTTCATCCGTACTTGGTACTTCTGATGTGTTGTTCCTGAAAAGTGTATTTCATCCGTACTTGGTACTTTTGATGTGTTGTTCCTGAAAAGTGTATTTCATCCGTACTTGGTACTTCTGATGTGTTGTTCCTGAAAAGTGTATTTCATCCGTACTTGGTACTTTTGATGTGTTGTTCCTGAAAAGTGTATTTCATCCGTACTTGGTACTTTTGGTGTGTTGTTCCTGAAAAGTGTATTTCATCCGTACTTGGTACTTCTGATGTGTTGTTCCTGAAAAGTGTATTTCATCCGTACTTGGTACTTTTGATGTGTTGTTCCTGAAAAGTGTATTTCATCCGTACTTGGTACTTCTGATGTGTTGTTCCTGAAAAGTGTATTTCATCCGTACTTGGTACTTTTGATGTGTTGTTCCTGAAAAGTGTATTTCATCCGTACTTGGTACTTTTGGTGTGTTGTTCCTGAAAAGTGTATTTCATCCGTACTTGGTACTTTTGATGTGTTGTTCCTGAAAAGTGTATTTCATCCGTACTTGGTACTTCTGATGTGTTGTTCCTGAAAAGTGTATTTCATCCGTACTTGGTACTTTTGATGTGTTGTTCCTGAAAAGTGTATTTCATCCGTACTTGGTACTTTTGGTGTGTTGTTCCTGAAAAGTGTATTCCATCCGTACTTGGTACTTCTGATGTGTTGTTCCTGAAAAGTGTATTTCATCCGTACTTGGTACTTTTGATGTGTTGTTCCTGAAAAGTGTATTTCATCCGTACTTGGTACTTCTGATGTGTTGTTCCTGAAAAGTGTATTTCATCCGTACTTGGTACTTTTGATGTGTTGTTCCTGAAAAGTGTATTCCATCCGTACTTGGTACTTTTGATGCGTTGTTCCTGAAAAGTGTATTTCATCCGTACTTGGTACTTCTGATGTGTTGTTCCTGAAAAGTGTATTCCATCCGTACTTGGTACTTTTGATGCGTTGTTCCTGAAAAGTGTATTCCATCCGTACTTGGTACTTTTGATGTGTTGTTCCTGAAAAGTGTATTTCATCCGTACTTGGTACTTTTGGTGTGTTGTTCCTGAAAAGTGTATTTCATCCGTACTTGGTACTTCTGATGTGTTGTTCCTGAAAAGTGTATTTCATCCGTACTTGGTACTTTTGATGTGTTGTTCCTGAAAAGTGTATTTCATCCGTACTTGGTACTTTTGATGTGTTGTTCCTGAAAAGTGTATTCCATCCGTACTTGGTACTTTTGATGCGTTGTTCCTGAAAAGTGTATTTCATCCGTACTTGGTACTTCTGATGTGTTGTTCCTGAAAAGTGTATTTCATCCGTACTTGGTACTTTTGATGCGTTGTTCCTGAAAAGTGTATTCCATCCGTACTTGGTACTTCTGATGTGTTGTTCCTGAAAAGTGTATTCCATCCGTACTTGGTACTTTTGATGCGTTGTTCCTGAAAAGTGTATTCCATCCGTACTTGGTACTTTTGATGTGTTGTTCCTGAAAAGTGTATTTCATCCGTACTTGGTACTTTTGGTGTGTTGTTCCTGAAAAGTGTATTTCATCCGTACTTGGTACTTCTGATGTGTTGTTCCTGAAAAGTGTATTTCATCCGTACTTGGTACTTCTGATGTGTTGTTCCTGAAAAGTGTATTTCATCCGTACTTGGTACTTCTGATGTGTTGTTCCTGAAAAGTGTATTTCATCCGTACTTGGTACTTTTGATGCGTTGTTCCTGAAAAGTGTATTCCATCCGTACTTGGTACTTTTGATGCGTTGTTCCTGAAAAGTGTATTTCATCCGTACTTGGTACTTTTGGTGTGTTGTTCCTGAAAAGTGTATTCCATCCGTACTTGGTACTTTTGGTGTGTTGTTCCTGAAAAGTGTATTCCATCCGTACTTGGTACTTTTGATGTGTTGTTCCTGAAAAGTGTATTTCATCCGTACTTGGTACTTCTGATGTGTTGTTCCTGAAAAGTGTATTTCATCCGTACTTGGTACTTTTGATGTGTTGTTCCTGAAAAGTGTATTTCATCCGTACTTGGTACTTCTGATGTGTTGTTCCTGAAAAGTGTATTTCATCCGTACTTGGTACTTTTGATGTGTTGTTCCTGAAAAGTGTATTCCATCCGTACTTGGTACTTTTGATGCGTTGTTCCTGAAAAGTGTATTTCATCCGTACTTGGTACTTCTGATGTGTTGTTCCTGAAAAGTGTATTCCATCCGTACTTGGTACTTTTGATGCGTTGTTCCTGAAAAGTGTATTCCATCCGTACTTGGTACTTTTGATGTGTTGTTCCTGAAAAGTGTATTTCATCCGTACTTGGTACTTTTGGTGTGTTGTTCCTGAAAAGTGTATTTCATCCGTACTTGGTACTTCTGATGTGTTGTTCCTGAAAAGTGTATTTCATCCGTACTTGGTACTTCTGATGTGTTGTTCCTGAAAAGTGTATTTCATCCGTACTTGGTACTTCTGATGTGTTGTTCCTGAAAAGTGTATTTCATCCGTACTTGGTACTTTTGATGCGTTGTTCCTGAAAAGTGTATTCCATCCGTACTTGGTACTTTTGATGTGTTGTTCCTGAAAAGTGTATTTCATCCGTACTTGGTACTTTTGGTGTGTTGTTCCTGAAAAGTGTATTCCATCCGTACTTGGTACTTTTGGTGTGTTGTTCCTGAAAAGTGTATTCCATCCGTACTTGGTACTTTTGATGTGTTGTTCCTGAAAAGTGTATTTCATCCGTACTTGGTACTTTTGGTGTGTTGTTCCTGAAAAGTGTATTCCATCCGTACTTGGTACTTTTGATGTGTTGTTCCTGAAAAGTGTATTTCATCCGTACTTGGTACTTCTGATGTGTTGTTCCTGAAAAGTGTATTTCATCCGTACTTGGTACTTTTGATGTGTTGTTCCTGAAAAGTGTATTTCATCCGTACTTGGTACTTTTGATGTGTTGTTCCTGAAAAGTGTATTCCATCCGTACTTGGTACTTTTGATGCGTTGTTCCTGAAAAGTGTATTTCATCCGTACTTGGTACTTCTGATGTGTTGTTCCTGAAAAGTGTATTTCATCCGTACTTGGTACTTTTGATGTGTTGTTCCTGAAAAGTGTATTTCATCCGTACTTGGTACTTTTGGTGTGTTGTTCCTGAAAAGTGTATTCCATCCGTACTTGGTACTTCTGATGTGTTGTTCCTGAAAAGTGTATTTCATCCGTACTTGGTACTTTTGGTGTGTTGTTCCTGAAAAGTGTATTTCATCCGTACTTGGTACTTCTGATGTGTTGTTCCTGAAAAGTGTATTTCATCCGTACTTGGTACTTTTGATGTGTTGTTCCTGAAAAGTGTATTTCATCCGTACTTGGTACTTTTGATGTGTTGTTCCTGAAAAGTGTATTCCATCCGTACTTGGTACTTTTGATGCGTTGTTCCTGAAAAGTGTATTTCATCCGTACTTGGTACTTTTGATGTGTTGTTCCTGAAAAGTGTATTTCATCCGTACTTGGTACTTTTGGTTTGTTGTTCCTGAAAAGTGTATTTCATCCGTACTTGGTACTTTTGGTGTGTTGTTCCTGAAAAGTGTATTCCATCCGTACTTGGTACTTTTGATGTGTTGTTCCTGAAAAGTGTATTTCATCCGTACTTGGTACTTTTGATGTGTTGTTCCTGAAAAGTGTATTTCATCCGTACTTGGTACTTTTGATGCGTTGTTCCTGAAAAGTGTATTCCATCCGTACTTGGTACTTTTGATGTGTTGTTCCTGAAAAGTGTATTTCATCCGTACTTGGTACTTTTGGTTTGTTGTTCCTGAAAAGTGTATTTCATCCGTACTTGGTACTTTTGGTGTGTTGTTCCTGAAAAGTGTATTCCATCCGTACTTGGTACTTTTGATGTGTTGTTCCTGAAAAGTGTATTCCATCCGTACTTGGAACTTTTGATGCGTTGTTCCTGAAAAGTGTATTTCATCCGTACTTGGTACTTTTGATGTGTTGTTCCTGAAAAGTGTATTCCATCCGTACTTGGTACTTTTGATGTGTTGTTCCTGAAAAGTGTATTTCATCCGTACTTGGTACTTTTGGTTTGTTGTTCCTGAAAAGTGTATTTCATCCGTACTTGGTACTTTTGATGCGTTGTTCCTGAAAAGTGTATTCCATCCGTACTTGGTACTTTTGATGCGTTGTTCCTGAAAAGTGTATTCCATCCGTACTTGGAACTTTTGATGCGTTGTTCCTGTAAAGTGTATTTCATCCGTACTTGGTACTTTTGATGTGTTGTTCCTGAAAAGTGTATTCCATCCGTACTTGGTACTTTTGATGCGTTGTTCCTGAAAAGTGTATTCCATCCGTACTTGGTACTTTTGATGCGTTGTTCCTGAAAAGTGTATTCCATCCGTACTTGGAACTTTTGATGTGTTGTTCCTGTAAAGTGTATTTCATCCGTACTTGGTACTTTTGATGTGTTGTTCCTGAAAAGTGTATTCCATCCGTACTTGGTACTTTTGATGTGTTGTTCCTGAAAAGTGTATTTCATCCGTACTTGGTACTTTTGATGCGTTGTTCCTGAAAAGTGTATTCCATCCGTACTTGGTACTTTTGATGTGTTGTTCCTGAAAAGTGTATTTCATCCGTACTTGGTACTTTTGATGTGTTGTTCCTGAAAAGTGTATTTCATCCGTACTTGGTACTTTTGATGTGTTGTTCCTGAAAAGTGTATTTCATCCGTACTTGGTACTTTTGATGCGTTGTTCCTGAAAAGTGTATTCCATCCGTACTTGGTACTTTTGATGTGTTGTTCCTGAAAAGTGTATTTCATCCGTACTTGGTACTTTTGGTTTGTTGTTCCTGAAAAGTGTATTTCATCCGTACTTGGTACTTTTGGTTTGTTGTTCCTGAAAAGTGTATTCCATCCGTACTTGGTACTTTTGATGCGTTGTTCCTGAAAAGTGTATTCCATCCGTACTTGGTACTTTTGATGCGTTGTTCCTGAAAAGTGTATTCCATCCGTACTTGGAACTTTTGATGTGTTGTTCCTGAAAAGTGTATTTCATCCGTACTTGGTACTTTTGATGCGTTGTTCCTGAAAAGTGTATTCCATCCGTACTTGGTACTTTTGATGTGTTGTTCCTGAAAAGTGTATTTCATCCGTACTTGGTACTTTTGATGCGTTGTTCCTGAAAAGTGTATTCCATCCGTACTTGGTACTTTTGATGTGTTGTTCCTGAAAAGTGTATTTCATCCGTACTTGGTACTTTTGATGCGTTGTTCCTGAAAAGTGTATTCCATCCGTACTTGGTACTTTTGATGTGTTGTTCCTGAAAAGTGTATTTCATCCGTACTTGGTACTTTTGATGTGTTGTTCCTGAAAAGTGTATTTCATCCGTACTTGGTACTTTTGATGTGTTGTTCCTGAAAAGTGTATTTCATCCGTACTTGGTACTTTTGATGTGTTGTTCCTGAAAAGTGTATTTCATCCGTACTTGGTACTTTTGATGTGTTGTTCTTGAAAAGTGTATTTCATCCGTACTTGGTACTTTTGATGTGTTGTTCCTGTAAAGTGTATTTCATCCGTACTTGGTACTTTTGATGTGTTGTTCCTGAAAAGTGTATTCCATCCGTACTTGGTACTTTTGATGTGTTGTTCCTGAAAAGTGTATTCCATCCGTACTTGGAACTTTTGATGTGTTGTTCCTGAAAAGTGTATTTCATCCGTACTTGGTACTTTTGATGCGTTGTTCCTGAAAAGTGTATTCCATCCGTACTTGGTACTTTTGATGTGTTGTTCCTGAAAAGTGTATTTCATCCGTACTTGGTACTTTTGATGCGTTGTTCCTGAAAAGTGTATTCCATCCGTACTTGGTACTTTTGGTTTGTTGTTCCTGAAAAGTGTATTTCATCCGTACTTGGTACTTTTGGTTTGTTGTTCCTGAAAAGTGTATTCCATCCGTACTTGGTACTTTTGATGTGTTGTTCCTGAAAAGTGTATTCCATCCGTACTTGGTACTTTTGATGTGTTGTTCCTGAAAAGTGTATTTCATCCGTACTTGGTACTTTTGATGCGTTGTTCCTGAAAAGTGTATTTCATCCGTACTTGGTACTTTTGATGTGTTGTTCCTGAAAAGTGTATTTCATCCGTACTTGGTACTTTTGATGTGTTGTTCCTGAAAAGTGTATTTCATCCGTACTTGGTACTTTTGATGTGTTGTTCCTGAAAAGTGTATTTCATCCGTACTTGGTACTTTTGATGTGTTGTTCTTGAAAAGTGTATTTCATCCGTACTTGGTACTTTTGATGTGTTGTTCCTGTAAAGTGTATTTCATCCGTACTTGGTACTTTTGATGTGTTGTTCCTGAAAAGTGTATTCCATCCGTACTTGGTACTTTTGATGTGTTGTTCCTGAAAAGTGTATTCCATCCGTACTTGGAACTTTTGATGCGTTGTTCCTGAAAAGTGTATTTCATCCGTACTTGGTACTTTTGATGTGTTGTTCCTGAAAAGTGTATTCCATCCGTACTTGGTACTTTTGATGTGTTGTTCCTGAAAAGTGTATTTCATCCGTACTTGGTACTTTTGGTTTGTTGTTCCTGAAAAGTGTATTTCATCCGTACTTGGTACTTTTGATGCGTTGTTCCTGAAAAGTGTATTCCATCCGTACTTGGTACTTTTGATGCGTTGTTCCTGAAAAGTGTATTCCATCCGTACTTGGAACTTTTGATGCGTTGTTCCTGTAAAGTGTATTTCATCCGTACTTGGTACTTTTGATGTGTTGTTCCTGAAAAGTGTATTCCATCCGTACTTGGTACTTTTGATGCGTTGTTCCTGAAAAGTGTATTCCATCCGTACTTGGTACTTTTGATGCGTTGTTCCTGAAAAGTGTATTCCATCCGTACTTGGAACTTTTGATGTGTTGTTCCTGAAAAGTGTATTCCATCCGTACTTGGTACTTTTGATGCGTTGTTCCTGAAAAGTGTATTTCATCCGTACTTGGTACTTTTGATGCGTTGTTCCTGAAAAGTGTATTCCATCCGTACTTGATACTTTTGATGTGTTGTTCCTGAAAAGTGTATTTCATCCGTACTTGGTACTTTTGATGCGTTGTTCCTGAAAAGTGTATTTCATCCGTACTTGGTACTTTTGATGCGTTGTTCCTGAAAAGTGTATTCCATCCGTACTTGGTACTTTTGATGCGTTGTTCCTGAAAAGTGTATTTCATCCGTACTTGGTACTTTTGATGTGTTGTTCCTGAAAAGTGTATTTCATCCGTACTTGGTACTTTTGATGCGTTGTTCCTGAAAAGTGTATTCCATCCGTACTTGGTACTTTTGATGCGTTGTTCCTGAAAAGTGTATTCCATCCGTACTTGGTACTTTTGATGCGTTGTTCCTGAAAAGTGTATTCCATCCGTACTTGGTACTTTTGATGTGTTGTTCCTGAAAAGTGTATTCCATCCGTACTTGGTACTTTTGATGCGTTGTTCCTGAAAAGTGTATTCCATCCGTACTTGGTACTTTTGATGCGTTGTTCCTGAAAAGTGTATTCCATCCGTACTTGGTACTTTTGATGCGTTGTTCCTGAAAAGTGTATTCCATCCGTACTTGGAACTTTTGATGTGTTGTTCCTGTAAAGTGTATTTCATCCGTACTTGGTACTTTTGATGTGTTGTTCCTGAAAAGTGTATTCCATCCGTACTTGGTACTTTTGATGTGTTGTTCCTGAAAAGTGTATTTCATCCGTACTTGGTACTTTTGATGCGTTGTTCCTGAAATGTGTATTCCATCCGTACTTGGTACTTTTGATGTGTTGTTCCTGAAAAGTGTATTTCATCCGTACTTGGTACTTTTGATGTGTTGTTCCTGAAAAGTGTATTTCATCCGTACTTGGTACTTTTGATGTGTTGTTCCTGAAAAGTGTATTTCATCCGTACTTGGTACTTTTGATGCGTTGTTCCTGAAAAGTGTATTCCATCCGTACTTGGAACTTTTGATGTGTTGTTCCTGTAAAGTGTATTTCATCCGTACTTGGTACTTTTGATGTGTTGTTCCTGAAAAGTGTATTCCATCCGTACTTGGTACTTTTGATGTGTTGTTCCTGAAAAGTGTATTCCATCCGTACTTGATACTTTTGATGTGTTGTTCCTGAAAAGTGTATTTCATCCGTACTTGGTACTTTTGATGCGTTGTTCCTGAAAAGTGTATTCCATCCGTACTTGGTACTTTTGATGCGTTGTTCCTGAAAAGTGTATTCCATCCGTACTTGGTACTTTTGATGTGTTGTTCCTGAAAAGTGTATTTCATCCGTACTTGGTACTTTTGATGCGTTGTTCCTGAAAAGTGTATTCCATCCGTACTTGGTACTTTTGATGCGTTGTTCCTGAAAAGTGTATTTCATCCGTACTTGGTACTTTTGATGCGTTGTTCCTGAAAAGTGTATTCCATCCGTACTTGGTACTTTTGATGTGTTGTTCCTGAAAAGTGTATTCCATCCGTACTTGGTGTTTTTGATGTGTTGTTCCTGAAAAGTGTATTTCATCCGTACTTGGTGTTTTTGATGTGTTGTTCCTGAAAAGTGTATTTCATCCGTACTTGGTACTTTTGATTTGTTGTTCCTGAAAAGTGTATTCCATCCGTACTTGGTACTTTTGATGTGGTGTTCCTGAAAAGTGTATTCCATCCGTACTTGGTACTTTTGATGTGTTGTTCCTGAAAAGTGTATTTCATCCGTACTTGGTACTTTTGATGTGTTGTTCCTGAAAAGTGTATTCCATCCGTACTTGGTACTTTTGATGTGTTGTTCCTGAAAAGTGTATTTCATCCGTACTTGGTACTTTTGATGCGTTGTTCCTGAAAAGTGTATTCCATCCGTACTTGGTACTTTTGATGCGTTGTTCCTGAAAAGTGTATTTCATCCGTACTTGGTACTTTTGATGCGTTGTTCCTGAAAAGTGTATTCCATCCGTACTTGGTACTTTTGATGTGTTGTTCCTGAAAAGTGTATTCCATCCGTACTTGGTGTTTTTGATGTGTTGTTCCTGAAAAGTGTATTTCATCCGTACTTGGTGTTTTTGATGTGTTGTTCCTGAAAAGTGTATTTCATCCGTACTTGGTACTTTTGATTTGTTGTTCCTGAAAAGTGTATTCCATCCGTACTTGGTACTTTTGATGCGTTGTTCCTGAAAAGTGTATTCCATCCGTACTTGGTACTTTTGATGTGTTGTTCCTGAAAAGTGTATTTCATCCGTACTTGGTACTTTTGATGTGTTGTTCCTGAAAAGTGTATTTCATCCGTACTTGGTACTTTTGATGTGTTGTTCCTGAAAAGTGTATTTCATCCGTACTTGGTACTTTTGATGCGTTGTTCCTGAAAAGTGTATTCCATCCGTACTTGGTACTTTTGATGCGTTGTTCCTGAAAAGTGTATTCCATCCGTACTTGGTACTTTTGATGTGTTGTTCCTGAAAAGTGTATTTCATCCGTACTTGGTACTTTTGATGCGTTGTTCCTGAAAAGTGTATTTCATCCGTACTTGGTACTTTTGATGTGTTGTTCCTGAAAAGTGTATTTCATCCGTACTTGGTACTTTTGATGCGTTGTTCCTGAAAAGTGTATTTCATCCGTACTTGGTACTTTTGATGCGTTGTTCCTGAAAAGTGTATTCCATCCGTACTTGGTACTTTTGATGCGTTGTTCCTGAAAAGTGTATTTCATCCGTACTTGGTACTTTTGATGTGTTGTTCCTGAAAAGTGTATTCCATCCGTACTTGGTACTTTTGATGTGTTGTTCCTGTAAAGTGTATTTCATCCGTACTTGGTACTTTTGATGCGTTGTTCCTGAAAAGTGTATTCCATCCGTACTTGGTACTTTTGATGTGTTGTTCCTGAAAAGTGTATTCCATCCGTACTTGGTACTTTTGATGTGTTGTTCCTGTAAAGTGTATTTCATCCGTACTTGGTACTTTTGATGCGTTGTTCCTGAAAAGTGTATTCCATCCGTACTTGGTACTTTTGATGCGTTGTTCCTGAAAAGTGTATTTCATCCGTACTTGGTACTTTTGATGTGTTGTTCCTGAAAAGTGTATTTCATCCGTACTTGGTACTTTTGATGCGTTGTTCCTGAAAAGTGTATTTCATCCGTACTTGGTACTTTTGATGCGTTGTTCCTGAAAAGTGTATTCCATCCGTACTTGGTACTTTTGATGCGTTGTTCCTGAAAAGTGTATTTCATCCGTACTTGGTACTTTTGATGTGTTGTTCCTGAAAAGTGTATTCCATCCGTACTTGGTACTTTTGATGTGTTGTTCCTGTAAAGTGTATTTCATCCGTACTTGGTACTTTTGATGCGTTGTTCCTGAAAAGTATATTCCATCCGTACTTGGTACTTTTGATGCGTTGTTCCTGAAAAGTGTATTCCATCCGTACTTGGTACTTTGGATGTGTTGTTCCTGTAAAGTGTATTTCATCCGTACTTGGTACTTTTGATGTGTTGTTCCTGTAAAGTGTATTTCATCCGTACTTGGTACTTTTGATGTGTTGTTCCTGTAAAGTGTATTTCATCCGTACTTGGTACTTTTGATGCGTTGTTCCTGAAAAGTGTATTCCATCCGTACTTGGTACTTTGGATGTGTTGTTCCTGTAAAGTGTATTTCATCCGTACTTGGTACTTTTGATGTGTTGTTCCTGTAAAGTGTATTTCATCCGTACTTGGAACTTTTGATGTGTTGTTCCTGAAAAGTGTATTTCATCCGTACTTGGTACTTTTGATGCGTTGTTCCTGAAAAGTGTATTTCATCCGTACTTGGTACTTTTGATGTGTTGTTCCTGAAAAGTGTATTCCATCCGTACTTGGTACTTTGGATGTGTTGTTCCTGTAAAGTGTATTCCATCCGTACTTGGTACTTTTGATGCGTTGTTCCTGAAAAGTATATTCCATCCGTACTTGGTACTTTTGATGTGTTGTTCCTGAAAAGTGTATTTCATCCGTACTTGGTACTTTGGATGTGTTGTTCCTGTAAAGTGTATTTCATCCGTACTTGGAACTTTTGATGTGTTGTTCCTGAAAAGTGTATTTCATCCGTACTTGGTACTTTTGATGCGTTGTTCCTGAAAAGTGTATTTCATCCGTACTTGGTACTTTTGATGCGTTGTTCCTGAAAAGTGTATTTCATCCGTACTTGGTACTTTTGATGTGTTGTTCCTGAAAAGTGTATTCCATCCGTACTTGGTACTTTGGATGTGTTGTTCCTGTAAAGTGTATTCCATCCGTACTTGGTACTTTTGATGCGTTGTTCCTGAAAAGTATATTCCATCCGTACTTGGTACTTTTGATGCGTTGTTCCTGAAAAGTGTATTCCATCCGTACTTGGTACTTTGGATGTGTTGTTCCTGTAAAGTGTATTTCATCCGTACTTGGTACTTTTGATGCGTTGTTCCTGAAAAGTATATTCCATCCGTACTTGGTACTTTTGATGCGTTGTTCCTGAAAAGTGTATTCCATCCGTACTTGGTACTTTGGATGTGTTGTTCCTGTAAAGTGTATTTCATCCGTACTTGGTACTTTTGATGCGTTGTTCCTGAAAAGTGTATTTCATCCGTACTTGGTACTTTTGATGTGTTGTTCCTGAAAAGTGTATTTCATCCGTACTTGGTACTTTTGATGTGTTGTTCCTGAAAAGTGTATTCCATCCGTACTTGGTACTTTGGATGTGTTGTTCCTGTAAAGTGTATTTCATCCGTACTTGGTACTTTTGATGCGTTGTTCCTGAAAAGTATATTCCATCCGTACTTGGTACTTTTGATGCGTTGTTCCTGAAAAGTGTATTCCATCCGTACTTGGTACTTTTGATGCGTTGTTCCTGAAAAGTATATTCCATCCGTACTTGGTACTTTTGATGCGTTGTTCCTGAAAAGTGTATTCCATCCGTACTTGGTACTTTGGATGTGTTGTTCCTGTAAAGTGTATTTCATCCGTACTTGGTACTTTTGATGCGTTGTTCCTGAAAAGTATATTCCATCCGTACTTGGTACTTTTGATGCGTTGTTCCTGAAAAGTGTATTCCATCCGTACTTGGTACTTTGGATGTGTTGTTCCTGTAAAGTGTATTCCATCCGTACTTGGTACTTTTGATGCGTTGTTCCTGAAAAGTGTATTTCATCCGTACTTGGTACTTTTGATGTGTTGTTCCTGAAAAGTGTATTCCATCCGTACTTGGTACTTTTGATGTGTTGTTCCTGTAAAGTGTATTTCATCCGTACTTGGTACTTTTGATGCGTTGTTCCTGAAAAGTGTATTCCATCCGTACTTGGTACTTTGGATGTGTTGTTCCTGTAAAGTGTATTTCATCCGTACTTGGTACTTTTGATGCGTTGTTCCTGAAAAGTATATTCCATCCGTACTTGGTACTTTTGATGCGTTGTTCCTGAAAAGTGTATTCCATCCGTACTTGGTACTTTGGATGTGTTGTTCCTGTAAAGTGTATTTCATCCGTACTTGGTACTTTTGATGCGTTGTTCCTGAAAAGTATATTCCATCCGTACTTGGTACTTTTGATGCGTTGTTCCTGAAAAGTGTATTTCATCCGTACTTGGTACTTTTGATGCGTTGTTCCTGAAAAGTATATTCCATCCGTACTTGGTACTTTTGATGCGTTGTTCCTGAAAAGTGTATTCCATCCGTACTTGGTACTTTGGATGTGTTGTTCCTGTAAAGTGTATTTCATCCGTACTTGGTACTTTTGATGCGTTGTTCCTGTAAAGTGTATTTCATCCGTACTTGGTACTTTTGATGCGTTGTTCCTGAAAAGTGTATTTCATCCGTACTTGGTACTTTTGATGTGTTGTTCCTGAAAAGTGTATTCCATCCGTACTTGGTACTTTGGATGTGTTGTTCCTGTAAAGTGTATTTCATCCGTACTTGGTACTTTTGATGCGTTGTTCCTGAAAAGTATATTCCATCCGTACTTGGTACTTTTGATGCGTTGTTCCTGAAAAGTGTATTCCATCCGTACTTGGTACTTTTGATGCGTTGTTCCTGAAAAGTATATTCCATCCGTACTTGGTACTTTTGATGCGTTGTTCCTGAAAAGTGTATTCCATCCGTACTTGGTACTTTGGATGTGTTGTTCCTGTAAAGTGTATTTCATCCGTACTTGGTACTTTTGATGCGTTGTTCCTGAAAAGTGTATTCCATCCGTACTTGGTACTTTTGATGCGTTGTTCCTGAAAAGTGTATTTCATCCGTACTTGGTACTTTTGATGTGTTGTTCCTGAAAAGTGTATTCCATCCGTACTTGGTACTTTTGATGCGTTGTTCCTGAAAAGTGTATTTCATCCGTACTTGGTACTTTTGATGTGTTGTTCCTGAAAAGTGTATTTCATCCGTACTTGGTACTTTTGATGCGTTGTTCCTGAAAAGTGTATTTCATCCGTACTTGGTACTTTTGATGCGTTGTTCCTGAAAAGTGTATTCCATCCGTACTTGGTACTTTTGATGCGTTGTTCCTGAAAAGTGTATTTCATCCGTACTTGGTACTTTTGATGTGTTGTTCCTGAAAAGTGTATTCCATCCGTACTTGGTACTTTTGATGTGTTGTTCCTGTAAAGTGTATTTCATCCGTACTTGGTACTTTTGATGCGTTGTTCCTGAAAAGTATATTCCATCCGTACTTGGTACTTTTGATGCGTTGTTCCTGAAAAGTGTATTCCATCCGTACTTGGTACTTTGGATGTGTTGTTCCTGTAAAGTGTATTTCATCCGTACTTGGTACTTTTGATGTGTTGTTCCTGTAAAGTGTATTTCATCCGTACTTGGTACTTTTGATGCGTTGTTCCTGAAAAGTGTATTTCATCCGTACTTGGTACTTTTGATGTGTTGTTCCTGAAAAGTGTATTCCATCCGTACTTGGTACTTTGGATGTGTTGTTCCTGTAAAGTGTATTTCATCCGTACTTGGTACTTTTGATGCGTTGTTCCTGAAAAGTATATTCCATCCGTACTTGGTACTTTTGATGCGTTGTTCCTGAAAAGTGTATTCCATCCGTACTTGGTACTTTGGATGTGTTGTTCCTGTAAAGTGTATTTCATCCGTACTTGGTACTTTTGATGCGTTGTTCCTGAAAAGTATATTCCATCCGTACTTGGTACTTTTGATGCGTTGTTCCTGAAAAGTGTATTCCATCCGTACTTGGTACTTTGGATGTGTTGTTCCTGTAAAGTGTATTCCATCCGTACTTGGTACTTTTGATGCGTTGTTCCTGAAAAGTGTATTTCATCCGTACTTGGTACTTTTGATGTGTTGTTCCTGAAAAGTGTATTCCATCCGTACTTGGTACTTTTGATGTGTTGTTCCTGTAAAGTGTATTTCATCCGTACTTGGTACTTTTGATGCGTTGTTCCTGAAAAGTATATTCCATCCGTACTTGGTACTTTTGATGCGTTGTTCCTGAAAAGTGTATTCCATCCGTACTTGGTACTTTGGATGTGTTGTTCCTGAAAAGTGTATTTCATCCGTACTTGGTACTTTTGATGTGTTGTTCCTGTAAAGTGTATTTCATCCGTACTTGGTACTTTTGATGTGTTGTTCCTGTAAAGTGTATTTCATCCGTACTTGGTACTTTTGATGCGTTGTTCCTGAAAAGTGTATTTCATCCGTACTTGGAACTTTTGATGTGTTGTTCCTGTAAAGTGTATTTCATCCGTACTTGGTACTTTTGATGCGTTGTTCCTGAAAAGTGTATTCCATCCGTACTTGGTACTTTTGATGCGTTGTTCCTGAAAAGTGTATTTCATCCGTACTTGGTACTTTTGATGTGTTGTTCCTGAAAAGTGTATTCCATCCGTACTTGGTACTTTTGATGTGTTGTTCCTGTAAAGTGTATTTCATCCGTACTTGGTACTTTTGATGTGTTGTTCCTGAAAAGTGTATTTCATCCGTACTTGGTACTTTTGATGTGTTGTTCCTGTAAAGTGTATTTCATCCGTACTTGGTACTTTTGATGTGTTGTTCCTGTAAAGTGTATTTCATCCGTACTTGGTACTTTTGATGTGTTGTTCCTGTAAAGTGTATTTCATCCGTACTTGGTACTTTTGATGTGTTGTTCCTGAAAAGTGTATTCCATCCGTACTTGGTACTTTTGATGTGTTGTTCCTGTAAAGTGTATTTCATCCGTACTTGGTACTTTTGATGCGTTGTTCCTGAAAAGTGTATTCCATCCGTACTTGGTACTTTTGATGCGTTGTTCCTGAAAAGTGTATTTCATCCGTACTTGGTACTTTTGATGTGTTGTTCCTGAAAAGTGTATTCCATCCGTACTTGGTACTTTTGATGCGTTGTTCCTGAAAAGTGTATTTCATCCGTACTTGGTACTTTTGATGTGTTGTTCCTGAAAAGTGTATTTCATCCGTACTTGGTACTTTTGATGCGTTGTTCCTGAAAAGTGTATTTCATCCGTACTTGGTACTTTTGATGCGTTGTTCCTGAAAAGTGTATTCCATCCGTACTTGGTACTTTTGATGCGTTGTTCCTGAAAAGTGTATTTCATCCGTACTTGGTACTTTTGATGTGTTGTTCCTGAAAAGTGTATTCCATCCGTACTTGGTACTTTTGATGTGTTGTTCCTGTAAAGTGTATTTCATCCGTACTTGGTACTTTTGATGCGTTGTTCCTGAAAAGTGTATTCCATCCGTACTTGGTACTTTTGATGCGTTGTTCCTGAAAAGTGTATTTCATCCGTACTTGGTACTTTTGATGTGTTGTTCCTGAAAAGTGTATTCCATCCGTACTTGGTACTTTTGATGCGTTGTTCCTGAAAAGTGTATTTCATCCGTACTTGGTACTTTTGATGTGTTGTTCCTGAAAAGTGTATTTCATCCGTACTTGGTACTTTTGATGCGTTGTTCCTGAAAAGTGTATTTCATCCGTACTTGGTACTTTTGATGCGTTGTTCCTGAAAAGTGTATTCCATCCGTACTTGGTACTTTTGATGCGTTGTTCCTGAAAAGTGTATTTCATCCGTACTTGGTACTTTTGATGTGTTGTTCCTGAAAAGTGTATTTCATCCGTACTTGGTACTTTTGATGCGTTGTTCCTGAAAAGTGTATTTCATCCGTACTTGGTACTTTTGATGCGTTGTTCCTGAAAAGTGTATTCCATCCGTACTTGGTACTTTTGATGCGTTGTTCCTGAAAAGTGTATTTCATCCGTACTTGGTACTTTTGATGTGTTGTTCCTGAAAAGTGTATTCCATCCGTACTTGGTACTTTTGATGTGTTGTTCCTGTAAAGTGTATTTCATCCGTACTTGGTACTTTTGATGTGTTGTTCCTGAAAAGTGTATTTCATCCGTACTTGGTACTTTTGATGTGTTGTTCCTGAAAAGTGTATTTCATCCGTACTTGGTACTTTTGATGTGTTGTTCCTGTAAAGTGTATTTCATCCGTACTTGGTACTTTTGATGCGTTGTTCCTGAAAAGTGTATTTCATCCGTACTTGGAACTTTTGATGTGTTGTTCCTGTAAAGTGTATTTCATCCGTACTTGGTACTTTTGATGTGTTGTTCCTGAAAAGTGTATTCCATCCGTACTTGGTACTTTTGATGTGTTGTTCCTGTAAAGTGTATTTCATCCGTACTTGGTACTTTTGATGTGTTGTTCCTGTAAAGTGTATTTCATCCGTACTTGGTACTTTTGATGCGTTGTTCCTGAAAAGTGTATTCCATCCGTACTTGGTACTTTTGATGCGTTGTTCCTGAAAAGTGTATTCCATCCGTACTTGGTACTTTTGATGTGTTGTTCCTGTAAAGTGTATTTCATCCGTAGTTGGTACTTTTGATGTGTTATTCCTGAAAAGTGTATTTCATCCGTACTTGGTACTTTTGATGTGTTGTTCCTGAAAAGTGTGTTTCATCCGTACTTGGTACTTTTGATGCGTTGTTCCTGAAAAGTGTATTTCATCCGTAGTTGGTACTTTTGATGCGTTGTTCCTGAAAAGTGTATTTCATCCGTAGTTGGTACTTTTGATGTGTTGTTCCTGAAAAGTGTATTTCATCCGAACTTGGTACTTTTGATGTGTTGTTCCTGAGGAGTGTATTTCATCCGTACTTGGTACTTTTGATGCGTTGTTCCTGAAAAGTGTATTTCATCCGTACTTGGTACTTTTGATGTGTTATTCCTGAAAAGTGTATTTCATCCGTACTTGGTACTTTTGATGTGTTGTTCCTGAAAAGTGTATTTCATCCGTACTTGGTACTTTTGATGTGTTGTTCCTGAAAAGTGTGTTTCATCCGTACTTGGTACTTTTGATGCGTTGTTCCTGAAAAGTGTATTTCATCCGTAGTTGGTACTTTTGATGTGTTGTTCCTGAAAAGTGTATTTCATCCGAACTTGGTACTTTTGATGTGTTGTTCCTGAGGAGTGTATTTCATCCGTACTTGGTACTTTTGATGCGTTGTTCCTGAAAAGTGTATTTCATCCGAACTTGGTACTTTTGATGTGTTGTTCCTGAAAAGTGTATTTCATCCGTACTTGGTACTTTTGATGTGTTGTTCCTGAAAATTGTATTCCATCCGTACTTGGTACTTTTGATGCGTTGTTCCTGAAAAGTGTATTTCATCCGTAGTTGGTACTTTTGATGTGTTGTTCCTGTAAAGTGTATTCCATCCGTACTTGGTACTTTTGATGTGTTGTTCCTGTAAAGTGTATTTCATCCGTAATTGGTACTTTTGATGTGTTGTTCCTGAAAAGTGTATTCCATCCGTACTTGGTACTTTTGATGTGTTGTTCCTGAAAAGTGTATTTCATCCGTACTTGGTACTTTTGGTTTGTTGTTCCTGAAAAGTGTATTTCATCCGTAATTGGTACTTTTGATGTGTTGTTCCTGAAAAGTGTATTCCATCCGTACTTGGTACTTTTGATGTGTTGTTCCTGTAAAGTGTATTTCATCCGTACTTGGTACTTTTGATGTGTTGTTCCTGAAAAGTGTATTTCATCCGTACTTGGTACTTTTGATGTGTTGTTCCTGAAAAGTGTATTTCATCCGTACTTGGTACTTTTGATGTGTTGTTCCTGAAAAGTGTATTTCATCCGTACTTGGTACTTTTGATGTGTTGTTCCTGAAAAGTGTATTCCATCCGTACTTGGTACTTTTGATGTGTTGTTCCTGAAAAGTGTATTTCATCCGTACTTGGTACTTTTGATGTGTTGTTCCTGTAAAGTGTATTTCATCCGTACTTGGTACTTTTGATGCGTTGTTCCTGAAAAGTGTATTCCATCCGTACTTGGTACTTTTGATGCGTTGTTCCTGAAAAGTGTATTCCATCCGTACTTGGTACTTTTGATGTGTTGTTCCTGTAAAGTGTATTTCATCCGTAGTTGGTACTTTTGATGTGTTATTCCTGAAAAGTGTATTTCATCCGTACTTGGTACTTTTGATGTGTTGTTCCTGAAAAGTGTGTTTCATCCGTACTTGGTACTTTTGATGCGTTGTTCCTGAAAAGTGTATTCCATCCGTACTTGGTACTTTTGATGTGTTGTTCCTGAAAAGTGTATTTCATCCGTACTTGGTACTTTTGATGTGTTGTTCCTGTAAAGTGTATTTCATCCGTAGTTGGTACTTTTGATGTGTTGTTCCTGTAAAGTGTATTCCATCCGTACTTGGTACTTTTGATGTGTTGTTCCTGTAAAGTGTATTTCATCCGTACTTGGTACTTTTGATGTGTTGTTCCTGAAAAGTGTATTCCATCCGTACTTGGTACTTTTGATGTGTTGTTCCTGAAAAGTGTATTTCATCCGTACTTGGTACTTTTGATGTGTTGTTCCTGTAAAGTGTATTTCATCCGTACTTGGTACTTTTGATGCGTTGTTCCTGAAAAGTGTATTCCATCCGTACTTGGTACTTTTGATGCGTTGTTCCTGAAAAGTGTATTCCATCCGTACTTGGTACTTTTGATGTGTTGTTCCTGTAAAGTGTATTTCATCCGTAGTTGGTACTTTTGATGCGTTGTTCCTGAAAAGTGTATTCCATCCGTACTTGGTACTTTTGATGCGTTGTTCCTGAAAAGTGTATTCCATCCGTACTTGGTACTTTTGATGTGTTGTTCCTGTAAAGTGTATTTCATCCGTAGTTGGTACTTTTGATGTGTTATTCCTGAAAAGTGTATTTCATCCGTACTTGGTACTTTTGATGTGTTGTTCCTGAAAAGTGTGTTTCATCCGTACTTGGTACTTTTGATGCGTTGTTCCTGAAAAGTGTATTCCATCCGTACTTGGTACTTTTGATGTGTTGTTCCTGAGAAGTGTATTCCATCCGTACTTGGTACTTTTGATGCGTTGTTCCTGTAAAGTGTATTTCATCCGTACTTGGTACTTTTGATGCGTTGTTCCTGTAAAGTGTATTCCATCCGTACTTGGTACTTTTGATGCGTTGTTCCTGAAAAGTGTATTCCATCCGTACTTGGTACTTTTGATGCGTTGTTCCTGAAAAGTGTATTCCATCCGTACTTGGTACTTTTGATGTGTTGTTCCTGTAAAGTGTATTTCATCCGTAGTTGGTACTTTTGATGTGTTATTCCTGAAAAGTGTATTTCATCCGTACTTGGTACTTTTGATGTGTTGTTCCTGAAAAGTGTGTTTCATCCGTACTTGGTACTTTTGATGCGTTGTTCCTGAAAAGTGTATTCCATCCGTACTTGGTACTTTTGATGTGTTGTTCCTGAGAAGTGTATTCCATCCGTACTTGGTACTTTTGATGTGTTGTTCCTGTAAAGTGTATTTCATCCGTACTTGGTACTTTTGATGCGTTGTTCCTGAAAAGTGTATTCCATCCGTACTTGGTACTTTTGATGCGTTGTTCCTGAAAAGTGTATTCCATCCGTACTTGGTACTTTTGATGTGTTGTTCCTGTAAAGTGTATTTCATCCGTAGTTGGTACTTTTGATGTGTTATTCCTGAAAAGTGTATTTCATCCGTACTTGGTACTTTTGATGTGTTGTTCCTGAAAAGTGTGTTTCATCCGTACTTGGTACTTTTGATGCGTTGTTCCTGAAAAGTGTATTCCATCCGTACTTGGTACTTTTGATGTGTTGTTCCTGAAAAGTGTATTTCATCCGTACTTGGTACTTTTGATGTGTTGTTCCTGTAAAGTGTATTTCATCCGTAGTTGGTACTTTTGATGTGTTGTTCCTGTAAAGTGTATTCCATCCGTACTTGGTACTTTTGATGTGTTGTTCCTGTAAAGTGTATTTCATCCGTACTTGGTACTTTTGATGTGTTGTTCCTGAAAAGTGTATTCCATCCGTACTTGGTACTTTTGATGCGTTGTTCCTGAAAAGTGTATTCCATCCGTACTTGGTACTTTTGATGTGTTGTTCCTGAAAAGTGTATTCCATCCGTACTTGGTACTTTTGATGTGTTGTTCCTGAAAAGTGTATTTCATCCGTACTTGGTACTTTTGATGTGTTGTTCCTGTAAAGTGTATTTCATCCGTACTTGGTACTTTTGATGCGTTGTTCCTGAAAAGTGTATTCCATCCGTACTTGGTACTTTTGATGCGTTGTTCCTGAAAAGTGTATTCCATCCGTACTTGGTACTTTTGATGTGTTGTTCCTGTAAAGTGTATTTCATCCGTAGTTGGTACTTTTGATGTGTTATTCCTGAAAAGTGTATTTCATCCGTACTTGGTACTTTTGATGTGTTGTTCCTGAAAAGTGTGTTTCATCCGTACTTGGTACTTTTGATGCGTTGTTCCTGAAAAGTGTATTCCATCCGTACTTGGTACTTTTGATGCGTTGTTCCTGAAAAGTGTATTCCATCCGTACTTGGTACTTTTGATGTGTTGTTCCTGTAAAGTGTATTTCATCCGTAGTTGGTACTTTTGATGTGTTATTCCTGAAAAGTGTATTTCATCCGTACTTGGTACTTTTGATGTGTTGTTCCTGAAAAGTGTGTTTCATCCGTACTTGGTACTTTTGATGTGTTGTTCCTGAAAAGTGTATTCCATCCGTACTTGGTACTTTTGATGTGTTGTTCCTGAAAAGTGTATTTCATCCGTACTTGGTACTTTTGATGTGT
Source organism: Anopheles moucheti (assembly GCF_943734755.1). NCBI lineage: Eukaryota > Metazoa > Arthropoda > Insecta > Diptera > Culicidae > Anopheles > Anopheles moucheti. Next base: position 362,180 of record NW_026453627.1, read on the forward strand.
TGTTCCTGTAAAGTGTATTTCATCCGTAGTTGGTACTTTTGATGTGTTGTTCCTGTAAAGTGTATTCCATCCGTACTTGGTACTTTTGATGTGTTGTTCCTGTAAAGTGTATTTCATCCGTACTTGGTACTTTTGATGTGTTGTTCCTGAAAAGTGTATTCCATCCGTACTTGGTACTTTTGATGTGTTGTTCCTGAAAAGTGTATTTCATCCGTACTTGGTACTTTTGGTTTGTTGTTCCTGAAAAGTGTATTTCATCCGTAATTGGTACTTTTGATGTGTTGTTCCTGAAAAGTGTATTCCATCCGTACTTGGTACTTTTGATGTGTTGTTCCTGTAAAGTGTATTTCATCCGTACTTGGTACTTTTGATGTGTTGTTCCTGAAAAGTGTATTTCATCCGTACTTGGTACTTTTGATGTGTTGTTCCTGAAAAGTGTATTTCATCCGTACTTGGTACTTTTGATGTGTTGTTCCTGAAAAGTGTATTCCATCCGTACTTGGTACTTTTGATGTGTTGTTCCTGTAAAGTGTATTTCATCCGTACTTGGTACTTTTGATGTGTTGTTCCTGAAAAGTGTATTTCATCCGTACTTGGTACTTTTGATGTGTTGTTCCTGAAAAGTGTATTTCATCCGTACTTGGTACTTTTGATGTGTTGTTCCTGAAAAGTGTATTTCATCCGTACTTGGTACTTTTGATGTGTTGTTCCTGAAAAGTGTATTCCATCCGTACTTGGTACTTTTGATGTGTTGTTCCTGAAAAGTGTATTTCATCCGTACTTGGTACTTTTGATGTGTTGTTCCTGTAAAGTGTATTTCATCCGTACTTGGTACTTTTGATGCGTTGTTCCTGAAAAGTGTATTCCATCCGTACTTGGTACTTTTGATGCGTTGTTCCTGAAAAGTGTATTCCATCCGTACTTGGTACTTTTGATGTGTTGTTCCTGTAAAGTGTATTTCATCCGTAGTTGGTACTTTTGATGTGTTATTCCTGAAAAGTGTATTTCATCCGTACTTGGTACTTTTGATGTGTTGTTCCTGAAAAGTGTGTTTCATCCGTACTTGGTACTTTTGATGCGTTGTTCCTGAAAAGTGTATTTCATCCGTAGTTGGTACTTTTGATGCGTTGTTCCTGAAAAGTGTATTTCATCCGTAGTTGGTACTTTTGATGTGTTGTTCCTGAAAAGTGTATTTCATCCGAACTTGGTACTTTTGATGTGTTGTTCCTGAGGAGTGTATTTCATCCGTACTTGGTACTTTTGATGCGTTGTTCCTGAAAAGTGTATTTCATCCGTACTTGGTACTTTTGATGTGTTATTCCTGAAAAGTGTATTTCATCCGTACTTGGTACTTTTGATGTGTTGTTCCTGTAAAGTGTATTTCATCCGTACTTGGTACTTTTGATGTGTTGTTCCTGTAAAGTGTATTTCATCCGTACTTGGTACTTTTGATGCGTTGTTCCTGAAAAGTGTATTCCATCCGTACTTGGTACTTTTGATGCGTTGTTCCTGTAAAGTGTATTTCATCCGTACTTGGTACTTTTGATGTGTTGTTCCTGAAAAGTGTATTCCATCCGTACTTGGTACTTTTGATGTGTTGTTCCTGTAAAGTGTATTTCATCCGTACTTGGTACTTTTGATGTGTTGTTCCTGTAAAGTGTATTTCATCCGTACTTGGTACTTTTGATGCGTTGTTCCTGAAAAGTGTATTCCATCCGTACTTGGTACTTTTGATGCGTTGTTCCTGAAAAGTGTATTTCATCCGTACTTGGTACTTTTGATGTGTTGTTCCTGAAAAGTGTATTTCATCCGTACTTGGTACTTTTGATGTGTTGTTCCTGAAAAGTGTGTTTCATCCGTACTTGGTACTTTTGATGCGTTGTTCCTGAAAAGTGTATTTCATCCGTAGTTGGTACTTTTGATGTGTTGTTCCTGAAAAGTGTATTTCATCCGAACTTGGTACTTTTGATGTGTTGTTCCTGAGGAGTGTATTTCATCCGTACTTGGTACTTTTGATGCGTTGTTCCTGAAAAGTGTATTTCATCCGAACTTGGTACTTTTGATGTGTTGTTCCTGAAAAGTGTATTTCATCCGTACTTGGTACTTTTGATGTGTTGTTCCTGAAAATTGTATTCCATCCGTACTTGGTACTTTTGATGTGTTGTTCCTGAAAAGTGTATTTCATCCGTAGTTGGTACTTTTGATGTGTTGTTCCTGAAAAGTGTATTTCATCCGTACTTGGTACTTTTGATGTGTTATTCCTGAAAAGTGTATTTCATCCGTACTTGGTACTTTTGATGTGTTGTTCCTGAAAAGTGTGTTTCATCCGTACTTGGTACTTTTGATGCGTTGTTCCTGAAAAGTGTATTTCATCCGTAGTTGGTACTTTTGATGTGTTGTTCCTGAAAAGTGTATTTCATCCGAACTTGGTACTTTTGATGTGTTGTTCCTGAGGAGTGTATTTCATCCGTACTTGGTACTTTTGATGCGTTGTTCCTGAAAAGTGTATTTCATCCGAACTTGGTACTTTTGATGTGTTATTCCTGAAAAGTGTATTTCATCCGTACTTGGTACTTTTGATGTGTTGTTCCTGAAAAGTGTGTTTCATCCGTACTTGGTACTTTTGATGCGTTGTTCCTGAAAAGTGTATTTCATCCGTACTTGGTACTTTTGATGTGTTGTTCCTGAAAAGTGTATTTCATCCGTACTTGGTACTTTTGATGTGTTGTTCCTGAAAAGTGTGTTTCATCCGTACTTGGTACTTTTGATGCGTTGCTCCTGAAAAGTGTATTTCATCCGTACTTGGTACTTTTGATGCGTTGTTCCTGAAAAGTGTATTTCATCCGTACTTGGTACTTTTGATGCGTTGTTCCTGAAAAGTGTATTTCATCCGTAGTTGGTACTTTTGATGTGTTATTCCTGAAAAGTGTATTTCATCCGTACTTGGTACTTTTGATGTGTTGTTCCTGAAAAGTGTATTTCATCCGTACTTGGTACTTTTGATGTGTTGTTCCTGAAAAGTGTATTTCATCCGTAGTTGGTACTTTTGATGTGTTGTTCCTGAAAAGTGTATTTCATCCGTACTTGGTACTTTTGATGTGTTATTCCTGAAAAGTGTATTTCATCCGTACTTGGTACTTTTGATGTGTTGTTCCTGAAAAGTGTGTTTCATCCGTACTTGGTACTTTTGATGCGTTGTTCCTGAAAAGTGTATTTCATCCGTAGTTGGTACTTTTGATGCGTTGTTCCTGAAAAGTGTATTCCATCCGTACTTGGTACTTTTGATGTGTTGTTCCTGTAAAGTGTATTTCATCCGTACTTGGTACTTTTGATGTGTTGTTCCTGTAAAGTGTATTTCATCCGTACTTGGTACTTTTGATGCGTTGTTCCTGAAAAGTGTATTCCATCCGTACTTGGTACTTTTGATGCGTTGTTCCTGAAAAGTGTATTCCATCCGTACTTGGTACTTTTGATGTGTTGTTCCTGTAAAGTGTATTTCATCCGTACTTGGTACTTTTGATGTGTTGTTCCTGAAAAGTGTATTTCATCCGTACTTGGTACTTTTGATGTGTTGTTCCTGAAAAGTGTATTTCATCCGTACTTGGTACTTTTGATGTGTTGTTCCTGAAAAGTGTATTTCATCCGTACTTGGTACTTTTGATGTGTTGTTCCTGAAAAGTGTATTTCATCCGTACTTGGTACTTTTGATGTGTTGTTCCTGAAAAGTGTATTCCATCCGTACTTGGTACTTTTGATGTGTTGTTCCTGAAAAGTGTATTCCATCCGTACTTGGTACTTTTGATGTGTTGTTCCTGAAAAGTGTATTTCATCCGTACTTGGTACTTTTGATGTGTTGTTCCTGTAAAGTGTATTTCATCCGTACTTGGTACTTTTGATGTGTTGTTCCTGAAAAGTGTATTCCATCCGTACTTGGTACTTTTGATGTGTTGTTCCTGAAAAGTGTATTTCATCCGTACTTGGTACTTTTGATGTGTTGTTCCTGAAAAGTGTATTCCATCCGTACTTGGTACTTTTGATGTGTTGTTCCTGAAAAGTGTATTCCATCCGTACTTGGTACTTTTGATGTGTTGTTCCTGAAAAGTGTATTTCATCCGTACTTGGTACTTTTGATGTGTTGTTCCTGAAAAGTGTATTTCATCCGTACTTGGTACTTTTGATGTGTTGTTCCTGAAAAGTGTATTCCATCCGTACTTGGTACTTTTGATGTGTTGTTCCTGAAAAGTGTATTCCATCCGTACTTGGTACTTTTGATGTGTTGTTCCTGAAAAGTGTATTTCATCCGTACTTGGTACTTTTGATGCGTTGTTCCTGAAAAGTGTATTCCATCCGTACTTGGTACTTTTGATGTGTTGTTCCTGAAAAGTGTATTTCATCCGTACTTGGTACTTTTGATGTGTTGTTCCTGAAAAGTGTATTTCATCCGTACTTGGTACTTTTGATGTGTTGTTCCTGAAAAGTGTATTCCATCCGTACTTGGTACTTTTGATGTGTTGTTCCTGAAAAGTGTATTTCATCCGTACTTGGTACTTTTGATGCGTTGTTCCTGAAAAGTGTATTCCATCCGTACTTGGTACTTTTGATGTGTTGTTCCTGAAAAGTGTATTTCATCCGTACTTGGTACTTTTGATGTGTTGTTCCTGAAAAGTGTATTTCATCCGTACTTGGTACTTTTGATGTGTTGTTCCTGAAAAGTGTATTTCATCCGTACTTGGTACTTTTGATGTGTTGTTCCTGAAAAGTGTATTTCATCCGTACTTGGTACTTTTGATGTGTTGTTCCTGAAAAGTGTATTCCATCCGTACTTGGTACTTTTGATGTGTTGTTCCTGAAAAGTGTATTCCATCCGTACTTGGTACTTTTGATGTGTTGTTCCTGAAAAGTGTATTCCATCCGTACTTGGTACTTTTGATGTGTTGTTCCTGAAAAGTGTATTTCATCCGTACTTGGTACTTTTGATGTGTTGTTCCTGAAAAGTGTATTCCATCCGTACTTGGTACTTTTGATGTGTTGTTCCTGAAAAGTGTATTTCATCCGTACTTGGTACTTTTGATGTGTTGTTCCTGAAAAGTGTATTCCATCCGTACTTGGTACTTTTGATGTGTTGTTCCTGAAAAGTGTATTCCATCCGTACTTGGTACTTTTGATGTGTTGTTCCTGAAAAGTGTATTTCATCCGTACTTGGTACTTTTGATGTGTTGTTCCTGAAAAGTGTATTTCATCCGTACTTGGTACTTTTGATGTGTTGTTCCTGAAAAGTGTATTCCATCCGTACTTGGTACTTTTGATGTGTTGTTCCTGAAAAGTGTATTCCATCCGTACTTGGTACTTTTGATGTGTTGTTCCTGAAAAGTGTATTTCATCCGTACTTGGTACTTTTGATGTGTTGTTCCTGTAAAGTGTATTTCATCCGTACTTGGTACTTTTGATGTGTTGTTCCTGAAAAGTGTATTCCATCCGTACTTGGTACTTTTGATGTGTTGTTCCTGAAAAGTGTATTTCATCCGTACTTGGTACTTTTGATGTGTTGTTCCTGAAAAGTGTATTCCATCCGTACTTGGTACTTTTGATGTGTTGTTCCTGAAAAGTGTATTCCATCCGTACTTGGTACTTTTGATGTGTTGTTCCTGAAAAGTGTATTTCATCCGTACTTGGTACTTTTGATGTGTTGTTCCTGAAAAGTGTATTTCATCCGTACTTGGTACTTTTGATGTGTTGTTCCTGAAAAGTGTATTCCATCCGTACTTGGTACTTTTGATGTGTTGTTCCTGAAAAGTGTATTCCATCCGTACTTGGTACTTTGATGTGTTGTTCCTGAAAAGTGTATTTCATCCGTACTTGGTACTTTTGATGCGTTGTTCCTGAAAAGTGTATTCCATCCGTACTTGGTACTTTTGATGTGTTGTTCCTGAAAAGTGTATTTCATCCGTACTTGGTACTTTTGATGTGTTGTTCCTGAAAAGTGTATTTCATCCGTACTTGGTACTTTTGATGTGTTGTTCCTGAAAAGTGTATTCCATCCGTACTTGGTACTTTTGATGTGTTGTTCCTGAAAAGTGTATTTCATCCGTACTTGGTACTTTTGATGCGTTGTTCCTGAAAAGTGTATTCCATCCGTACTTGGTACTTTTGATGTGTTGTTCCTGAAAAGTGTATTTCATCCGTACTTGGTACTTTTGATGTGTTGTTCCTGAAAAGTGTATTTCATCCGTACTTGGTACTTTTGATGTGTTGTTCCTGAAAAGTGTATTCATCCGTACTTGGTACTTTTGATGTGTTGTTCCTGAAAAGTGTATTTCATCCGTACTTGGTACTTTTGATGTGTTGTTCCTGAAAAGTGTATTCCATCCGTACTTGGTACTTTTGATGTGTTGTTCCTGAAAAGTGTATTTCATCCGTACTTGGTACTTTTGATGTGTTGTTCCTGAAAAGTGTATTCATCCGTACTTGGTACTTTTGATGTGTTGTTCCTGAAAAGTGTATTCCATCCGTACTTGGTACTTTTGATGTGTTGTTCCTGAAAAGTGTATTTCATCCGTACTTGGTACTTTTGATGTGTTGTTCCTGAAAAGTGTATTTCATCCGTACTTGGTACTTTTGATGTGTTGTTCCTGAAAAGTGTATTTCATCCGTACTTGGTACTTTTGATGTGTTGTTCCTGAAAAGTGTATTCCATCCGTACTTGGTACTTTTGATGTGTTGTTCCTGAAAAGTGTATTTCATCCGTACTTGGTACTTTTGATGTGTTGTTCCTGAAAAGTGTATTTCATCCGTACTTGGTACTTTTGATGTGTTGTTCCTGAAAAGTGTATTCCATCCGTACTTGGTACTTTTGATGTGTTGTTCCTGAAAAGTGTATTTCATCCGTACTTGGTACTTTTGATGTGTTGTTCCTGAAAAGTGTATTTCATCCGTACTTGGTACTTTTGATGTGTTGTTCCTGAAAAGTGTATTCCATCCGTACTTGGTACTTTTGATGTGTTGTTCCTGAAAAGTGTATTTCATCCGTACTTGGTACTTTTGATGTGTTGTTCCTGAAAAGTGTATTTCATCCGTACTTGGTACTTTTGATGTGTTGTTCCTGAAAAGTGTATTCCATCCGTACTTGGTACTTTTGATGTGTTGTTCCTGAAAAGTGTATTTCATCCGTACTTGGTACTTTTGATGTGTTGTTCCTGAAAAGTGTATTCCATCCGTACTTGGTACTTTTGATGTGTTGTTCCTGAAAAGTGTATTCCATCCGTACTTGGTACTTTTGATGTGTTGTTCCTGAAAAGTGTATTTCATCCGTACTTGGTACTTTTGATGTGTTGTTCCTGTAAAGTGTATTTCATCCGTACTTGGTACTTTTGATGTGTTGTTCCTGAAAGTGTATTCCATCCGTACTTGGTACTTTTGATGTGTTGTTCCTGAAAAGTGTATTTCATCCGTACTTGGTACTTTTGATGTGTTGTTCCTGAAAAGTGTATTTCATCCGTACTTGGTACTTTTGATGTGTTGTTCCTGAAAAGTGTATTCCATCCGTACTTGGTACTTTTGATGTGTTGTTCCTGAAAAGTGTATTTCATCCGTACTTGGTACTTTTGATGTGTTGTTCCTGAAAAGTGTATTCCATCCGTACTTGGTACTTTTGATGTGTTGTTCCTGAAAAGTGTATTCCATCCGTACTTGGTACTTTTGATGTGTTGTTCCTGAAAAGTGTATTTCATCCGTACTTGGTACTTTTGATGTGTTGTTCCTGAAAAGTGTATTCCATCCGTACTTGGTACTTTTGATGTGTTGTTCCTGAAAAGTGTATTCCATCCGTACTTGGTACTTTTGATGTGTTGTTCCTGAAAAGTGTATTTCATCCGTACTTGGTACTTTTGATGTGTTGTTCCTGAAAAGTGTATTTCATCCGTACTTGGTACTTTTGATGTGTTGTTCCTGAAAAGTGTATTTCATCCGTACTTGGTACTTTTGATGTGTTGTTCCTGAAAAGTGTATTTCATCCGTACTTGGTACTTTTGATGTGTTGTTCCTGAAAAGTGTATTTCATCCGTACTTGGTACTTTTGATGTGTTGTTCCTGAAAAGTGTATTCCATCCGTACTTGGTACTTTTGATGTGTTGTTCCTGAAAAGTGTATTCATCCGTACTTGGTACTTTTGATGTGTTGTTCCTGAAAAGTGTATTTCATCCGTACTTGGTACTTTTGATGTGTTGTTCCTGAAAAGTGTATTCCATCCGTACTTGGTACTTTTGATGTGTTGTTCCTGAAAAGTGTATTCATCCGTACTTGGTACTTTTGATGTGTTGTTCCTGAAAAGTGTATTCATCCGTACTTGGTACTTTTGATGTGTTGTTCCTGAAAAGTGTATTCATCCGTACTTGGTACTTTTGATGTGTTGTTCCTGAAAAGTGTATTTCATCCGTACTTGGTACTTTTGATGTGTTGTTCCTGAAAAGTGTATTTCATCCGTACTTGGTACTTTTGATGTGTTGTTCCTGAAAAGTGTATTCCATCCGTACTTGGTACTTTTGATGTGTTGTTCCTGAAAAGTGTATTTCATCCGTACTTGGTACTTTTGATGTGTTGTTCCTGAAAAGTGTATTTCATCCGTACTTGGTACTTTTGATGTGTTGTTCCTGAAAAGTGTATTTCATCCGTACTTGGTACTTTTGATGTGTTGTTCCTGAAAAGTGTATTTCATCCGTACTTGGTACTTTTGATGTGTTGTTCCTGAAAAGTGTATTTCCATCCGTACTTGGTACTTTTGATGTGTTGTTCCTGAAAAGTGTATTCCATCCGTACTTGGGTACTTTTGATGTGTTGTTCCTGAAAAGTGTATTCCATCCGTACTTGGTACTTTTGATGTGTTGTTCCTGAAAAGTGTATTCATCCGTACTTGGTACTTTTGATGTGTTGTTCCTGAAAAGTGTATTCCATCCGTACTTGGTACT